>NC_056731.1:1628758800-1629112550 GCF_019279795.1 Protopterus annectens | reverse complement strand
TTTACTCTGCCGCATATCACCTACTCAGAGGTGATCTCTGCCTAACATACAAAGATATGTCAAAGCCAGAGCTGTTGGACATGCTCCCCTTAAAGAAATCCCAATCCCTCCGAGCTACACGCTCTAGGAAGCTAAACCTTGTCACAACAATAAACAGAACATGCTGGAGGGATAGATTCCTGTCCCAGAGACTTCTCATACTCTGGAACAAACTACCTATCTATATCAAACAGAGCTCCTCAATAGCACTCTTCAAGAAAAATCTTGATGATTGGATGGGAGATAGGAAATTTTCCCCCCGGGGATCACTTCTGTGGCTCTGCTCAAGATGGGCACAGGAAAATAATTTTCTTGGGTGGAGAAAGCCAGGGTACCTTTTTGGCTAGGCTTATATAGGCCCTAGGGCCAATAGCCTAGTACCTACCTATGAACCTATGAAGAAGTGTGTTTATGTGAGAGAGAGAGAAACTGATCGAGCAGTGGCAGCAGCAGTTAAGAGCCATGCATACCTTTCAACCACTTAGCTCAAGAAATCTGGATAAAACCTAAAATAAAGGGGGGACAACTGCTCAAAAATAGGAGCAGATTTTAAATATTGTGCTTATAAAATTAGAAGTTCTAGAATAACAGGATTTGTGTTAGCATGCATTTTCTGAAGGAAATAGAGTCTGAAACTCAAATGTATATTATTATTTAATTACTTCAATTCCTAATGATTGCCAAGAAAGCAGAGATTTTATGAGTCAGGGACAAAAACGATGAGGTAAATATCTGGGCATTTTTTTAAAAATGTCATATTGTGGATGTAAGATATTTCCACCAACACCACTACATATACTACAGCAAGTTTGAATCATTTAGGCCGAGGAACTACTTTACATCAAAAACTAAAAAAAAAAAATAATATAGTAATAAAAAAATAAATAAGTCAAACACAACAATTTTACTGACAGGCCATTCTCTAAGTGCAATAATACTTTCCAGGTTGTGTGTTACTGTGTAAATAATGCCCTTTCAGGAATGTAGAGGCCCTCTGACTTTGGCATTGGCCTCAGAACACACCTGAGCATGTGTTATTTACACAGTAACTCAGACCATGTAGGGCATTATTGCTTGCTTAATTGATATAACTATACTCTATAAAACAATGTCTTAGTTTGGCTTTCTTACCAGATCATATGCCCCTCATCCAGTGGCAGTTTATGAATCATGACAGTATAAATGGTGTTACTGTACAGATTTCAGTAGGGTACCTAATTTCTTTTCCCTTCAGTCATTGTAAGAACACACAGAGTGAGTATAAAGCTAAGTTTATGCATGTGTGTATGCATATGTGTGTGTGTGCGTGTGTGTGTGCGTGTGTGTGTGTGCATGTGTGTGTGTGTTGTGTGTGTGTGTGTGTGTGTGTGTGTGTGTGTGTGTGTGTGTGTGTGTGTGTGTGTGTGTGTGTGTGTGTGTGTGTGTACACGCGCACACGTGTATGGGGGTGAGTGTCTTTATTCATGTGCATTTGTAAGGTGACAGCTGTTACACATAAAGAATATGCCATGGTAGATAGAGAAATACCTTGTAGCATATGTAGAGCAAGTTCCAAAAAGACATTGGAGGTAGGACATGCATATAAATAGGTTTATTCAATAATCCACATATTAGAATATTAGCCCACTTGATTTTGCAGTTTCAAAATAAAGAAAACTACCTTTACAAGATGTGTGTTTCATCCACATGGGCCTCTAGGTTACAGGCCGTCTTTTTAAACAAAAGGAAAGTCTAAGGCTGCAGGCTTTTCTCAGACCCTACTTTAAGATACAAAAACAATTACTTTTGCCAGGTATATTCTACAGGTTAGCCCCAAATTGTCTATCTTTCACTACATGCTTCCAGATCTTCCTTGAGATAATACTATGGAACTAACTTCCTGAGATTAGTCCTTCAAGCTGCTCCCCTTTACATTGCAGTAACTGGCAGTAGCGAACATGTGATATTGCTGTGAGAATATGCTCACATTCCATACTCTAGTGTACAACCCGAGTTTATATTTAAAGCTGTATACACATTTTCAGTAACCAGCATGTTATAACTACACAACCCACACAAGAGTAATCAGGAAAGCAAGCCTAAGCCCATAAGGTCCACTAAGTCTGCTTCCACAAAGAGAAATGCTTAAGTTATCATACATGGCTATAGTTAAGAATACAGACTCGGCACTCACCAGACTGGAAAAGAACATGGTTATTGTGAGCTGCCTGTCTAGTGCCAGGATCTCTGATGCAATTAGGGTCTAAGGTTCCTTAAGCTAGACAATATGGCCATGACGTATTGGTGGTCCATGTTGAAATACATTACCTGAGGCACGCTACCCAGAAATACATGCAGTGAGACATGATACAATTTACTATGTATGTGCTGGAGGCAGGAAAGGCAGTGGTTTTGAGAAGTATCTTGGTTTCACCAAGAATGATGCATGGATACTAAGACATGATACAATTGGCTAGATGGGGATCAAGTAAGTGTAGGTCTGGGAAAATGTAGAACATAAGATTTCTTATTTCACCAGGGATAGCTTTCACCTTCCACAGCAGGGCTTCTTCATACTAGCTAAAGTCTTTGCAGATCCAACAGTGCCTTTCTTTAGGGAAAGTTCCAGTCCTGGGCATTCCTACACAGCAAACTCAGAATTAGGCAACATAATGGTGGCACTACTCAGTTCTAGGAGTCTAAATAGAAATATGCGAGAGCTTAACTTGCTCCTACAACTCGAACACATTCCTATCTATACAGTTATTGAAATATGGCTTTAATGCAATGACAGCACTCCCTCTATACTATGGTTTAGCAGCTATCGTACCTTCAGGCCACTGGAACAAATGTGAGGGAGGATCTGTACCTTTCAGAAATACAGTCACCGCATGTCAAATTGCCCAGAGCCTTCACTTGGAGCTCCCGATGATTCAAATCACCCTTAAAAAATCTGACTATTACTTCACTGCTAGCTATAAAACCCCATCAATGCCCCCCAAAGATCAAAAAAACTACCTCAATACCAATGAAGGGGTTAAATATCAAATGAATGCCTTCTCATTAGGGGACTTCAATTGCCCAAGCATTAACTGGATCACTTCACCTCTAAAAATGGACGTGCTCGGCATTTCCTAGACTTTGTTAATACTAATGCAATGCAACAAATTATAATACTACCCAATAAAGTCTCTAATTTCCTTGATCTGGACCTTACCAACCTTGCCTCTGCTTGTTCCTCACTCTGCATCTCTTAATCTCTGAGTAATTCTGACAGTAAATAAGTCATCTTCTCTGATAGACCTAGTGGTATGACCAAGCACAACATGAGACCATCTTTAAGGACTTCCCCAGCCAAACTTACTTCAGCTTACAGAAGACCTAAGCAAAGTTCCCAACAATCCCATGCAAATGGACCCAAATGTGAAGGTTGCTTCATTTACCTTTTACCATGCTCTAAATGCAGAGTAGAAAAGTTCATACCCATCTGCCCTAAATATAATAGTAAATTCAAGAATAGACCTCACTGCAGGAACTCTCATATTAATGAATAATTGTGTAATAAAAGAAGGAAAGTAATAATAAGTTGTAAGAAATACCCATCACTCAAGAACACATCAAATTATGCCAGTAAGGAACTTAATATCACTATTAAAAAATGTAACGCAAAATAAGAACTTAAGGTCACTACAGACACTAAAGGAAAATGTAAACAATTCTTCAGTTATGTTAGGAAGTTAAAGAATAATGTCCAACAATGCACTGAACTCATCCATAATAATGTCAAACATTACAGCCTCATGGATATAGCCAATATATTGGCAAACAAATGTGGTGCTTACTTTATTCTACCACCCCACATTATTGCCTCCACTATCACTAAAAATGATTTCCTCTGAAATTACATTAGATTAAGTCTTTGAATCCCTGTCAAATGCTAAAAATAATACTTCTTTGGGAGCAAATAACATATCAAGCTGCATTCCCATTAGTGCTACAGTATGTACTACTGCAGTCTTTATTTAAACTCAAAAAGAAAAAAGATAGGCAAGACAAAGCTATGTAATTTTCTTCTTTAATAAAAACAAACACAGACTCCAAGTGGTGGTAAGCGCTTCCGGGTTCTCCAACCCTTCATCAGACAATTAAAACAGCATAGGTCTTCACTATTTAAGTAATGAAACAACCAATCAAATTTCAATACATTACCCGCCTTTTTTCTGGGAGAAAGTTAACATCTTTAACCACAAGGAGTGGATGCAGTATATAGGAGCTTATACGCGTTTTGTTGATGATGTTTTTATTTTTTGGCAGGGTACCGCAGATAATCTACACAAGTTTCTGGATTATCTTCACTCCACAACTTCTTTCTTTAGATTTACACTAATTCATTCTAGGGAACAGATAGACTTTTTGGATGTAAGGATAAAACATACTTTGGAAGGATACACTTCCAGCATACACAAGAAAGATTGTTGGAAAAATCATTTATTATCCTATGACAGCATGCACCCTCGTTATATGTTCCCTAACATTGTAAAGAGTCAAGTTTGTAGAACATCCAGGTTATGCCTGGATGATGAACAATATGACAAAGAAGTAGAGGGGTTGAGAGCATGTTTTGGTCAGAGAGGCTACAATGAAAACATGGTTAATAAGGTAGTTCATTCTAGTTCTAAAAAGAGAACCAATAGTTATAAACCATGGATGAGACAAAGTCAGTCAGAAGGTGTAGTACATCAGAAAAATAAGAGATCTGATAAGGTTAGGTTATATTTCACCTATAGTAGTAACATCAATGACATACAGAGTATAGTGTGTAAAAATTGGAATATATTGAGGAGTGATCCTAGGTTGGATAACTTAATAAGTCATACACCCAGTTTTGGTTACAGACGTAACAAAAATCTAAAGGATTTATTGTGTGGAGAAAAATCTGTCTCTGGACGGAGACCACTACTAACCAAAGCAGGAACGGTACCCTGCAGTACATGTAAGGCTTGCAGTAGTATTAATAAGACTAGCACTTTTATACATCCCATGACTGGTCAGTCTTTTCAATTTAAGGCAAGAGCCACATGTAGGACATCCAACGTGATATATTTAGCCGAGTGCACACAATGTCCAGCCTTCTATGTGGGGATGACGAACAACATGTTAAAGGTTAGGATTTTGCAACATCTGTCCTCCATTAGGAATAAAGACCAACACAATGCACTCTATAGGCACCTGATGGACAATCCCACACATGCATTTTTATTTAAAGTTGCTACCAATGTGAGTTTAGGTGTAAGAGGGGGGGACATAAAATTACTCACAGAGACACTTGAATCAAAATGGATCATAACACTATCATCACACAGATATCCGGGTCTAAACGAGATGGTACCTTTAAAACCTGCCTTACAAAAAAGGCGGGTAATGTATTGAAATTTGATTGGTTGCTTCATTACTTAAATAGTGAAGACCTATGCTGTTTTAATTGTCTGATGAAGGGTTGGAGAACCCGAAAGCGCTTACCACCATTTGGAGTTTGTGTTTGTTTTTATTAAAGCAGAAAATTACATAGCTTTGTCTTGCCTATCTTTTTTCTTTTTGAATTGGACTTATTTGATTTGGCAAGACTTCAGCCTGAGCACAGAACATTGTATTTTGTTTCTTTATTTAAACTGTTCAACCTCAGCTTATACATATGGTTAGTTTCTGATGCCGGAATAACATCCCACATGACTCCCCTGAACAAGGGTCCCCTTTCCACAGACCCCGGTAATTATTCCATCAGCTTTACCAGCCTTATATGTAAAGGCATGGAATAACACAGCAGAGCTCATTTATGTAGACACAGGTAACTTACATGATCTAGACCCACACATTGCAAACGTCTTTGAAAAGGTTACAGAGCTTGTGTACAGTGGTCGCTCTATGCATACTGCTTATTTTGACCTGCTGCGGCTTTTGAAACAATTGCACATGTTGGTATTATTGAAAAATTACACAAACATAATATAAGTAATAAAACATAATATAAGTTAGTGTCATTAGCTCATTCTTCTTAATACAGAGAGAACATTTGATAAGGCCTTCTGTTCCTCCCTTTTCCCTTTTCAAAAAGTAAAACAAAACTTTTTTTTTTCTTTTTCGCCTGAACCTTCTTGTGTTCTGACTGTCCTTCTCAAACATATTGGAAATATACAGTATATTTCAGAGCATTTGTTATAACTGTATTTGCTATAACTGATTTAAGTATTTTTTTCTGGCTTTTTGAATATTTACTGCTTAGCAACTGCATCTTAGCCTGTTTATACAGCTCTGCATTCTATTTAAACTGTTTTTGTGTTGATTAACTGTTTTGCACTCTTAAAAAGTTATTTGTTGCTTAATTTTACCTGTAGGCTAACACACTCAAGTGTGCTAGCCGCTTAAAAGCATTTATAGCATTTACTGTCTGTTTTTTTCCTTGTCTCTGTAAAAAAACAAAACAAAAAAAAAAAATCTCTTGTTTTCCCACCTTACTGAACTAGAGTAGTCCAGTTTCAGAGTTGCTGATCCCTGGGCTTTGTTTTTAGTTCCTGTTACTGATCCATTGCCTTATTAGGAAGGAGGGAAGTTTCTCGCTTACCAGTGGGAGTGGGAAGCACTGAGCAGCCTTTTTGTCCGAATTGGTGAAGTTTCAGCCAGAAACTAGTAGTCCATTGGTCGTTTTGGGCCAATTCCTAGCTCCCTTCAGCCCCTGCTATAAAACACGCTAAACACGCATTTTCCAGCTTGTACCAACTCAGCACAGATCCTCGTGGTGGCCTGCAGAGTGATCCAAGCAGCAGAGAGCTAAAAGAGTGACTTTCTACCAGATATAAGTATTTTTGTGGCTTTCCCACTGTTATTAAGCTAGCGACTGCATTTCGCCTGTTTTACTGCTACTTTAAGTGATTTCTGCATTTTACACTGTTTATTGCACTTTAAGTTACTAATTGTTGCAAATTGTTTCTGTAGGCTACACACTAAAGTGCGCTAGCCGATTTACAGCATTTATAGCATTTACTGTCTGTTTTTTTCCTTATCTCTGTAATAAAACAAAAAAAATCTCTTGTTTTCCCGCCTTACTGAACTAGAGTAGTCCAGTTTCAGAGTTGCTGATCCCTGGGCTTTGTTTTTAGTTCCTGTTACTGATCCATTGCCTTATTAGGAAGGAGGGAAGTTTCTTTGCTTACCAGTGGGAGTGGGAAGCACTGAGCGGCCTTTTTGTCCGATTTGGTGAAGTTTCAGCCAGAAACTAGTAGTCCATTGGTCGTTTTGGGTTAATTCCTAGCTTCCTTCAGCCCCCTGCTATAAAACACGCTAAACGCGCGTTAGCGAGATTTAGCGCGGAGTTGCCACTGTTGCATACAAGAGCAGCGGCGGTTAAACAAGGTTAAACTATTCGGGCCATCTAAATTCCACTCTTCAAATTTTCCCTTAGAACTACCTTCCTCGAGCTGTACTGCTGATCTAACCAGCATATCCTATAACTGAAAAGTTCATCTCTACTTGATTCCCAAGTAGACTATTCTCTATCTGTAAAGCCTAGCACTTACTCCTACAGTACTTGCACCTTGATAAAGCACTCTTATTATAGATAGTACCCCACCAGCCTAAAACCCACTTCCCCTGGAGTCCTTTGAAAGTCTCTTTATCTACTACTTCTAGTATGTCGAGGGATCAGTTGCTAGTGTCCTCTCCAGCTCAACTGGTGAACCTGGGAATATTGAGGCAATGTTACAATTGCCTCATGTACACAGACAATCCTCTCCTTCTCCCACAAAACACAAATACATGCGAGAGATGCAACTATACGGCCAAACTGGAGGCTGAGCTCTCTCAACATAGGACTGGCAAGACCAGACAGGAGGAGAAGGTAACCACACACAATACATACCCAGTCACACATGGTACCATCACAACTTCAAATCATACCCATACTCACACAAAGACATACTCGGAGGTTCTGATCAAAAATTTACCAAAACAGCAGAGGCCACCAAAGCAGACACCCAAACAACTACCACCTCACGACCCAACACATGCAACACATAGACCACACAGTCAGAGTGTCAAACTGTCACAGCCCTTAAGGCCAAACAAAATGCCAGACACACTTGTCATTGGTGATTCCATAGTCAGACACACTGATGCCCCGCTCACCAGACTGAGTAAGGAGAAGGTCACAGTAAGCTGCCTGTCGGGCGCTAGAATCCGCCACATAACGCAAGCACTCAGGTCTCTCAACAGCAGGTACAAGTACGACTCAGTCATTGTCCACGCTGGTGTCAACGACCTGAGACGTACCTCCTTGGACTACATGAAAAGGGACATCGAGGAGCTCTCTGATTATGTAGCCCAGGCAGGTATGACCCTGACCTTGAGCAGTATCCTACCTTCACCTAGAATGATGCCACAATACAGTGATAAGATGATCAGCTTTAATAATTGGCTTAAATTCTGGTGTCATTCAAAGGATCCAATGTCTGTCTGCCTGGGATGACATGCTGGACAAGCCACGCTGCTTCGCAAGGAACGGCTTGCACCTGTCACCGCTGGGCTTCCGGATATTGGCAAAGGCTCTTGCCACCCCATAGTGCCTTTTTAGGCAAGGCTCAAATTCTAAACCTACCACCCTAGAACACCAAAAAGGAAAAAAACTAAGGGTAATGCTGCTCAATGCCAGAAGTCTCAATCTCAAGATGCACGCACTCGAGGCCCTTCTCAATATGGAGAGCATTGATGTCTGTGCTGTGACAGAAACCTGGTTCAAGGCTCCTGAGAGCACCCCAGCACTAACAGGTTTCACCTCATATCATGCCCGCCCCAAAATCCGGACAACACCAAGAAAGGAGGGGGGGTGTCCATATTCATAAAGGACACCCACACCTCAAGGTTGGTGGCAACGCACGATGCATCAGAGACCATCCAGGTGCAATTAACCATAGGCAAGACTGCTCTGAAATTTGTAGCATGTTACAGGCCACCCTCTCAAACTCAGGAACCCCACATGGCCTTCCTGAAAACATTGGAGGGATAAATGTATCTCCAAACACCATCATACTAGGTGACTTCAACTACCCTAATATAGACTGGGAACACTACTCAAGCCCGAACACTCTAACCCAAAGATTCCTGGAGTTCATAAACTCAAATGCCATGGAACAACTAGTCACCATCCCCACAAGAGGAGAAAACATACTTGATCTCATCATCACGAACATGGGATCAAAATGTTCAACACCGAAGTATACCCCTCACTGGTGAGATCAGATCATAAACTAATCTCGCTGGAGGTCCTCATCCCGCCCCACCTGAAGCATAAAAGACCACAGTGAAAAACTTCTCAAAAGCCGATTTCACACTTCTAAAAACTAGTGTGGTCTCCTTTAAGGCTCCTGAGCCAGTGGTAAACATTACTCAAACCGCTGAATCACTTACAAATGCCTTCTACCAGCACCTACAGGACTGCATGGATCAGGCAATCCCAAACAAAACTAAAACTCTCTGTACCAAAGGCAAGCATCCAGTCTGGTGGACCCCAGCCATAAACAAGCTCTACAACAAAAGGAGGAAGCTACTACAAGACAGAGCAAAATCCTTGAAAGGTAAGACACCTTTTATCATTATAAGTAAAAAACTAAGAGCTCTCATAAAATCATCCAAGGCAAATTTTGAGAGAAAAATCGCCAAGGACTCTAAAGACAATCATAAGGCCTTCTTTAGCTATGTTAGAAACCTAGGAGGAAACTCCCAGATATGCTCAGAATTAGTTCAAAATTATGTGAAAATTACTGAACCTACACACATTGCCAACATACTGGCTGACAGGTTCAGTGCAAACTTCTCCCCTCCCCAAAAGGAGAGATATCTATTCCAGAGGATTGTAGCCCCCAAACATCTCCAACGCCCAGGTGAGAACTGCCCTCACTAAGGCAAAAACACAGCATCCATGGGACCGGATGGTGTCCCCGGCTGTGTGCTTCATGAACTCAACGAGGAATTAAACCCACAGTTAGGACAGCTGTTTAATCTTAGCCTCACCTCAGGATGCACTCCAAGGAGTGGCGCGGCGACTGTGGTCCCACTTCATAAGGGCGGTGCCTCCACAGACCCTGGAAATTACCGCCCCATTAGCTTGACAAGCCTTATCTGCAAAGCCATGGAGAGGATCATAATGGAACTCATAAATAAAGACATAGGGAACTTGCAGACTTTGGATCCAACCCAGTTTGGCTTTGTCAAAGGCAGATCCTGCCTCTTAAACTTGGTTGACTTTTTCGAGACAGTCACCAAGGCCATTGATGAGGGAAAGGCAGTCCATACAGCCTACCTCGACCTGGCAAAGGCCTTCGACACAATACCCCACTCAGGTATCATCGAAAAACTCATCAGCTTGAATGTAAACCCATACATCACAAGATGGGTTGCAAACTGGCTAAGTGACAGAACCCACAGGGTCAGAGTTGCTGGAGCCATGTCAGACTCAAAGCCTGTCACAAGTGGTGCCCCACAGGGCTCAGTCCTGGGTCCACTCTTGTTCAGCATCTACTTTTCTGAAGTACAAGCAAACACAGGAGGGTTATGGCTGACAAAGTTTGCAGATGACTGCAAACTGGGCCATAGTCGAAAACACATCTGACACAGATATCCTCCAGAAGGGCCTCACAGAAACGGATAACTGGTGCCAGAGCCATGGCCTGAAGTTAAACGCCAAAAAATGCCTAGTCATACCCTTCGGGAAAAACAAGGTTACCCCTAGCTACCATATAGGTGGCAATCCACTGAGCACAGAAAAAGTCATCAGGGATCTGGGGACCCAAGTTGACAGTAGCCTTTCGTTTGACACTCATGTTGCTAAATTAGTTAGGAAAACCTTCTATATCGCCCACCTGATCATGAAGGGATTCACATCTAGATCAAGGGAGATCATCGTCGCCCTGTACTCATCACTCATTAGACCTATGATTGAGTACAATGCCCCGTTCGGAATGTATCTGACCAGACACCTGCTGCAGCTTGAAAGGCCCCAAAAGTTCCTCACCAAAAGGATAAAGGGTCTCAAAAATATGTCTTATGCTGCCCGACTGAAAGAACTCCAGCTCTATTCAGTCTCATACCGCTTGCTCAGAGGTGACCTGTGCCTGACATATAAGGCCATGTCAAACCCAGATTTGATGAATATGCTTCACCTCAAAAAATCTAGATCCCTCAGAACCACAAGGGCGGGAGACTTAAACCTTGACATGGTTATAAATAGAACATGCTAGAGGGACAGATTCATCACCCAGAGACTCCCTATGCTGTGGAACAAAATCCCGGTATATGTGAGGCAGAGCACCTCGCTGGCCTTGTTCAAGAGGAATCTTGACCAATGGATGGGAGATCGCAGATATACCCCAGGGATTACTTCAGTGCCACTGCTTGACAGAGGCACAGAAAAATGATAGGCATAGTTTTTATTCAAACTAAAGGGGTGGCAAAAGCCACATAACTATGGGCTAGGCTTATAAATGCCCTTGGGCAGATAGCCTAGTATGAACCTATGAACCTATGAACCTATGAACCTATAAACTTCAATGTTTTCTTCTATATTGCAAACTGACTATCTAACAGATCCCAAGTTGAAAAAGCTACTAGGACCCCTTCTGAACATAAAACTGTAACCAACTGTAAGTAGTGGGATGTTACAGGGAATATTGATGGGCCCTGTTTGTACTTTATTTTACATTCATCCAAGCCAATATCCCTATTCACAAAGTTTTCTCATGACTGCAAGCTAAGCACTGTTATCTTGAAAAACCACCACAAGCAAAAGATGATGAAGAACCACAAACTGCAAGCCAGCAACTCAGGTACTCTGTTAAAGGCTGTTGGCCGAGGCGCTAGAGAATTTTACTTCATCTGGGTTTTCAAATAAATTCCATCTGAGGAGTTGCTGGCTTGCAGTTTGTGGTTCTTCATCATAAGCACTGTTATCTGTTCATCCACTGATTCTAAACTGCTCCAGATAGGACTAGAACATGCACATACCTGGTGTACTGAATACAGTCTAAGTTAAATGCAAAAAAAATTAAGCATAGTAGCAGTACTCATCTAGTATATGTGGCATATCTCTTTAGACAGATACAGTCCTAGGAAACCTGGGTACTTATATGAACAACTCTCTCTCTCTCTCATTTGAATATAATGTTTCCACCATAGTCAGGATTTTTTTTAACTGGACTTGTTAATTTGCAAGACAATATCTTCAAGATTCAAAGAAATCATATTACCACTGTATTCTTCCCTTATCAAACCAGTCATCAAATACAATACCCCTTTGGGTATGTACAAATTCAAACATATCATTCAAATGAAAAGTCTTTGATGGTTGTTAATTGTTAAAATTAAAGGCCTTAAAGCCGTCAACTATCTTGATTGATTAGCCGACTATTTTAATTATAGTAGCCTACCAGCTGTTCTGAGGTGAACAATGCCTTGCTTTTCGCACCATGAAATACCTAGTCTTATTTGACCTCCTATATCTTTGCAAAGCCAGCTATTCTAAAATCACTTATACTAGGGACCTAAAACTACACCACCTAATAAACAAGACTTGCTGGAGAGAGAGGTTTCTAATTTACTGCATTCCCAGCCTTTGGAATAAGTTACTACTACAGGTCAAACAAAGTACTGCTTTGTTTACCTTTAAGGCTAGTCTTGATAATTAGATGGGCAGATACAACTTTACACCCAGGCTATCATGTAAGACCATGCATGATTTTGGAGGTGAGCACTATTTAGTGCTTGTAAAGGGCGGAATGAACTTTTTAAAATTTGTCAGCTTAGAGGTGCATATGGCTAAGCATTTTTAGTTCCCGTGATCATTTGCCTAGGGTTGTTCCTATGTTCTTATAAAAAGGAAGTACTTAAACTTTCATGAACATATATTTTTTTAAAAATGGAGAATACTTTAATCCAGCCTGGAGGACCTGGTGAATAAGAACCTATGATTAAATCATATAAACTCAGGCTCAATTTGTATTACAATGAATCTTGAGGAATATCAAACCACTACATGTTGCACTAATATTACAATCCAACAGCTTAGTAAGAAATGCCTGCTGATTTATTCTTGTGATTTTATCTCATAAATAAGCAAAGGACAAACCAGTGACCTTGTAGTAATCATAGAGCAGGCCAAGGGCTGCTGCACTGTCTTCATCTCCATTGATACTCATCATTGCCTTGGTTGCAGCTGTCAATGGATTCTCCAAGTATGACTTCCAGGCCTCATCCTCACTTGTGTATGACCGTCTAGAATGGAATGAGGTGTCGCTTGGTACCACAACTACGAGTCTTTTGTTGCTGAAAGAAATATAGAAAAAGTCTGTCATTTAACTGACATCACTGGTCTAACTCAAAAGCCCTTTGAACCTTAGGGAAATAGCAATAGATAACAATACAGTGTTACTTATACTAATTAACAGTATGTGTAAATGGATTACTGCAAAACTAACAAACACTGAAGCTGTCCATCATCCCTTCACTTCACTCTCTCTGCTGCCTGGCTCCTGAAGTGTTGATGCCACTAATCAAACCCCATCACTTATGTCACAGTCAGGGCTGCATCCCTGTGTGCCTTGGATCCAGATCAGTTATGACAGGTGATATAGTGTGCTTACAGTCATGGTAGGTACTGTAGTTTGCCTACAGTCATGGACAGTACTATAGTGTACCTATACTCATAGTAGGTACTGTAGTGTACCTATAGTCATTGTCAGTACTGTAGTGTACTTACAGTCATGATACGTATTTAGTGTACCTATAGTCATGGACAGTACTGTAGTGCACTTATAGTTATGATAGATATTTAGTGTACATATAGTCATGGTAGGTACTGTAGGTTATATATGGTTATGGAGAGTACTGTAGTGTACCTATAGCTGAGTAGGTACTGTAGTGTGCCTATCGTCATAGTCAGTACTGTAATGTATTATAGTAATGATACGTATTTAGTGTACCTATAGTCATGGTCAGTACTGTAGTGTACCTGTAGTTATGGTAGGTACTGTAGTGTACCTATAGACATGGTCAGTAGTGTAGTGTACTACACTCATGGTAGGTACTGTAGTGTACCTATAGTCATGGTAGGTACTATTGTATACCTATAGCCATGTAGGTACTGTAGTGTACATTATGGTCAGTATTGTACTGTACCTGTAGCCATGGTAGGCACTGTAAAGAGCCTATAGTCATGGTAGGTATTGCAGTGTACCTATAGTCATAGTAGGTATTATAGTGCACCTATAGTCTTGGTCAGTACTATAGTGTACCTATAGTCTTTGTAGGTATTGTAGTGTTCCTATAGTAATGGTCAGTACTGTAGTGTACCTATAGTTGTGGTAGGTACTATAATGTACCTATAGTCATGGTCACTACTGTAGTGCACCTGTAGCCATGGTAGGTACAGTAGTGCACCTCATGGTCACTACTGTAGTGTACCTATAGTCATGGTAGGGACTATAATGTACCTGTAGTCATAGTATTGTAGTGTTCCTATAGTAATGGTCAGTACTGTAGTGTACCTATAGTCATGGTATGTACTATAGTGTACCTATCATCATGGTCAGTACTGTAATTTACCTGTCATTACAGTGGATTCTATAGTGCACGTATAGTCATGGTAATACTGCAATGCACCTATAGTTATAGCAGGTGGTGTTTTGCACTTACTGTATGTACTGTAGTGTACTTATTGCTGTGGTAAGTAATACATTTCACTTGTAATTATAGTGACTAGCACAAAACACCTATGATTTTGGTGACTAGTTTAGTTCACCCATAGCCATGATAACTAGTGTAATGTGCCTATATTTATGGTAGGTAGTGTAATATACCTATAGTTCTGACATCTAGTGTAGGGCACCTATGGTCATGGTAGGCAATTTAGAGCACCTACAGTTGTGCTAATTAGTACAGTGCACCTACACTCATGGTAAGTGGTGTAATTGCCTTTAAGCATGGTAGGCAGGTAGCACATATGCAGTTATGCTAAGTACTATAGTGCACCAATAAACTAGGTAGACCTACAGTCCTAGTAGCTAGTACATCATAGTCCAGCACAATTGTAGTTATGCTAGGTACCATGGTATACCTATAATTATGGTAACTAATTTAGTACACTTATAATCATGGTAGGTTGTGTAGTGCACCACCTACAGTTGTAGTAACTGGCAGGTAGTGTACCTATAGTCAGGGCACCTGGTAGGTGATATAGTGCACTTAAAGTCACAGTATGTACTGTAATGTACCTATAGTCATGTTAAGTACTACACTGCATGTATAGATGTAGTAGATTATGTTGTGCACTTGGAAACATGGCAACTAGTGCACTGAACTTACAGTTGTAGTAGCTAGTATAGTACAGAACTGTCAGCTGACCTCACTGTGCAGTTAGTTGATTGATTGCAGTCATGCATGTTGTTAGATAGATTTCCTTGATCCCTGTAAGTCCTACAGTTTATATGAAATCATGAGTGTTGTATCCATGTTGAGATCTTTTGCTAAGGCAAGAAAGGGTGATATTCAGGCAACTGTACCAGAGCAAGGGGAGGTATGGCTTTAGTGATATATATTATGCTCAACTCATATTTAGAGCTGAAATATTTATTATTTCAGATATAAAGACTAAATTATCTCTTGCTCTGAGCTTTGGACTTGAAGGCTTTTTCCTTTTGGTAGTGTTTCCACATCCAGGAAGGAATTATGCCATTATGTAATTCATTTGGTGGTGTCTACCAGTGTGTGGGGCTTGTATGCAGCCTTAATCAGGTCATACAAAGTTGATGGCTCCTAGAGTTAAAGATGACCCACCCCCATTCCAAATGATATATATTAATCTTTCCATTTTTAACTGACCCACCTTCATCCCAACTCCTACATATCCTGTGTATCATAATTACTTACAGTCTGAGCATTACCTCCCTTGTATGTCGATGTCTTTAACCTGGCAGCGAATCTTCACTCTCTGTATCAAACCTCAGAGTATGTTGACTTGGGAGAGACAGCTCCTGATAAAAAAGCACTTAGTGCCTTTTATCTGGGCAGGTCTCACTGCAGATATCCACTCACCCTCTTTGCTGCACCTCCTTCTCTAGTTACCTTTTCATTTTCTGGTTGTATTCTCTTTTGCCAAAGAGTCAGCCTTTCTCCAGTAATATGGTGGCCTTGAAGTTTCCACCTGTTACTTACATCCCTAAGACCTTGAGAGACAATAGATAAAACACTGGAGACAAGCAAAAGCTGTAGGACAGGTAGGAAGCAATGTTGGGGTGGAAGAAAAGCAGTGAAGTGAGATAAACACACGAGGAGAGACAGCTGGTGAAGGACATGAAATGAGAAGAAAGTTAAATGCAGGGAAGAGGCATAAGAGGAATATGGAAGATGATCTAGAGAGAGCAAGGAGAAAGGCAAAGACTGTGGGAGAATGGAATATTACTAAAGATAGTACTGGAGCAGAGGACATCTATAGCAGCAAAGGTGGATCTGTAGCAATGGAAAGATATTTGGTGATGGATGGGGAAAGAACAAGGGAGACATCTGTCTAAGTAATATGAGAAACAATGGGGCCTAGGTAATCATACACATCACACAGATCAGATTCACATTTAGGGAGTCACAGACACACACACACACACACACACACACACACACACACACACACACACACACACACACACACACATCAGATTCACATTTAGGCATTCACAGACACACGCGCACCCACACGCACACACACACAGATCAGATTCACATTTATGAAGTCATACACTCACACACTGATACACACACACGTACGCGCGCACACACACACGCAGACACGCACACAGATCAGATTCACATTTATGATGTCACACACTCACACACTGATGCACACAGACACACACGCACACACACACACACACACACACACACACACACACACACACACACACACACACACACACACACACACAGATCAGATTCACATTTATGGAGTACTGTCAAGGAAATTAAATGAAGAATGGGGGTGAGAATCAGAAGGCTTTGGGCACAAACTGAGAGAGAATTATAAGGGGACCTAAATCTCGAATGTAGCAGCCATAGAGGTAAAACAGGTGATACAGTAACTGAAACAATGAAAAGCTGATGGCCCAGATGGATTCCCTATATAATTTTACAAATGTAGGTAGGGGCTATGAGACACTTTGAGTGAGTTTAAAAGAATACTAATGAAAGCAGATGTAACTGAGACAAGAAAAATGGCCGTCATAGTGTCAATTCTGAATGATGAGAGGAAGGCAAGTGGAGGGGAAACTATAGGCTAATATCACTCATAAACATAAACATAAACAGAAACATAATGGCTAAATTGCTAGGGACAAAGCTGGACATAATGCTATCATAACTAATAGATAAAGGACAGAATGACTTCATGAAAGGCACTACAGCAGAAATAGATTGGTAAGAGTTGACAGATTTCATTAGAGAAGCAGAAGAATGGGGGGACAGAAAGTTGGGGGGGGTCATCTTTGTCAATCTGTAAAAGGATTTTGATTCAGTGAGTTGAGAATTTCTGTGGGACCTGCTTGAAAACACAGAAATGAGAGGCTTCTTCACAACTGCAGTTAAAACCATGTACAAGGAGGCAGAGACAGAGATCATGGTAAATGGGGGCCTGACAGTTATTTACATGGCTAACAGGCAAGGGTGGCCATTTTACTTGAGACTCTTCACGCACATGGTAGAGAAACTGGTTAGGGAGGTAAAGAATCCTGTAAAAATGTAAAGGGGTGAAATCAGGATTCTTGCTATAAGCAGAATATTGCATATTGCTGTCAAAAGACATAGAGGCTGCAAGAGTGGAAGCTTTGGAAGTGTCCCAGAAGTATGAACCAATGTCAGTCAAAGGTGTGATATTAAAATGACAGTGGTTGTGAGGATGGGAGTAGGCAAGGGGAAAGGAGGAACATGCCTATACAGGAAAAAGGGTACCCATCGTACCTTGGCAAGAGAGTGGGTAGCACACAGCATCTGGAGGAAATAAAAGATAAAATAACAGTGACACTTCAGACGAAGAGGGAAAACATTCATGATTTTAGGTGGAGTAAATGAAATCAGTGTGATGGAAAACCCGGTAGTAACCCACATTCTACAGAATGTGCCAATAAACACAGAGGAGAGGGCTCTCAAATCAATCCAAAATAAGGTAGAGAAATGGGAGCAAGATAGCAGTGAAGAACAAAATAAGGGAGAGGAGTGAAGGTAATAGAAGAGGGAACAAAAAGAGAAACTAGGGGATTTGAAAAGATGGGGAAATATGAAATGGATGTAGAAAAAATGGAAAGATATATGGAAAATGAGGGAGTGAGGAGACAGCTGTCAGGGAGGGATGGTCATGCTCATCCAGGGGTGTGAGGGGCATTTGTCAAATATGATCCCTGATGGGAGTATAGGTCCATAGAAGGAAGTAACCCTCAGATGTTGCCAGCTAACTCAAGAACAGGAACATTAAGGGTAGGTCATAAAAATACCTCTCCTCACCAGCAGAAGCAATTGCCAGCACTACCCTCAAGATGCCCTTAAAATCGACAAAAGTCCCAGCATGTTCAGAGTTGACTAGGGGAAAAGGATAGAGCCAGCAATGGTTGAGGACACTGGGGCAGCCAGAAATAATTGAAGAAGAGGAGGAGGAGGGGAAAGGTACATATACTAGGAGATCAGAACCTGAGAAAACTCCAAATATGTTACCTGACCCAATTGACACTACACAGACAGGGTAGAAAAGAAAACATGGAGTGCTGGAGGGAAAAGCGGGCAGGAATGAGCCACATGTTATGAGTATGCTTATGGATAAGAGGGATATGGGAACAAGCAATAGAGAAATGGAACAGTACACATATGGCAAAAAAGGGAACTGCAGTGTGCCTTTTGTATGTGGCAAATAGGGTAGGAAAGCGGAGGGTGGAGAAGGAAGGAAAGGAAAGAAATACAAATCATGTCAACAGACGTAAAAGTATCACAATGAGGCAGTGGAAGAAACGCAAAACATAACTGTAAAGGAACTGGGCACATGAATCTTGGAGAACACCAGGAGAACTCTGAAGCTAAATAAAATGAGAGGGGAATCAAAAAAAAACGAAGAGGAGGGGATGGCAAGAAGTACTGGAATACCACAAACACAAGTGGAAACAAATTGGAAAGAGTGAGACACTGGATACAGACAGGAAGGTAAAGTAGGTGAACCATTAGCACCAAGCATGAGCATTGTACAGTATGTAGGTATATGGCGCATAAAATAACATTTTGTAAATTAAAAAAAAAAATAGTGGTTTTCCCAATAAAAACACATGGCTTGAGAGTTGTGTCAAGCTGTAAGTTAAGAATGTGCACTGGAAAAATCAATGGGTTTGAATTGTGGTATTGGAAAAAAATTTTGAAAATTCCATACAAGAGGATCGAATCAGCCAGTAGTTAAAGAAATAAACCCAGACTGCTCACTAGACGATGACTAAAACTCAGATGTTTTACTTACATAATGCAAAGACAAGATTCACTACAGAAGACACTGATGCTTAGAAAGACTGAAGGCAAAAGGTAATGAATATGAATCTGAAAAACTTATAGACACAGTTGTTGACAGGCTAGCCTCATTTGCTAAAGCCTTTGAGGTCAGGAAGAGACAAATGTATTTTAATGATTGCACAAGAACAGTCTGACCTACACTTTGACAACCCCACTTATAAGTATAATGCTATGTCTGAACTGGTAAATGGGAACTTTGCAAACAAATAGTGGATAAACTACATAAACTTATGAAGAAAATAATACAAAATCAAATGTGTGATAGAAAAACAGAACATGAATCAAAGGAAAAAATAGGGCAACATTGTGGTTCTCAAATGATGCAGTAATAAAGTACGGTGCAAGCTATGATGAACTTGCTAAAGGTAGTCAGTGAGAGGCATGTTGGAAGATGTGATGGATATGTGGCCCCAAGAAAGGGCATGCTAAGTGAAGTAAATAGTTCAAAGTACACTTTGAAAGGAGGTTATCAAACTGTGGTCCTGATCTTAGGGCTGAAAGAAAACAACATAGACAACAACTTATGCTGTTAGTGAATGAAGGATGATGTGTTATTGGAAAGAATGGAGTAAGCTCAGGATATAAAAGAATGGTTGGTTTCTCTTTTCAATACTAAGATAATGAAGGGACTGATTCTAAAGAGGGTAGTTAACAAAGTAGATGACATAATGGAGACAGATGAGCTACTATGTGTTAATGACATAGGAGGACATTACAATCCAAGAAAATGATAACCATCCAGGTAGGTCGGCATCATTTACTTATAGTACCCCCCTTCCACTGTACAGTGGCAAACCTCACCCATATTCCCTTCTACCACTGTAGTGTTACTAATGTTTAGGCTGAAATAACAGGCTTTGTGTCAGTGTGCATTTTTTGAAGGATTAGAAGTCTTAAGTAGTGACATATTTTAAACATTGAAAGTTTCAGGAATGACAGGTGCCAGCATGTATTAAATTGGTGCCTGTGAAACGTTACATGTAGTTTTATAGTTTTTTTTTTTCTTGCTCCTTTTAATACTTAGTAACTGTGAGGATACCCTTGATGTTCGCCTCTGAAATGTTACATCCCTCATTTCATTTGTGGCTTCACAACAGAGAGGGTCTTTAAGTTATGTCTCGATTTTGTTCATTTGTCTCTAATTTTTTATAGTATCTTTGATTTTTTTCTTTAATAGTTTGTCACAGACATTTTGTGTGCTTTTACAACCAAATCTTAGGGAATGTGTGCATTAAGTTATAAATATCAAATTAGTCTTCCAGTCAATCAACAGTATGTTAATGCAATCCTGTTCTTCCTTTTGGTTGTCAATCAAGCGGAACATGCTCACACATATGCGACCCCATTTGGGGAGGGGTAGTATAAGTAAGCCGTGCCGACAGGTCAGCTTTGTGGTTTTAGTAAAGACATGAAGCATGTTTTTGTGAGCTTTAACTGCACTACAAAAAGCATTACTGGAAATTAATACAATACTTAAATATTGGAAAATGGTGACTCTGATTATTGCTGCACACAGAACTAGAAATGAACTAGGGAGTTTGATTGTGATTCCACTCTAAAACATCAATGGAAACACTAATGAAGAAATAGGTAGGTGCTTTTCTTACAATATTTGGTTTTCTTTGTCTGTATTAGCATGGGCATGCTGAAGACTGATTGCCTAAGTATTGTTGCTGTAGGATAATAAATATGTGATAGCCGATCACATGATGAGAAGTCAAGAGATGTGATTTGTTTATTAATTTCAGGGAAGTATTTGACTTATTCCTCATATGAAGTTAATTTGTAAATAAACTAAGATATGGAATGGACTAGACTGAATAAGATGTGTGGAAATGCTGTATGCCATGGGAAAAAACTGTAATAATCATCTTATCTGTCCAGAATGTGATACTGGGGGTGCATCTGTTTTTTTTGTTTTTCTGGGCCCTGTTTTACTTAAAGTTGTTATTGTTTCACTTACGCTCAATAGGAAGGAACTTAATCCCTGGTGCTATAACTGGTGGTTGTTAGTGTATAATGAAAGAAAAAAAAAACACAGGAGCTCCTTAATTGTTTGGTTGGCTGGTCCAGAAAGTAATAGGCTGATTTTAAGCTAAAGAAATTAAAGGTAATTTCCTCTGAAAGAAAAGGAACATGGGGAAGATATACCATATAGAAAAACCCACAAACACTTTAGAAAATGTATACATGGTAAAGAGATCTAGGAGTTTTAATCATTATTAGATGAAACAAGCCTTCACAATATAAAAGGGTGATGAGAAGAGCTAAACAAGCATCAGCTGTGCACCTACAGGGGCTGGTACCAGGGTCCAAGAAGCTGTCCTTACTCTGTACCAAACTTTGATGCATCTGAGATCATTATTAGTATTTTAGGCAGTCCTATGTAGAAACGGATGAGAACAAGATTATCAGAGTGAGAGATCAGAAAGTCATTAGCTGTTTCCAAGTATTATTACAAAGAGAGAGGGAAAGCAATGCATTATATAAAATTATATAGGATGTAGAATAGTTTGAAGAAAGTTCAGAAAAAAAGGGTGGCATGAATGTAAAAATAAGTTATCAACTTCAGTTAGCAATGAGAACAAATGTCTTCAGTCACAGCAGAACAGCAGAATTTTGTTACAGAAATGCAGACAACTGTGTAAAAAGAGAAAGAAATTAAAAGAACTGGGGTGAATGATAATACAGCTTTTTTGGATATATTAAGGTGAGGAGGAAATATCTCTCAGCTTTCCAGAATTTTGCAGAATGTCCTTGATTTTGTCTCTTATTTTGGCCTGTCCCTCATAAAAGTTTCGTACTGCTTACTGTTCAGAAAATGCATACTGATGTACAACCAGTTGTTTTATCAACTTTTAAACGAATCAAAATAATGTTTAAAAATTGTCATATTGAGTATTTGTCTCCCTATTACTGTTGGCTTTGTCCAGAGTTCTTCAGCAATTAATCTGAGAGGTATGCGGAGGTGGAAGATATGTAGGGACTAGCTGTAGTAATAAATGGACTTGACAAGTAATATCTCTGTATATTTGTTTCATTTATGCATCAAGTAAAATCTTATGATGAAACCCAAACTCTTGACACATTAAAATACTAAACTAGACATCATCTGGAGCATTTCTTTAAAGACGTGTAGCTAAGCTATGCTGTACCTTCCTTCCACTATTTTTGTTAATGGAATTATCCAGAATAACTGTATTAACAGCAATGCCATTTTTAAAGTCTAAACTACCAGGGCTAAAACCATCATTATCAATGTCATTTCATAAAATTAAGTATTGCAACATACTCAACATAGCATCCTCCTCCTCCCAAGTCACACTGTCTGATTAGCACATAATGCATTCATTGTCAATCAGCACTGGAGACCAATATTCTGCCAAAAAATATATTTTACTGGTTCCCTTAAGTTATGCACACTAAAGTAACGTTTAACACAGCAAACCCCTGTATTATACAGGTCAAGAGTTGGTATTTCGATTCATACTTTTCAAGATAAAAAGTTTTTATTATAGGTGTGACTGTTTACAGGAAACAGCAAGTCCCATTTCCCCATAACTAATCGGCCACATCTAAACATTTGAGAATTGCAACTGCTCTATAATCAAAATAATCTTAAAAGGGTACTATGATAAAACAGTTCTTAAACTGAGATCAGCTTCCCTTGTTTGTGGCTCCTATTTTTGATTGGGTTCACATTGCTGTATTTCTGATTGGTAACTCTGAACTTCTAGAAAGCTTAAAGAAAAAAGCAAAGAAAGGGCAGAGTGAAGAAACTGTAGCATTAAATGAATACTTGTGAAGGTGCTGTTATTCAGTTTTTAAGCATATTCAAGGAAACTGGTATGCAAGTATCTATACTTTGAAAGAAACTGCTTTAAAATGTATCGGAGTAGAAGCTGTGGTGATCCTGCCTGTATCTCCTCCCCCAAAATTAAAGTCTATCTCAAACTTAGCAATGGTCAGCTTTCAATGTCTGCCACACAGAATGGACATGTAAAAAGTATATTATACAATGACCCCCCCATTAATATTCAAAAACGTGCACGCTGATTGGTCAGCATGCACGTTGTAAATCAGAGTTATAGTAATGGAAAAAGGTCCAGTCGCCCAGACTTTTTCCATTACTATAATTCTTTTTTTTACAGCAACGGAGAATGCAAAATCTCCATTGCTTCACACTGTATCTCTATGTTAAACTCCTTTAACATTGCGAGACAGTTTGCAAAAAGCAACGGAGATCTTGCTTTCTCCGTTGCTTTTTTCAAAACTGTCTCTCTATGTTAAATAGGTTTAACATAGTGAGACAGCTTTAAAAAAAGCAACGGAAATTCTCCATTGATTTTTTTAAAGCTGTCTCTCTCTGTTAAACCCATTTAACATAGCGAAACAGTTTGTAAAAAGCAACGGAGATCTTGTTTTCTCCATTGCTTTTGCCCACAGCTCTGATGTACTGTGTAGGCATATGCATGCGCAGTACATCAGAACTGCCGCAGAATACCAGACAGCTGCGGAAGGGCAGCAAGGAGGCATTATACAATACAATTATTTAAGAAAAGTAATTATTATTTTTCTTAAATAATGTCATTGTATAATAGCAATAACCCACTTCTGGTTGTGGGTAATGCTGGATTTACCCACAGTTGGCTTTGTTTGGCAACTCGGGCTTCACCCTCGTGACCAAACCACACCAACCATGGGTAAATCCAGCATTACCCACTCCCAGGCATGGGTTATTGCTATAGTAATCCATGCAATGCTAGCAGTAAACTATAAAATGGCAGAATTATATAACACATTACAAAATACCAATAGTATGCCAATGCCAAAAATATATGTGTAACCATAAAATACAAAGTATACATATATATGTATGTATGGGTCTACCTGAAAAGACCGAAAGCCCACTTACCTGCAGATGAGAAGACAGAGAAGACATTGTTGAATCTTCATTTAAACAACTCCTCACATAACTGACAATGAATCCAGGGAAAGGAAGGTGATGGCCAACAATCGCAAGAAACCACACAGAAGCACTCCAAACTCATACCCCGAACTAATTATACCAACTCAGAGATCGCACTATAGTGGGGAAAGGGGCAAACTTCCAACTGTTGGCCGATTGCTTCCTTTCCCTGGGTAAATTGTCGGTTATGTGAGGAGTCATTTAAATGAAATTTGGTGATGTTGTCTCGGTCTTCTTGTCTTCGGATAAGTGGGCTTATATATATATATATATATATATATATATATATATATATATATATATATATATATATCTATATATATTTCATTTCACTGAATATCATTTTACCCCCCCCCCCCCATTTAGTTTGAGTAGAAATTGCCTTCTGGAGAGCGTTAGTCATTGGTCTTGCAACTATGCATGTCTATTGTTTAAAATGTATTGTTTTGAAGTTTTTTGTAAAATACAATATAAAACAAACAATGTGGGGGGCTGTGCCCCCCAACTATATATTCTAACTCCAGCATTGCACTCCAGTGGGGAAAAGGGCACATACTTTTACTTGCCTTACAGTACTCTTCACAGTGCCATATATACTAAGTTAAGTTCAGTTCAGTGAAATGAGATTCACAGAATTGAGTTTTCTGTAATTTGTGTTTTCAGCGAAATGGTCGGGGTGAAATGAGATTCAACAAAACAAAGTAGAACCATATGCACACACACACACACACACGTGTGTGTGTGTGTGTGTGTGTGTGTGTGTGTGTGTGTGTGTGTGTGTGTGTGTGTGTGTGTGTGTGTGTGTGTGTGTGTGTGTGTGTGTGTGTGTGTTTGTATCAATCTATATATATGCATATAAAGTTCATATAAGATGAAATAAAAAATACCAATACTACATACCAAATTATAAAATACGAACAATTAATAAAATCTCAGCACTATACACTAATCTATAAAATCCCAACAGTGTATCTGAAAATATAAAATGGCAACAGTATACCCAAAACTACCCATCCATGCTTACAAGCAACAGCTGATTCCGACAGTGACCCCATGAACAGACATTGCCCTTTACAGCGTGTACTAGGCAAAGATGAAAATGGAAAAAGATTGTCAGGCCTTTCCTCTTACTGTTTAAGTTTCCTAGTCAGAAAATTACAGACATAACAAATCATAACAGCTGCTGTTTTCCCTAGCATCAGTAGTCTACACTGTGAATGACACAGTATCGATTGGCTAAGGTGAATGGTAGCGGGGTACAGACTGTTTCTGAAATAGGGCAGGGTTCAGCACAGCAGATGGAGAAAGCATACTTTCCAAAGCCTTTCACAATGAAATACCAAGAATCTGTACTAGGAGCTACTCTTCACAAACCATTTCTTTGGAAATTCCAGTTAAATGATCAGCATGCCATATTACAAGGAAAATAAGGACATATCTGCTGCAATAAACTTTTTACAGCTTTTTATGTATGTGCATGTGCATGTTTGTGTGTCTACCTATCATCTGTATGTGTGTGTGTGTGTGTGTGTGTGTGTGTGTGTGTGTGTGTGTGTGTGTGTGTGTATATGGTCAAACTGTTCCATAATCGACACACAAAACTTCAAATAAAACACATTGACAATTCACCATAGTGACAACAACCCAAAACAGCAAACAGTACATTAAGAAATTCGAAAATATAACAGCAACAGACCAACGTAGTGGCCATTAAAAGCATCTTTTATGGCATGAAAGCACTTTTCCGTAAAGTTTTCCTATCTGCAAGGCTATCGGTTGTGCATATTTTGACTGAAGTAGTAAATTGAACTAGGAAATACATTTCCTTATGCAATGTACTACTCATAACCCTACCACACATTCAGCCTAAGCTTGTCCAAAAAGTGATAGTGTTACAAGAAGGACTTTTTAAAGGTAAGCTGCACATTATGGTTAGGGACAAGGTTAGAGTTAGGGTTAGCAGGCATTACTAATGTTGACAGGTGGGCAAACTTTAGTAATACATACTAACCCTAACCTTAACCCTGGCCCTATTCCTAACCCTAACATGCAGCTTACCTTAAAAAAGCCCATCTCATAACACTATCACTACACAAAACAGCTTGGACACTCACCACAAGTACTCATGCAAACTTGCACACACTAACTCTACCCCTAACCTAACCCTTACCCTAATCCTAAGACATGCACAGACATGCAAACACTAAATACATCTTACCCAATCCTTACCCAAACCCTAAAATATTCACAGAGTTGCACACAAACTCCCTGCCCTAGCACTTACCTTTGTTGATTAACAAGAACTTGCCCAAATCAGCGTTTGTGCAAACTCTGTTTCACTCAGTAAATACAAGAGCTCACTAGCATTGTACCAATGTGCTCTGTCATCAGCTGTAATCATATGTATATACATATATATTGACATATGATTACTAGAAAAGTCTGACTGGGTAGGAACCCATTTTCAGCAGAGACCCAGGAAGAAAGGCTCCAAAATATTACAAAACATTTTTAGAACAATAGTTTTCCAATCTTAAAAAAATAATACAAAAGACATCTACAGTTTAAATAATTATACCAAATAAGGCATAATATGAAAATATTGGTCAAGAATATCCAATGCCTACAATTAACCTGACTGTATATATTTTCTTATTTTTGCTTATTGCTACTGCAATTGTATACAAATCATACTCTTAAATAATGTAAATTGCATATGTCTTACTGTAAAGGGAGCTTTAAATTGTACCTGTTATATGTTTTATTGTATATGCAGCTTTTCTTCCCGGGCCTCCACTGAAAATGGGTTGCTGACCCAGTGGACTTTCCCAGACAACAAATGTCAATAACTGAATAACTAAATAACTAAATAAATAGGTACAAGTTATATGAAGATGATTTAATATTTAGAGAAGTTTTAGCCAGAGGATAGAGAAATTAAAGATAAGTTAGTATAATACGAACAGGAATTGCAATACAATGTGAGAGAAAAGCAGGCTTATGGTATATTTAGAGAGAAAGTCACAGGGAAGGAAAGTGATAGAAGTAAAGAAGCGAGTGAAGAAGGAAGAGTAAGGAAGTAGAAGGTATGAACAGGTAATTGTTCACTTATAGGGATATAGTTTATCCTGGTGTTGAGCATGAACAGAGCCATCTTTTGGCTAGGAAATCTTTCAGAATGATTTTGAAGGATAGGAGAGAGGGTATTGACCTGATGGATGGATATGAGGAGTTCCAGGCCTTAGAAACATGGTACGAGTACAAAAAATACCCAGCAGATTTGATAGGCTTGTGGACAGACAGGAGTTTTTGGTCATTGGGTCATAATGGCTGACTGTGAACAAACTTGTTATTTAATACTGAAAAAAGCAGATGGATGCTGGATAATTTTAAATGTGGTAAGAAACTGTGTATATGCTAGTTGATGGTAATTCTAAACAGTTTTAGCTTTTTAGTGCTAAACAGTGGTGGGTTGTACTGTGGTGGTGGTGCTGCAGTAGCATTGTCGCCTCACAGTAAGACATTGTCCCGTTCGATTCTCAGCTAGAGCATCTTCTGTGTGGAGGCATATGTGAAAGGGGTGTGCCTTCGTTGAAGGTTGTGCGTTAGGGCTGGTAACCTGGTACATAAAAATCCACTACCAAATATTAGCGGACCGGAGTTCCGCTGTGGCGACCCCTAACTGGGAAAAGCCAAAAGACACAAACAAACAGTGCTAAACAGTGGTGGGTTATGAAAGGGGTATTTGCTGCCAGTTTAACGACTTTGTTATAGCATTGTTCAAATTTACTGTTACTGTTGCTTCTTAAATATATATATATATATATATATATATATATATATATATATATATATATGCAACAAAATCACTGTTATTTCTTAATATATATGCATATATGCACATACCCATGTGTGTGTGTGTGTGTGTGTATGTTTGTGTGTGTGCGTGTATAAAATTTATGTATATGTACATATCATTTGATCTAACTGTAATTCATCAAAATGATATAATTAACCCAGAACTAATTGGATCTCTGTAATGGGCTTTACCTGGGTATTGGAAGGGGCAAGTCCCACAATTGACTTGCAGTCTCCTCCTGGATGTGCTTTTCTACGGGTCTGAAAATGGGCAAGTCTGATACTCCATTTTTGACTAAATATTGAATAGTCATCAATACAAAATACTAAATGCAATCCTGGGAATTGAATAGAGTATCCATGGTATTACATTGGGATGAAAAGGCTAGACTTGAAATGACCTCTGGGTCAATAACCTAGTAAACTACTATGGTCCTATGATGAATTGTGCTTGATGGATGCTTGACAGATGTCAATACTCAAACTGTTCAGTCATAAAATATATACTTAAAGCTGGAGGGCAAAACTCTGGGTCTGTTCTGAGGCAGTAGAAATGACCAATCCAGCAGACTAAAGGATTTGCTGTGCTAAAAATCTATGTGCTGGAATGTTTTTGGGGAAGTTGTATTTGGTCTGCGCAGCTGTTACAATTTTCATGCACATTTTGTGGATATTTATATATAGTTGTATAAATGTATATCAAAAGACATTCCAGTCTATCCAGAACTAGATTAAAGATCACTGTTACTTCTTAATTCCAAGCCACAGAAAAGTACCGCTGAATAATCACCATGGTTCCTAACTCACTTCAAATAATATTATGATGAAACACTTGTACTTAACAATGAGCAGAAATAATCTGGTTTAAGTTAATAAAATCTGACTCAAAGCATTTTTAACAGCATTTTATGAGACTGACAACAAAAGTCAGCCATGCTCATTATAAACTGATCTTACACAAAGTGAACACTATAAATGTTTTTGAAAAGCACTTAGCAGTGTCTTTGTCAAAAGAGTATGGAAACAAAGTTTACAGCTGCAACTAAGTCAGTGCTTGTTCCTGTTTTTAGTCATTTTCCCTAACCACATTTGCTCATCTCTGTATGTGACTATTATATGTATGATTTGAGTCAAAGGATTATTTAAAATTGGCATAAAATGGTGTTACTGCACCTTCACTTTATGGTTATGCCAATGATTCAAATCAGTTTGCTACAATCTTACTTATTTACCTAATGATATATTAACAATAATGTGGAAAGAGACATTATCTGTGAACCCATGATATTCTCTATGAATTTTTTCCAGCTGAAAATTTTACAGTTGTATTCTTGTGTATGAAAAAGCAGTTATTTCTATAGATAACCATTACATTTATATACATACTGTATATATTTTTTGATAATAGAGTGGCCGCGGTGGTGCAGTGGTTAGCATTGCCGCCTCACAGCAAGAGGTTTTCTGGGTCGATTCTCAGTTGGGGTGCCTTCTGCATGGAGTCTGCATGTCCTCCATGTGGTCGCGTGGGTTTCCTCCTGGTGCTCCGGTTTCCTCCCACATCCCAAATACATGCAGTAGGTGGATTGGACACTCTAAATTGGCCCTAGGTGTGAGTGTGTGCATGTGTGTGTGCCTTCTGTGGAAGGTTGAGCACTGGGCTGGCAACTTGACACTGTAAAGCTCCACTGCCAATCATGAGCGGACAGATGATCTGCTGTGGCGACCTTTAACCGGGAAAAAAATAAGTATATTACAGCATTTCTAGTTCTCTCCTCATAGCAGTAACAGCAGCATTTTGTAAGGGAGAAATTCAATAAAAGTGTTATCATGCTGATAACAAGCCATATATTGTGTGATATATTTCACACGTGTTTGATTTTCGCCAGGCCATTTGATCACTTAGTCTACTTAATCTCAGTTTAACTGTATCAGCAAAAGATATTCAAATGTCTAGTCTGATGGTTTTTACATGCACTGTACTCTGTTCAAGACAGGAAGTAACATCCACACTGAACAGAACATCTTCATTCACAGTGGCTTATTTTTTTCTTTCTTTACACCCTCTTTGAGAGCTCAGCTAGGAAAGAGATGTTATCAGATCAGCCAGTTACAATGCTTGCATTACTGTCATGTTTTTCCATTGTGCTTGTGGGATATCCACTGCTGTCACTCTGTTCATTCTGCATTTATCACAACATCAGTCTTTAATAGCATTGTGAGTGGTGATGTCTGTCACCCCACCTTAAATCTTTATCACAGATCAGTTGTTGAGTGATAAAGTGGATTGTAGCTTAGTCCTGCCTGTTCCTCATATATCTCCTCCCCTATAGCAAGCATCAGAGTTTAATTTCAGATTGACGCTTTGGGAAAAAGAGACCAAATGGTTCACCTGAGTTCACAGATAACCATTGCCAAACCACAGGGCTGACTGATAGTATGAATGACAGTTTCAAACACCAAAGACATTTTCTTTATTCTTGATTTACAAATATTTTAAGACCAGTCTATAATTGTTAGCACATCTGCAGCTTGAAATCTGTAACTTAACTTGTCTTTATTTGACAGATATTATCAAAAGCTTTTACTATCTTCTTAAATATAACATGTATCTGGAATATTGCATAAAAAAAGCTCAAATGTGTCAAATTACGTTATTAAAATTTATTTACCAGAAACCTTTTTTACACATGACACTTTTGCTATTTTATTACAGTGTTTATTTCTGAACTCATTTTAGGCCTCTTCAAGCAAAAACATGCTTTTAGATCAGAACACTCAAAATATTGTATGTGGACACATTTTTACTTCAGCACTACTATAAAAGGCATATCTGTGCTTGTGCAGAAAAATAACAAACACAATATGGTACTGTTTTCCTCTCTCTATAATCCTGCTATCAGTTTTTTTTTCTTAAAGACATTAAGCTTTTCTAACTTTTTTCTTGTTTATTTTTGCTTACTCTTCCTTTATCATAATAATGTTTTAGAAACTCATGACAACAACAAACTAGCATATAACATTTGAGAGCTGTAAGGTGGGGTGAGCTTGACTATAATGAAAAGTCACATGAATCTCTACTTCAAGCGTTTAAGTCCCAGATGTTTGAAGACCACTTTGTCTCAACCAGAGACTTGGGAGTCTTGTAATTTAAACAACTGGCCACTCACACACAAACTCAACTACATGTTCAGGCAAGGTGTGTCAGCCATGCAGAGTGAGTACCCGAATAAGTCGAGCTCAAGCAAGGTTAGTGCAGCATCTGGGAAGGGAATATAATCTATAGTTTCACCCCACCTTACAGCTCTGAAAAGGAAATTCACTCCAGGGATCATGTCAGGGGTCCAGGGAAGTCAATAGTGTGGAAAGAAATAGCCAGGGAATTGTTATGGCTAGGCTTGTATAGGTCCTAGGGCTGATCACCTAGTACCAACCTATGAACCTATGAATAAATGGGATTTAGGATTAGGGTGGGGAGAATTTCAAGGTTACATAGCAGGAGTGGAAATTTAGGGTTAGGGAGCAATAGGGGACTCTAGGTTTAGGGAACAAGGAAGGGAGTTTTAGGTTTAAGAAGCAGGAGGAGAGTTTAGGGCTAGGGATCAGGAGTGGAGTTTTGGGGTTAGGGAGTGATCAGGAACTTCAGAGTTGGAGGGAGAGGAGTGGTATGGTTACGGTTAGTGACCAGGCGGGAGTGTAAGGATTAGAGTTAGACATTGGTGGGGCTATGTGGTTTGGCAGGGTAGGGTGGTAACTGGACTTGTTAATTTGCTAAGACTGGACTAGTGGGAGTTAGTGCACTTACCATTAAGAGTGAGCAGCACCAAATAAGTGTGTCATGAGCTACTAGCATGTGAGCATTTGTAATACACCCAATAGCAAGCCTTCTACAAGTACTAGAGTCTCAGGCACTCAAAGATCACTTTCTCACAGCCAAGGACTTGAGCATCTTATGGCTTGCACGTTTGGTTGAGCTGTGGCAACCATGTGGTGTAAGTGCAGCTGCTGATGCACATTGCCTGGACACAGTAGCCAAGTTTGTGCACAGTTAGCATGACAGCTTGGGGACAGGAAGTTGGTGGAAATGTGACCACAATCTGTGACTTCAGACAATGATTGGAAGTGGGATTTAGGTTTAGGAAGGGGGAGTTTTTAGGATTAGGGCACAATAAGGGAATTTAGTCTTAGGAAACAATCAGGGAGATTAGGATTAGGGACCAGGAAGAGGGTTTTGGTTTAGGTAGCAGGATGGCAGGGTAAAGTTAGGAAATGGGAATGTAAATTTAGGGTTGGTGAATAATGGGGGACTTTAGATTATGTTTCAGGAAGGGAGTTTTGGTTTTAGAGTGTGAGGTAGGAGCTTATGGTAGGGAATGGGAGTGGATTTTTAGTGGTAGTTGTGATCAGGGACCGACCTTAGGGTTGGGAATGGGAGTGCTATGCCTAGGGTTAGGAACTGGATGGAAGTTTTATGGTTAGATTTAGAGTTCTGGAGAGACTATGCAATTCAGAAGGGTTGAGTGGTTGAAGGGCTAGGCAATTAACTGGGATCAGGCTAGCGTGAGTTAGGGCACTTGCCATTTCCAGCATGTGGCAGTGAGCAAGTGTGTCATAAGTTACTAGCACAGCACTTGTGGCAGACCAATCAATCATTTTATATAAAAATGCAGACATATAGAATTAAGACTACATGTTGCGTAAAAGGCATCCTCCAGTGGGTTTTCTTCATCTTTTTTTGAAAAAAAAAGTAGTTATTATAAACAGGATTTTCATTTGTACATACTGTGCAGTCCCCATTCATGGATCACTTGTTATTTCAGCACTGCATGTTGGTAAATTAATTCTACAGTTATATATACTGATATATTAGCCTCATCTCAGACAGTCATTGCTCACATTTAACTTTTAATAACTTGCAATTTTTAAATGTATAAATCCGTTCATCACATTCAAATATTATATCTAGTCTTCATCTCCAGAATGACTTAAGATTGCTCTGGAAAGAAAAGAAAAGAAAGAAAAGAAAAGAAAAACTACTTAACCTCACAAATTAACTACTTACAGCATAATCTGAAATCAGAAATTAGCTAACTAACTAGCAAGGATAATGGTTTATTTTCACTATAGTACAAGTGTTAATACTTTGGACCAGTAATTTCATACATTATATTATGGTCCGCTTTATTAAAAAAATGCACATCTTAGGTGCTTTGTTCTGTGTCAATGTCTTCTTCGAACTCAGCTTTGATTACATTCCACTTTTTATTAGGAAATCCTGTTTCTGATCTTGAATATTTGTTTTTTATTTTATTTATACTTTATTGACTGAATTAGCCCCAAGAGGCCAATTGCTTCTTTTCAGGGTAGTTCTGAGGAGGTATATATACTGACTAAGGTGATATCTGGCCAGGGCACCAATGAACTTCACTTACTCTTGGTAGTCAGGGGAAGAGTTTGTGTGTTACACATCCTGATTTCCTGTTTCCTGTCCAGGTGCGGAGGCAGCCAGAAGGAATAGGGAGAAAACATGGCTGATTCAGATTTTGTTGAAACTGGAGCAAAAGTTGATGAAAATGTAGTTGAAATGGTAGAATCACTACCAGAAGTTTTTTTCTAATGATCTGAGTGCAGAAAAAACAGTGACATTGGAGGAAATGGAGATTGCAGCTGAAACAGAGATGGATTCAGAGGAAAAAAATGTATAGTCATACCCTTCGGGAAAAACAAGGTAACCACAAGCTACCATATAGGTGGCAATCCACTAAGCACAGAAGAGGTTATCAGGGACCTGGGGACCCAGGTTGACAGTGGCCTTTCTTTTGACACTCACGTTGCTAAAGTGGTTAGAAAGACCTTCTACATTGCCCACCTGATCATGAAGGGATTCACATCCAGATCTAGTGAGGTCATTGTTCCTCTGTACTCTTCACTTATTAGACCAATGATCGAGTACAATGCCCCATTTGGGATGTATCTCACCCGACATCTGCAGCAATTGGAGAGACCCCAAAAGTTCCTCACCAAAAGGATAAAGGGACTCCAAAATCTGTCATATGCTGCCAGATTGAAGAAACTCCAGCTCTATTCAGTCGCATACCGTCTGCTCTGAGGTGACATGTGCCTGACATACAAGGCCATGTCCAACCTGGAATTAATGGACATGCTCCACCTCAAAAAATCCAAATCCACCAAAACCACTAGAGCAAGCGACTTAAACCTTAGCACGGATATAAATAGGACGTGCTGGAGGGATAGATTTATCACTCAGAGACTCCCTATGTTGTGGAATAAAATCCCAGTCCATGTGAGGCAGAGCACCTCGCTGGCTCTGTTCAAGAGAAATCTTGACCTGTGGATGGGAGATCGTAGGTTTACCCCGGGAATCATCTCTGTGTCACTGCTGGACAGAGGCACAACAAACTAATGGGCACAGTATTTTTTCATATAAGGGGTGGCGTAAGCCACAAAACTTTGGGCTAGGCTTATAAATGCCTTAGGGCAGATAGCCTAGTATAAACCTATGAACTTATGAACCTATAGGAGATTGTTTGAAGGAGAGACAGTTACCTCTAAAAAATGCATAATTACAACCCTGCAATGGGGCGGGGGGGTTGCAGGATGATTACTTGTAAGAGATGGTAAACCAAAGTGAGACAGAACATGGAGCAGCAATTTCTTGGAGTGACATTATTGAAAAAAATAGTAGAAAAGGTAGAAGAAGAGACTGTGTAAGAATAAGTTCCAGAGACAAAAACTTATGCACAAACTGTTGGAGAAGGAACAAATGAGAAAGAAGAAATTGAAGAAACAAAAAAGAAGTATACAGTACATGTGAGCAGTAAAAAAGAAGAAAGTTTGGGTAGGCATGAGGTTTGGGACTTTGTCATAGCAGCTCTGGGTATCAAAGCAAAAGAGGTAAGAGCATTTATTTTAATTAATACATATGTTGTGCAAGCTTTTTACAGACAAACAAAAAAACAATAATGATCCAATTTAAAACTGAAGTTAAAGCAAATGAAATGAAAGAACATTTGTTAACTATATGTAAAGAAGTAATGGACACTACAAAAATATATGATGAAAGAGGGGACGGGAATGTGGATTAATACTGAAAATGGAAAATGATAGTGTTATGCATGTACCTAGTATTATTAATGTTCATGGTAATAGGGGCTTTGTGAAATATAGGGGAGAACCAAAGACTTGTTATTTTTGTGGAAAAAATGATAATGTAATCAGTGAATATGATAAAAAAAGATGTTATTCCTATGGTAAAACAAGGCATAATGCAAACATGTGATTTAAAGTGCAAAAATGTGGCAATACTGGTCATTCTTTGCTAGAATGTGAAATGAATGTGCAAGAAAATGAAAATGAAATTATACAGGAGAAAGAGATAGAAGAATGTGTTATACAATAAAATGTACAAAAAATGTGACTGATAAAGAGGTTGTACATGAAGTTGAAGGAAGTAAAGAAAAAGAAACAGAGGAGACAAGCGAGGAAGAAGCTGGCTGGTGTACAGTAAGAAATAAAAACAATGATAGTGAAAAGGAAAAGAAAGGAAAAGAAAATTCAAAAATATAATGCATAGAGAAAAAATAAAATGCATACAGAAAATATGAAAGGAAAGGGATAAAATGTTATTATACTAACTCTTCTTAAAAGCTGAAAATATTAGCTTTAAATGTAAAAATCTTAAGAGGAGAACAGGTATATTACAATGGTGTGCTGCAGTAGATGTACATATTATTGTTTTAGAAGATATCAAATTATTAACAGAAGAAGAAAGAATACAGACTGAAAAACTGTATAATGATGTGGTAGTTTGGGACATGGGGAAAGAAATGTGCTTGGGCATATGTATATTATGTCAAAAAAACATTGAAATATTAGATGCAACCATACTGGAGCTAGGACAAATTACATTAATAGACTTAAGATAGAAATAATATGTGTATAGAATTATAGCTTTATATGCATATGTAACATAAAAAAGAGAGAGAAATGATGTTTAAAAATATTCTTGAATATGTTTGTGTAAATATGGATGTTATTGTGGTGGGTGATTTTAATTGCAATTTAAGAAAAAAATAGAATAATTGTGATGTTAAAGTGGTTAAAGAAATTATGAGAAGTGGAAAGTTAAGGGTATGACAGAATAACCACTGGACCTACAAAAGGAATGAACTTAGCACAGAAATATATTAGTTTTTAATATCAGATAGTTTAAAGGTTAATGAAAAAATAATTAAGTATGCTGGAGTTTCGTATCATGTGGCTATATGGGTTAAAGTACAGGAATACAAGAATAGGAAAAGGAATAAAGAGAATTAATAAAACAAAATTAGATTTAGAAGAGAAAAAAGAACTTATGGAATTATTTTTAAAAATCAAATGAATATGAAAGAGTTTTATGAGAAATAGACAGGTGACTTAATTTTAAAGATAAATATAAAAAAGTGTTTTTCGAATGTATAAAGAAGAAAAGGAGAAAGAGAGATATAAAATATTAAGTCAAGAAACATTCAGAGACTTATTAGAGAAGAAAAATTCCTTTCATTAAAAAGAAAGAGAAATATATATATAATGAATCAAATTAAAATTAACAACTTGTTGAAGGAAAAATAATGAGAAAAAATATAAGGAAGATACGCAAATAAGACAGCCAGAAGGAATATATGAAATAATCAAAGAATATGTATTGGAATTATTTGTTAGAAGAGAAGGAAACATAGAACAAATTTATAAAGACGAAAAAATAAATAACGAAAATAATGAGTATTTAGAATGAAAAATAGCTATGAAAGAAGTGAATGAAATTCTAAAAGATATTAACATGAATTCTGCAACAGGATTGGATTGAATTGAATATGGTATGTATAAAGAAATGGAGTGACAAAAAATAATTTTTATAGACGTTATGAATGAATGATTAGAAACTGGAATTAAAGAGAAACAGATATGTACAGGAGTTATATAATTTATATTTAAAAAGGAAATAAAGAGGAGATAAAAATTGGAGACCTATAACATTGAATAATACAGATTATAAAAGTTTTATGAGAATAATAACAAAAAGGTTAGAAAATGGATACATAGTTATAAATAGTTATAAAATTTATATTTAAAAAGGAAATAAAGAGGAGATAAAAAATTGGAGACTTATATCATTGAATAATACAGATTATAAATGTTTTATGAGAATAATAACATAAAGGTTAGAAAACGGATAGAATATATGACCAAAATGTATTCAGAAGAAAAGGAAAAGGATGTCAAGAGTTATTATGGATAATAAGAGAAATAATTGATGCTATCATAAATAAAAAAGGTAGAAGTGAAGGTTATGATACGAGATATAAGTAAAGCTAGGATAATATTCAATATAAATCATTATGGGGAATTTTGCAAGCACATAATGTAAGGAAAAATATTGCAAGTAATAAAATCTGTTTATGAAAGGACCTATGTGAAACTAAATGTAAATGGCTGGATTGGGGAAGAAATAAAAATAGAATGTGGAATAAAGCTGGGCTGCCCAGCTAGTAGCATAATTTTCTCATTAGTTAAGAATGTAATAGAGAAGGAAATTAATAAAATATCGTAGGTTCATAGGTAGGTACTAGGCTATCAGCCCTAGGGTCTATACAAGCCTAGCCACAAAGGTACCTTGGCTTTCGCCACCCAAGAAAATTATTTTCCTGTACCCCTGTCTAGCAGAACCACAGAGGTGATCCCTGGGGTGAATTTCCTATTTCCCACCCAGTCATTAACATTTTTCTTGAAGAATGCTAATAAGGAGCTTTATTTGATATAGATAGGTAGTTTGTTCCAGAGTATGGGAAGTCGCTGGGACAGGAATCTATCCCTCCAGCATGTTCAGTTTATTGTGGTAACAAGGTTTAGGTCCCTAGCGTGTGTAGCTCGGAGGGATTGGGATTTCTTTAAGTGAAGCATGTCCAACAGCTCTGGGTTTGATATAGCTTTGTATGTTAGGCAGAGATCGCCTCTGAGTAGGTGATATGTGACAGAATAAAGCTGAGGTTTTTTGAGATGGTCTGCGTAGGGCATCTGTTTGAGGCCAGTAATCCTCTTTGTGAGGTATTTCTGCAGCCTTTCCAGTTGTTGTAGATGTCTTGTGAGATACATACCAAAAGGGGCATTGTACTCTATAATGGGTCTAATGAGTGATGAGTAGAGGGGAACAATGACCTCTTTTTTCCTGGATGTGAAACCTTACATGATGAGGTGTGCCACGTAGAAGGATTTCCTGACTTCTGTGGTGATGTGATTATATAAGGAGAGACTACTGTCCACCTGTATCCCGAAAACTCTTATCACACTTTCAGTGTTAAGTAGACTACCACCTATGTGGTAGTTCATGGGTACAGAGTTTTTACCAAAGAGGATAACAATGCACTTTTTGGTATTGAGCTTGAGGCCATGGCTTTGACACCAGGCACCTGTCTCAGTGAGGCCCTTTTGTAGGATGTCCACATCATTAGGAGTTTCAATTATGGCTCCTAGTTTGCAGTCATCTGTGAACTTCATTAGCCAAATACCTTCTGTGTTAGCCTGTACTTCAGAAAAGTAGATACCAAACAGGAGAGGACCCAGGACCCTGTGGTACTCCACTTGTCACTGGTCTGAAGTCAGACTTGGAGTCTTCTACTTTCACAGTGTGGGTTCTGTCAGTGAGCCAGTTGGCAACCCATCTTGTGACATAGGGATTTATACCTAGTTTAGTGAGTTTGTCTATACTTCCAGAGCGGGGGATGGTGTCAAAAGCTTTGGCGAGATCTAGATAGGTTGTGTGAACAACCTTACCCTCATCTACAGCTTTGGTGACTGCTTCAAAGAAGTCAATCAGGTTTAGGAGACATGATCTGCCTGTTACAAACCTGAATTGGGTGGAGTCCATAATTTGGAGATTACCAATGTCTTAGTTTATAAGTTCCAAGATGATACTTCCATGGCCTTGCAGACCAGGTTCATTAAGCTAATGGGGCTATAGTTCCTGGGGTCCTTGGGGGCTCCCCCTATGTGGAGTGGGATAATCGTTGCTGTGTGCCATTCAGTGGGCACAAAGCCTGAAGTGAGGCTATGACTGAACATGGTGCTTAGGTGGAGTGCCAGTTAATTCTGTAGTTTATGTAGAACACAGGCTGGGATGTTGTCAGGTCCCATGAATGCTGCGTTCTTGGCTTACATGTGCAGCTGTGATTACAGGAACTTTGCATTCTTCCAGTATAGAGATGGGTCCTTTAGGAGGTGAGGGGGGGGGGTGAAGTTAGCACTGAACCTATCTGCCAGGATGTTGTCAATATCAGTTGGTTCTGTATATTTAGTGCCATTGTGCTGTAACTCAGAGTAGATCTGAGTGTTGCCATTGAGATTCTTGACATAGCTATAGAATACTTTGTGGTTGTCTTTAGAATCAGTGGTGATTTTGTTTTCATAACTAGCTTTGGAGGATTTTATGAGGGATCTCAGCTTCTTACTGAGGCTGACCAGGGAGTTCTTTCAGTCATGGGATTTTACTCTTTTTTTGCAACAGTTTCTTTCTTCTGTTGTAGAGTTTGTTTATGGCAGGGGACCACTAGATTGGCTTCCTTTTTTTGGAGGATAGCATCTTGGTTCTGTTAGGGATAGCATGATCCATGCACTCATGTAAGTGCTTATAAAGTGCATTTGTGTAGGATTCAGCAGTCATACCTCTATTGTCCATCTGCATGTCTTAAGAAGCTTGAAGTTGGCTTTGGAGAATTTTTTTATGGTGGTTTCCCTAATGGGAGGTGGGGGCAGGATGTGGATGTCTAGGCTGATTAGCTTGTGGTCAGATCTGACCAACGAGGAATTGACCTCTGGTGTGGAACACCAGTTACCCATGTTGGTAATGACCAGGTCTAGTATATTGCTGCCCCTGGTGGGGGTGTAGATAAGTTGATCCAAGGTGTTGGGATTTATGAATTCCAGAAAACATCGAGCAAAAGACTTGGTACATGAGTAGTTTTCCCAGTTAATGGGGGGGGGGGTAGTTGAAATCACCCATTATTAGGGTGTTAGGTTGTACCCTAATATTTTCCAGTGTATCAAGAAATGAGGAGTGGGAATCCTGGGGCATGGTGGGGGATCTTTATCAAGTTACAATTTGGATTGTGGTCTTGCCCAGAGTTAGTTGCACTTGGATAATCTCAGATGCATTATGCTGAGCAACTAGCCTGGAGATGTGGATATCCTTAATGAATATGGACACGCCTCCACCTTTAATGTTTCAGTCCAGGTTAGGTGGCCGAAAGGTGTGGTATGAATTCTAGCCTGGTAATGCAGGGGTGCTCTCTGGAGCTTTGAACCAGGTCTCTGTCACTGCACAGATGTCGATGTTCTCCATTTTAAGGAGTGCCTCGAGTGATTGCATTTTGAGGTTTAGACTTCTAGCATTGAGTAGAATTACCCTCAGATTATGCTTGCTTGTAACTGTTATGGTGGTGAATTTGTCATTTGAAACTTGCCTAAAAAAGGCACTATAGGGGTGGCAAAAGCCTTAGCCAGTAGCCAGAATCCCAAGGGCAACAAGTGCAGGCCATCTCTGGCAAAGCATCGTGGTCTGTCGATCATGTCATCCCAAGCAGACAGATACTGGATCCCCTTAGAATGACACCAGAAGCTTAGCCAATTGTTGAAGTCAATCATTTTGTCCTTGTACTGTGGTATCATTCTGGGTGATGTCAGGATGCTACTCAGGGCTAGGGTCATACCTGCCTGGGATACAAGATAGGAGAGCTCCTCCATGTCTCTTTTCATGTAGTCCAGGGAGGTATATCTCAGGTCATTTACACTAACATTGACAATGACAGAGTCATATTTGTACTTGTTGTGGAGTGACCTGAGTGTGTGTGTTGTGTGGCGGATCCTGGCACCTGACAGGCAGCTGACAGTAACTTTCCCCTTGTTTAGCCTGGTGAGTGGAACATCAGTGTGCATGACTATATAGTCACCTATGAATAGTGTTGGGTATGTTGTTATGCCTTATGGGCTGTGGTTGAATGACACACTGAGTTTGTGGGCTATCTGTCATTTGGGTTGTGTTGGTGGGGGTGGAGGTTGCATGCGTTTCTTCTTTGGAGGTCTCTGTTGCTTGAGCAAATTTTTATTGAGAGCCTCTGTGAATGCAGGTGTGTATTTTATGTTGCTATGTGTGTGTTTTGGTGGTGTAGGTTTTGAGGGTCTATGTGATGAGTGTGGTGTGGTGCAAGTGTTTACCTTCTCCTCTTGACTGCCTAGTCCAGTCTTCAGTGAAGAGAGCTTTGCTTCCAGTTTGGCTATATAAGTGCATCTATCACAGGTTGTAGTTTTGAGTGGTAGGAGGAGAGGGTTGTCTGTGTACATGAGGCAATTGCTGCATTGCCCCAAGTTGCCCAGATTCATCTGGTAGACAGCAGAAAACACCGGGAGTTGACCCTTAGACATGCCTGGATAGGTGCTTATTTATTAAGTACTAAAAACTATTTTCCTCTAGACAAGTGAGGAAAATTGAGTGCTGTAGTAATTTGTAGCTTTAGTGCTTACAACGAGTTCTGAACAAGTGCTAAACTCAAAGAAACAGATTTGAGTGCTAAAACTAAAAAAACTGGCTAGTTCTAAGGGAAAATTTGAAGAGCAGACTTTATGGCGCCAGGAATAGTTTAACCCTAGCTAAGTGGCGATGCATAAAGTGGATTTTTTTTTTAAATAACAGTAGCAAATGAGCAAACTGATTTAAACAAATTAACCAATAAAAAGCTAAAAACTGAACCCCGTTCCAGCAGTCTTCGATCAGACAAGTTCTAACTGCACACTCCTGCCACGAGGGTGCAGGGGAACCTTCTCCAAAAAAAGATGGTCTGGATTAGTGCTCAAGTTATACAAACAAAGCTAGATTCAGCAGGTCTGAATTTAGTCTATGCTACAGCAAACAAGGCATAGCAATTTCAGAAAGAAATAGTTCAAATAAGGAAGCACAATAAGCCTTTAACCAGAAACTCCCAGCTCGGAAGGCAGAATCTTTCCTCTCTTCCCACAAGTGTGCAGACCACACCTTCTTAATGTAAAATAACTGACCCAAAGCACAAGTGCTTAAACCAGAACTAATACACTCTTAAAATAATAGACACTAAGCCTTCAATCAGCATCTCCCAACTTAGAAGGATGTAAACTACCTGTCCTGCCACAACAGTGCAGACCACAAACCTTCATAATGTAAAACAACTGTTCGGAAGCCCAAGTACTTCAACCAAAGGCTTAGAATAACAGTTACAATTTAATCAGGCTACTAACAAGCAGTAATAAATGCAGCAGAATAAATGCAATAAAGTAGGAAGAAACACAAACACAGTAAAAGCATACTGTTAAAAATAAAGTATTAATGGAAGTAGTAAGTACAAATTAAGTATACATTTAAAAGAATAAAGAGAAAAGTAAATTATCTGGTTTTGAAGGTATGATAGGTGGTATTGAGTTATATAGATATATTGGGAATAATATTTGGAAGGAATAAATACAGACAACAACAATGGGATAATGTACCCAAAGAAGTAAAGGATATGACTAATGTTTGGAAATCATATAGATTTTCATACAGAAAAAAGCACACTTGTTGAACACCATGGTAATAGGAAAAATGCTTATGTTGCTAACATCTAAATGATTCCTATTAAGGATGAAAAGGAACTAATGATGATTATATTTTCTTTTATATGGGGCTCTATACTGAATCCAGTCAAGAGAGGGATTCTATATATAAAGGAAGAGCAAGGAGGCTTGGGTTTAATAAACCCAATAGTACATGCAGCATCTTTAATTTTATATAGGGTATTAAAAGAAATTATGAAGGAAAATAAAAAACTTGATAGAAATGATAGTATATTATAAATACAAAGAACTGTGGAAAGGAATAGAAGTTAAAAAAAAAGAAGTAAATGCATTGTGAATGAAGAAATGAAATAGTACCAAAGCAAAATTGTGTTATAGAAAATAAAAAAAAGAATATATATGTGAGAAAAATAAAAAGGAATGGTACTTAAATATTATGAAAGCATTTAATTGCATTGATCCATGGAAAGATTTAGAAAAAGATAAGGAAATGCCATAATGATGAGCTATAATAACTATAAAAAGATTAATGAATGTAATTATTTTTTATGGCGATTGTCTATTAGAAAATTGCTCGCTAAGGCAAACATTCCATATAAGAAAAAGCAAAACAGAATATGTAATAAATGCAGAGAGTTTGAGACTACTGAGCATGTGTTTTTGAAATGTGAAAGAGTTAATTTGTGGAAAGAAATATGTAAACGTAATAGGGTGAAAAGTTTGTTAAAATCTGAGCAAATAAATATGGACATAATAGAATTTGATTATTATGGTGCACAAAAACAGGAAGAAATGATGAAAATGAACAGAATAATATGTTATGTTTCATGGACTATATGAAACGAGAGACTAAATGAAATTAAATACAATGGAAAATGTATTTTGACAAAGATTGTGGAGAAAATAATGTTTTGGTTGTGGATAAAAGAGTGGGGAAATGCTTAAATTGAAGTTTTTAATGTATGGAGATTTGTAAATAATATGTAATGTACATATCAATAAAAAAACCCTACTCATTCTGTGAGTGAAAGTTTATGGACGTTAATGCATTTGCATATCATTCCAGCAGTAGATGCCTTCACTATGGAGGATGGCAGCATGAGAGAGAGAGAATATGAGCACATTACTAAAAATGCTGATTCAGAAACTTTTTTAGCTAAAGTTTTTTTCTTCAATGGTGAATGAAGCTAAAGAAGCATTTAATACTGTGGCAGAAGAAGAAGTAGTGATTACGACCCTTCAATCAGGAGAGTTGCAGGAGGGAGTACTACACAACTTAACAGATATTTTTGAACCTGATGACCAAAAAGCGACTTCATGGGGTGAAATTATGGACAGGAGTGACATAGCAGAAAATATAAACAATAATATGGAGGAGCAGCACAATACTGTGCAGAAGGAAACAGTACATGCAAAAAATGTATGCTAGTGTAGAAACTCAAAGGCAGCAACATAAAAACATGCAGGATGCACATACTTATCAGAAATACAAATATGTGATGAGAAATCATTCAAAAAAAGATATTGACATAGACAGACATGATTTATGGAACAATGTTATCTTACCACTGGGAATTAATGAAATGGATATTAGAACTTTCATTTTTGGGAGCAAGGAATCATTCAGTGACATAACAGAATTAGAAGAAAGTTTATGGTAATTAAAGAACAACTTTAAAGAAAAAGAAGAGTTATTTCCTTGGACAAATTTTGTTTTCACTACACAACTGGGCATGGTTAAAAAGATTATTAATTAAATTTAGAAATGAAGTGATAAGAGAAGACTTGGACACTTATTTGAGAAACATTTATGATACTGTTTTGACATTAAACAAATTAAAGATAACCAGGGATTATGGATAGGTGGTTGGGAATACATAGTGAGATTAGAAGTTTTGCAAGGTAAAGTGCAACATGTTTCATGTGTCATACATGTACAATGAGGCAAAGGGTTTTGTGAAATATTGGGGTCAACAAAAAATGTGTTTCTTTTGCAGGGGAAAGGGGCATTTTATTGAATAGTGTTCCAAACAGCACTGTGCACAGTGTGGGGAAAGAGGAAATTTATTAAAAAAGTGTAAGCTGCCATGGGATAAATGTAACTAAATGGGTCATTTGTAGATGGACTATATTAATATGCAAAGTGTTATAGATAAGATTGTTAGTTGTGACAGTGATGGAAATGAAAATACTGATACTGGAAAAGAAAGAGGTAGTTTTAATAATGAAGGTAAAAAGATTACAATTTATTAACAAAAAACAATAGAAAATGATAATGAGAAAAAAGTACGTTCATCATAGTTAAGTGCCCATATCACAGATAATAGCACTGGGAGTAATGACAGAAAAGAAAAATATGGATAGTGATTAAAGGAAAATATATACATTATTGACAGAGTTAGAGAAAGGACCCCACCACAGGCAAACAAGAAAAAGCACATCCCTGTAATAAACCAATCACTACATTCTAGCAATTGGATTATTAGAGTAGCAACCATGCCCCCAGCCATCTCTTCCGCAGAAGAAAAAGCTTCATTGTAATAACCCAATCACTACATTGTAGTGTTCAGGTTATTAAGGTTACATCCGCCTCACTAACTGGAAAAAACATGGGATGATGGATGACCGATCATTCCCTCTCAGCACTTTACACCGGGGGCAATTGCTCCTCTTGCCTTGCCTTAGCTACATTTTTGAGAAGATATATGTGGTACAGTGATAAAATTTACATGAAAAAGGGATGGAAGAAATGAAATATACAATTGGAGGAATATAACATTAGGGAATACTGACTATAAATTATTTATGAAACTATTACAAATATGTACGATAAGTATTGGATGATGTAGTAGGAGAAGGGATCCATGGTATAAAGGGAAGAGAGGTGAAAGAAATGTTAATTATAGTGAAAGTAGTAGTAGTAGAAATGACACTGAAAGAAAATAAAAAAGTAAGTTTGATAGCATGAGACATAGCTAAAGCATTTGATAAGGTGAGGCACGAAATAATGTGGCAGATTTTACAGACACGGTATAAGAGAAAAATATTAATGTAATAAAGAAATGCTATAGAAATTCATGGATACAAGTTATAATAAATGGATGGATGGATGGATGCAAAAATAAGTACTAAGAGAGGATTAAAACAAGGGATGCACAAATGAGTGGGTGCTTATTTGTATTAGTAATGAATGCAGTAGCACAGACATATTTATGAAATGGGAGAGGGAAGATGGGTGATAGAAGAAAATATATTACCAATATGTATGACATATGCAGATTATTTAGTTTTAATAACAAAAACAAGAAATGATAAGTGAGGTTGTTATAAAAAACTGTTATAAAGCTGGTCTACATTTAAACAAAATGAAGTGTATGGGATTGGGTGAGATTAAAAAAATAAATGAAATATATTTTACAAAAAAAAAGGAAATAAATATTTTGGGAAGTGACATTCTGTGAGTATGCTAGTGTAAGTCAATGGAGAGAGAGATACTGGAACAAATAAAATATTATCCTGGTGGGAAAATATTTACTTATTTTAGAAAAAAGACATATGTTGCATACTTATTTTAGGATATATATATATATATATATATATATATATATATATATATATATATATATATATATATATATATATATATACACACACACACACACACATACATATGTACATATATATATATATATATATATATATATATATATACACACATATATATATATATATATATATATATATATATATATATGTATTTATTTATATATGTATATACACACACACACACACACACACACACACACACACACACACACACACACATGCACACACATGGATAAAGAATTATTACAGACCTTTTTAGCTTCATTCAGGGCTCAAGGTTGAACCTAGCAAGAAGAATGATAATTTATATTTAAAAATAAGAAGGTGGTTTGCATCAAAAAATCCAGTGGTGCTTTTAGTATTTATAAATTTATTTTGGGTAATGAGAAAGTTAAAAGAAAAACAAAAATAAATTATGCTATATGAAAGATATGAAAAATATATGGGGAGAGAACACATGGAAAAGAAATGACAAAAGGGCAGGATGGAAGAAAAATGTTTGAGAATAAAATGAAATTATGGACATTAAAGGTAAGTGAGGTTGTTTGGAAAAAGAAAAGAATGGAATGATGATTTTAGATTTGTTTTAGTGTACATAAGGAAGGAATTAAAAAAGATAAAAATACAATAAAAAGAAAATGTTTGAAAATTTTTATGAAGCAGAGTTTTTTGTGAAGTATTTTATTAGAGAAGTTAATACAAGAATAAATAATTTTATGAAAAACTTATCAATGAAGGATTTAAATATGAAAGCTGGAGAGACCACAAAAGTACCTCACCAAAAGGATCAAGGGTCTCCAACATATGTCTTATTCTGCCAGACTAAAGAAACTTCAGCTCTATTCAGTAGCATACCGCCTGCTCAGAGGTGATCTCTGCCTGACGTACAAGGCCATGTCCAATCAGGATCTGATGGACATGCTCCACCTCAAAAAATCCAAATCCATCAGGACCACGAGAGCTAAAGACTTAAACCTCGGCACAGGACATGCTGGAGGGATAGATTCATAACCCAGAGGCTTCCCATGCTTTGGAACAGGATCCCAGTTCGTATTAAGCAGAGCCCCTCACTGACTCTCTTCAAGAGAAATCTTGATGAGTGGATGGGAGATCGTAAGTTTACCCCAGGGGTCACATCTGTGTCACTGCTAGACAGGGGCATAGTAAACTAATTCTATTATATAAGGGGACCTTCACTGTGTCACTACTAGACAGAGGCACAGAATTCTAGATTTTATCTGTACATTTTTGTACCATTTCATGGGGTGGCAAAAGCCACATCACTATGGCTAGGCTTACAAATGCCCCAGGGCAGATAGCCTAGTACTATACTATGAAACTATGAAACTATGCTATATCAGAAGTATGAAAAAGTGAAAAAATGTGAGTTTGGCGTAATGTCAAAGGTGTGTGCATCATAGACACAAGGTACAGGATTTGATTCTGACCTCATATTTTTGGCTAGGATTAAAATGGCCCTTCAGGGCAGTTAGCCTAGTATTTACCTATGATATTGATAAAAGGCATAATGTACTACATGTGATATAATGGAAAATGAGGAAAAAGATGACAAAATTTGTTATATAACAAGAAAATGGAAGAAGATGACATATTAGCTGAAACAAGATGACTGTGAAAGAAATGGAGGGGGGATAGAAGGCAGAGATGAAATAATGAAGGAAAATGAATTTAAAGTTCACTTGTGTTGATAACTTATAAATAATTTTAAGTATGACTGTAAAAAAATAAGAGCATAAATAATTGATTTAAAGTTTTTTATAATTATAAAATTAATGTAAATTTTTATAAAGCACCACTACTTTTTTGATAAGTACCATGGGATCTTTTATATCCACTTGTGGTGCCACCAACCCGAGCAGATGGGGTCATAGTTTAACATCTCCTCCAAAGGATGGCACACTCAAGAATCAGCATCTCCCACCCTTATGCTACACTGCAGTATCAATACTGGAAAAAATAATCAAAATCCCTGGTGTGGAACTAGAAACTGCACCCTTCTACACAAAATGTGAGTGCTCTAATATTCAGTTCTGTGCATTTAATGTCTACTATTATACTTTTTACCTGTCTTATTACTCATTTGCTTTGGAGTTTTCATAGCCACTATCAAAACTAAAAATAACAATGCTTTTACTTCCCTAGTGCATGCTATTATTCACTATCTCAGCAGGAACATTATATATGAAGGTTAAATGTTCTTAAAGGTAGGATATTTGGCATGCTGATCAGTTCGTCTTTGTAGTGACACAATTCTGTACATACCCAAAATATAGGCTCCCAAGAATCACTTCCTGAATTTTCACAGCTTCAACATATTCTTCTATTGACTGTGGGAATATTTTTTGAAGTCTTGTTGGAGTATAGAAATATTTATGCAAACAGTTTCATGGAAAAAAATCAACATTTACTTTGTTTAGAACCAAAAAACACTACTCACCAGCAACATACTTTTGTAAATTTCTGTGGGTACTACAGGATGAAAATGCTACATAGTATGTTGCTGGTGACTGGTGTTTTATGGTTTTAGTCTGGTATGTTTTCTCACCTCTTCTGCGTCACTGTTTTTATTTTCCTGTGGTTGCACATCTAGGGTAAGACATATTTCCCACCACTCATCACCTGTAACATCTTGTTCACTCTGTGCTGTTTTTAATATTATACTGTATCGCGTTCTGAAATCTGGTATTGTCTTATATATGTCACTTATTGCTCTTTGTCCTTTCTGCCATTTCTTTTCTGGCCTCAGTTACAAAATCTATTATTTGTGGTTTAATAGATTTACTATCTGACATCCACATTTCTTCTTTCAGCTCTAATATTAGACGTATTTGTAAGCTGATTTGAATTCAGTTGCCGAAACGTTTGTCCGGCTTCATCTCATTTTATAACTACTTCTCCCTTTATCATCTGCTCACAGAATTGTGGTTCTTTGTTTGTTCTTTCTTTTCCAAATGGTCATTACATTTTCTTCTGCTTCTTTCTTCTTATTATATGCGGTATAGCTTACAGGTGTTTATTCTAGTTTTCCAAAGTGTTTGCCTTACTGGGCAGTATGCCCATCATGTCCTTTTATGCCTATCATGTCCTTCCATCTGCATATAGTTATGAGTCAAATATAACAACCTAAGCTGTATATGTTTATAGTACACCTCCAAATGTAGTCTCTGACCACTCTGTTTCTTTTTTAGCATTATTTTTTTCCCTATTGTACTCTTTTATTATTAAAAAAAATCTCAATTTCCTTTTCCATATTTTTCTTTTTCTGATCTTGCAGTACATCTAAGTCTGACCTACATACAAAATTATAAGCCTTTGAGTGATTTCTTCCTATATTTCATTTAGCTGCTTAATCAAAATCCTATTTCAAACACATTCTCAAATATCTCATCTTCTCATGACCTCACAAAAAAGTGAAATCAAGTCATATGTTGGGGCATTAGCCATTACAGTGGTATTTGCTTCTGCTTTATTTGTTTTATATCCTGATGGACATCTACCCACCAATTGGGTTTATCATCCTGGAGAGCCTGTGGTGCTTCAGGACGTGTGGAGTCCATAGCTAATGGTCTATGGACTATTAGGAGAAGTTTATCTTGGTCGTGTTTTGCGCTCACATCTTGACTCTTGAAATATATGCTGGTATTAAGTCTCTGTACTTTAAGACCAGAAGTTTATTAAACTTCTTGGTGGTATTTCTGCATGGTTGAAAGGGAAGGGACATTGTGAGGCTAACTGTGAGATATCGTGCACAGTCTGAGAATGCTTAGACTAACTGACTGCATAAAAGGGGTAATAAAGCGGAAAATTTGAGAGTTTTTTTTTCTGTTTCTCTGTAATTTGTGAAGTTTGGGTATGGTGATCCAAGCTACTTAAACAAAAAGCCAAGTATTCTGTCATTAAACATCCAAGAGGTATGTCATTATTTCATTGACTCCTATGACATTCGTGTATAAATATTTCTAGTTACAGTTAGGTGTTATGCCCTCAGAAATATAGTTTGTAGTAAAATGTCACAACCTAGAAAAACATTTGAGGTATGCTTATAGTAATTAGTTTTGAGCTGGGCTCACATTTAGGTAATACTGCTGATAATATAAATAGTTGTTCTGTTGCAATCAGGAGATTGTGGGTCATTCAGCAGACGAAGTTATGTGTTTCTTCATTTAATGTTTGAGGCTTGAAGATACACTATCTATGGCTTGCACACATTTGTTGTACCCCTTAAGACTAAGTACCGTTCTTCCAGCTTATATGTTTATGTTTGGGGATTTCAACCTCATGATACAAAAGGCACTGGTGAACATAATTGTATTTTTTTAATTGGCTACTTTTGTTATTACATATTCCTTATACCAAGCAAGAACATGCAAGACTGAATGGTTGGCATCTTGATGCACTATTTTTTTTCGTTCTGGAGATTGTGTACAACTGTTTAACTTTACTTTCATTTAATATCCATGACTAAGCAAGAAGCCATTTAATTTGCACGTAGATGTGTTATTCTATTATCTTGCAGAATAGTAATGGCTTGACTAGCCTGGTTGAAAAAGCACATATGTGCGTTTACCTGTGGAGGCTCAATCCTTACATTGTCCTTCTCTAGAAGACCAATCTTTCTCCAACAGAACATAAGTAACTAAAAAGATTCAGCCTCATGGCAACTTCTATCTGAGTGGACAAAGAAGGGGAGTGGTGATGTTGTTCTCCAGGATTTCCCCCCTGCTCATCATGGCATCATGACAGATCAGCAGGGGTGATATGTTAAGATTAAGGGGTACTTTTGTCAGTTTATGTATTCAACCATGCACAATTCTAGGGAGACAGCCTGGAAATGAAGGAGTGGATCTCATTTCAGTAGGGTGTAGCAATATGGGGAGGAGACTAGAACATGACTGTTGCCAGGGATGAGGGGGAATCTAGCATCCAGATACTGGCAGTACCAACTTTAAGAAGGTTTGCTAGGACTTAGGTGGGTATGTCTGATACTTTTTCCTTCCCTGATCACTCTTTGCATTTCTACATGTTATTCCTGATGATTCAGATAATATTTTATAAATGATAAGATATTAATCACTGAAAAGCATGGTTATATGTTAGAATATTTTGATTATTTTTCCTTAAATCTCTTTCAGATTATTCTCTTTTGGATCATACTCCCTTCTCATATGGAAACCTGACATACATATGTTCATGACATAATGGAGGGCCAGTTGAGCCCTCTGCACATGAGACATTTTTAAATCACAAATTACATTCATACACAGTATCTGGTTCTTCTCTGTTGATGTCTCACTCACATGTTGGGAAAGTCACTGGGATAGTTTAAAAAAGATTTGGGTAGTGTAACTGGGAAATGTGAAATCCTTCCCTGGTAAAGACATAACTGTTTCAGTCCTTCCACTGAGAATTAAAATCACTAGCTGAGAGTGCCATGAGAGGGAAGTCCATTGCAGCCAAGGCCATCCGGTAAGCTAGAAAGAAATTTACTGAGTATTTGAAATATAGATCAGACTCTGCTGTATTTAACTTATAGATTAAACCAAAAACCTCACAAATAAAAACAGTGGTCGTATAAAAACAAAAACAATGCAGGTCTGAAGAAGTTCCTTTTGGAATGAAAGCGCTTACCAGGTTTGTGTAATAAAGTTTATACTTTCATGGTTTGTTATTGCGTTGTTGAACTTATAGATTACTCATTACTGAAGTCACTCTGAAGACTCAGAATAGACAATGATCTGAAGACAGGTTAATCGCACAGGTAGTGGTGGACTCACAAATGAGGGACATGAAAAATCATCCAGCAAAAGTATTAGTGACATTTGTAGCTTTCTACCAACTGTTATATGTAGTGCTTCCCGAAATGGGGGATATTGCTCATCAAATGTAGGCCTATATTAGTTTAATACAGTTCCCACACCTGACACCTGAGCACAAGGAGACCCTTCTGAGAGCCATCTCACCTGAGGAGATGAGGCAGATCCTCTCTAAGCAGCACAAAGACAAGATGGCTGGCCTATATGGTATCCCACAAATGAAGCCAACTAGCTGGTAAACTGAAGACTGGAACAAAATGTCACTATATGAAGACACAAATCCACCGTCAGTAAAAACAGACTTTAATGCAGCAAACCTTTCAGTTAGACAACATTCTACAATGCTAAAACAGTAGATATCACATTACAATACATTTAAATAGGAGCCAAAGGTAACATGTGACCACAGCCAACAAATCACACAATACCATCAATTAAAATTTTTCTAAAACATCCTTAAAGATGTATATTACAAAGTTTGCTGTTGTATTTTAACAAGCACAGGTTTAGTACTGACTACATTGTTTAGACCAGGTTCTAAATCTGCATGGAACCTGACAATCCACTCATATACTTTATTCTCTAAGAAATTAGATCATACCTTTAAATAGAGTGATAGTGTACAAAAGGGACCTAGAGGTGGTGATTTTAATAATTTCTTAGAGAATAAAGAATATGAGTGGATTGTCAGGTTCAACGCAGATTTAGAACCTGGTCTAAACAATGTAGTCAGTATTAAACCTGTGCTTGTTAAAATACAACAGCAAAAGTTGTAATATACACCTTTAAGGATGTTTTAGAAAAGTTTTAATTGATGGTATTGTGTGATTTGTTGGCTGTGGTCACGTTACCTTTTGGCTCCTATTTAAATGTATTGTAATGTGATATGTACTGTTTTAGCATTGAGGAAGGTTGTCTAACCAAAAGGTTTGCTGCATTAAAGTCTGTTTTTCCTGACAGTGGATTTGTGTCTTCATATAGTAACTTTTTGTTCCAGTCTTCAGTGTACCAGCTAGCTGGCTTCAGTTGTGGATTTTTGGGCTGATACATTGTATGTCAGTGTTATAAAGAGCCTAACACAGCCCTTAAAGATGGAAGGTAGAGGTGAAGTGTATTGTTCTGTTAAGAAATTATTGACTGTGGAAATTAACCCACTGATGCATTTGTCACCATCTCCTCCATTACTACAGGAGGCACCATGTAGTGATGCTGCTTTTGAGAAGTTGTTGTACTGGAATAAAAGGTTGGGACATATAAACGTTTTCAATGGCAACGCCTGAGTTTTCAAGCTTATCTACACTTGGTGGTAGTACCATATGATCTTCACATTTTAAAGATGCTTTCTTATGCAAATACTTACCCTGAGCTGCTAAAGTGTTGGCAGCAGCTTAACTTGAAGTTAAGTCTAGATTATATGTCCCTAATGAATGAATTTTTTACTGACACTGAAAATAGCTTGAAAGAAGAGATTAAAATATTTGAAGATGAGCTTGTGCAAATGAACTGTTTTTCTAGTATGATGGAGGTGTATCAGAAAATGCTTGACAGGTTACAACCACTTGATGACCATTTGGAAACTGACAAGAGGCGTAATCTAATGAGAGATGTTAATGACTTTAAGCAAGGTCATATTTTCTCATGGCTGAAACCTGAGAAGCAAGTTAAGCCAGCTAACATCCAAAGGGGGCGTATGGATCAACTAGATGAGTTTGTGCTAGATGATGATGTCAGAATAATTAAGGAAAAGGCAATCCTTTCCACAACACCTTCACATTATAATGGTGAGCATACAGCTCCTCCCTCTGTGATGACATCAGAAGATTTGAATCTTGGGACAGAAGCAAGTGTGATTGAGCAAACAGAAGCTGCATCAGTAACTGAAAAATGCCAGAGTCAGTTGGGACTGCTTAGTTTGGTCCAGTCAGGGTCCCAAATACAGTTCCAATTGAATTTACCTGAAAAAGTGACTGGCAGAAGTGGGTCTAGGGGCCATTCATAGCAAAGACAGACCCCAAATGACATGACGAGAATAAATGACAGTCCAGCTCAGCAAAAGAAGACTGTGCAGCATCAGTACAGTTGAATAAAGGTATTTTAAACCTTGTAAACTATGTACTGACTGAATCACATCTGTCCCTGTTAGGAAAAGGGCTGAAATTGATTCCCAGTGCTTGTGAAGACCTAGTAAGTGCTTTAACTGACTTAAAGTTGTTTGTGAAGACTTTAAACCTCAAGTTACTGTTTAAGAATGCTTCTCAAACAAATGATTTTACTTGTAAGAAATGTAGTACTTTTGCACCTATTAGTAATGCTGTAATTACAGCCTTTCATAATATGTGTGAATGTGAAATTAGACAAGTATATGATTCTAATTTGAAAAGAAAGCATTATAACTTAACATATAATGACTATGAAGCCCTGAAGTATCTGGAAAGTAATAATGACATAATTATAAAACAGGCAGCTAAAGGGGGCACCATAGTAATTATGAATCGTGCTCACTATTTAAATTCTTTGAAATCACTATTAGAAGACATAAACGCTTTTAAGAAGATAACCTTTACTGATGTTAAAAAAAATTGTTGCAGATGTTAATATGGTAATATATGACATGCAATTGAATGGTGATATTTCACTTGATATATTCAATTTCTTGACTGCCCCTTGCCCAAGGACACCAGAGATATGTGGGATACCAAAGATCCATAAATCATTGATAGAGCCCCCACTGAGACCAATAGTCTCTGGTGGGGGTGGATCACAGAACCAGCATCAGTTTATTTGCAGAGAATACTAAGTCAATATCTGTGTTTATGTCCTAGTATACTTAAAGACACTAACGATTTTTTTAAATAAGTTGAGATGTTGGTTTACTGGGAGAGCTGATAAAAACTGAATTCTGATTATACATTTGTGACGTTGGACATAACATCATTATTCACAGTAATACCAAGTGAATTTGGGGTTGAAGCTGTACGTGAATTTCTCACCAGTGAAGTTAAAATGGCCACAGCAAGGGTGTAAAATATTTGTGCTTTATTAGAAATTGTTTTAACTAAAAATGTTTTTTTATTTGATAATGAGCCATTTCTACAGTTGTCCGGTGTGGCCATGGGGACACCTGTGGCCAACACCTATGCAAATATACTTCTTAATCAATGGGAGATAAAGTATGTTTTTAATAATGAGAATGTATTACGTCAGAAAGTTGAGCTCTATTTAAGATTTGTAAATGACTGCTTTTTGTGTGGAATGGCACAGCTGAAGAGTTACTGGACTATGTTGTTTATTTAAATAACATCACTGAATTTCTTGAATTTAAAATGAACTACTCTTATAGTGAAATAGTTTTTTTTAGATGTGTATTTAGAAAAGAAAATGGAAAAAACTAGAGACAAGTATACATAAAAAATGTACACATGAATAGATATGTACATAGGCAGAGTTTACATGCCCCTCATATTTTTCAAGGAATAGTTAAAGCACAATTGTGCAGTTAGTAGGCTGAATACAGATGATATACGGTTTAGTGAACAAATGAATGAGATGGTAGGTGAGTTTGTGAGTAGTGGCTATAGCCACATGGAGATACTAAAAAGAGCGAATGATATGAAACAAAGTAGAAATAATGCTATGAAACCAATTTTTAAAGAAGGGGAAGTAGCCACAACTGATGAAAATGAAAAGAACGACAAAATTAGATATGTAACAACTTATAGTTTAAAAACAGAGCAAATAAAGAAAATCATGCATAAGAATTGGCCTATACTCACGGCAGCACCTGAATTACATACTATACTTGAGGCTAGACCCTTTTTTTCATATAGAAACCTCAAGTGTTTAAAGAGTAGGTTATACTATAAAGATTTTAAGGATATAACAAAAGTAAGGTTGGGCAATAAACCTGGTACATATGGGTGTATGTACTGTAGTTATTGTGACAACATTATTAAGCACAATAGTGACAAATTGGTCCACCCAGTGTCCAATAAGTAGTTTAATTTTAACTGTGTTGCTACCTGTAATAGTGTTAATGTGGTCTATCTTGCTACCTTTGAAAAATGTGAGTCATTTTACATAGGAAAGACCACGAGGAAATTAAAAGAGTGTATAACAGAGCATACGTCAGAAATAAGAAGAGATAATGAGAATAATGCACTGTTTAAGCACATAATGCATAATGGTCATGTTACCTTTTGTCCCCTATTTAAATGTATTGTAATGTGATATGCACTGTTTTAGCATTGAGGAAGGTTGTCTAACCGAAAGCTTTGCTGCATTAAAGTCTGATGTTTTTTGTGGTTCTTCGTGTTTCACTGTTGCAGTCATCACACTTGGGTTATCTGCCTACAGGTATCCCTCAGTCGGCCCGAATACCAGAGACTTAGTATTTCTGTCACACCAGGACTGATGTCAGGTCATCACGGGTATAAAAACAGTCAGCCGACGCCATTAAATCAGTCTTTCTTGCCAAGGAGCCCAAAGCAGAAACAGTTCGCAAGTGCCGGTCGGCCGCTACCTGAGTTTTCGTTTATGAATTGAATCACCCTGAAGTCTTCTAAAGCTAAATACCCCATTGGGGATCCTTTTTTCTTGCTCTAACTGATGTCAGAAAAAGTTAATAATTGTCTTGCCTGTGGAAAGCAAATACCACACCAAGATTTTCATTCTTACTGCGTCACCTATCTAGGCCCAAACCACAACATATCTCGCTGGCAATTCTGTGCCTTATTCAACACCCGAACCATTCATCATCGGGCCCTTATTGTTGCTAAATACTTTCATTCTCAATCTCCATATTCTGAAATGGCTTTGGTAAGCCATCCAACTACAGATATTCTGAAAAAATGTAAGGATAAAGACAGAGACTGCACAAGTCCAAAGCTGCCGACGATACTTCCGTTAAGCTAGTCACCAGTTCACCGGTACTCAGTGAGGCACTTTTGCAGCCCTTGATGCCTGCTTCAGTGGATTCACAGGCCTCTACCAAGACCCATTTGGAGTCTGGTATGCTGTGAGACTCTTCTTCGACTATGGAACTGGTGGATGTCTCTACCCTGGATGGGTTCAGAGCCGCTGAGCAGGCACCAGCTTTTGAGGAAGTTCTTCATACTACCGATGTTCAACACAAACTGATTACTTCAGTTCTGTATAAAAATACAGAGTTTCTAAGGTCAAGATTATGCGCTACGCCTCGAAAAACCGACAACCAAAGTGCATGCACCTGCTCCCTTGCCACAAAATAAAAAGCTTAGAATGGCAGAAGACCTTATTATGCTGATTAGGGGAAGTCAACCTTCCTCTGCTAAGAGAAAAAGGGACCAGTCCCAGGCAGCTTCAACAGACCAAGAGTCCAACGACTCTGAAGCTTCTGATTATGAAGATATGCCCTTATCTGATATGAGGATTCTGATGCAGAGGAATCCATTCCCTCTGCCTCTCCTCCAGAGGATTTATCTTTTGGTGAAACCTTACATACTTTAAGAGAGCATTTCCACTGGGAATGCCAAGACTATCCTCAGTCCAAAAAGAGATTCAGAGAATTTCTAGACTTGCCACAGCACAGGCCTTTAGCAATACCACCAGTCCTGTAAGTTGTTGATGATGTCTTTATGGAATCCAGTCTTACTCCTGATACTTTATCCCCTGCCCCTTGGAAATCAGACATGTACTACAGAGTACCTGACTCTCACAAATTTCTTTTAAAAAATCCTACTGCTGACACAGAGATCATTTCCCAGGGACCTAAAGGTATCAAGGCAACTACAGCTAAGAATCTCACCCCTTCAGACAGGGATTCTTTGGACAGATGGGGTAAGAAAGTATATACCTCTGCAACTCTTGCCATTAGAGCTTTGAATTGTCAGTTTCATATGCTGATGTACCAACAACATATTATGGAACTTGTTAAGCAACAAAATAGCTACCTTTACAGACTGTGCAGAAAATAAAGAATTGCAAGAGCTTATGCATTATGCAAGCCAAGTCAGCAAGCATAAATTGCAGTGTGGCTTTGATGCCCTAGAAGCATCTTGCAGGGCAGCAGTCACTGGTTCTGTACTGAGAAGGCATGCTTGGCTTAAGGAGCAGACCTTGCTAGATCATGTCAAATCCAAGTTACTAGACGCTCCTTTGAACAAGAACAATCTGTTTGGCACCAAAGCAGAAGAGGTTCTTAAAAAGATGGAAGAAAAAGCTAAATCTATGCATACAGTCAAAGAATTCTTACAAGTACAGCCTCCTAGATTCAGTAGGCATTGCCCCTCAAAACATTGGTCCTTTCCAGCCCCCTCAAGGCCATCTCAAACTAGACCCAGGGGAAACGGGTCTACACTAGAAGCACGAAAACCCTAAACTGCGAATGCTCACATGAGCGAAAATGCCGGGAATCAAAAGAGTGATTGCGGGGTCATGTTACAGTGAGGAGTGGGATATTTGCCCCTTCCTCACTGTAGTGTGGCCCCGGAGTTAGAATATATAGTTAGCAGGGGGTGTGAGGGGCACAGCCTCCCACAATACCAACTTTGATCATTGGCATTTTCGCTCATGTGAGCGTTTGCGGTTTAGGGTTTTCATGCTTCTAATATAGACCCGGGGAAACAGACCCCCCAGACTACAGTCTCAGGGTATGCAGAGCAATGGAGTGCCTCCACCTCTAAAGCAGGGAGTGCTAAACCACTCCCTTATGGAAAGAATTCCCAATGACTTCTCAACTCCACCCCCCTCCTCTGCCCAACTGCTTGTGCCCCTAGGAGGAAAACTTGCCCTTCATGCAAAAAACTGGATTCCCATCACCAAAGACCGATGGGTCCTCAACACTGTATCCCAGGGATACTAATTTTACTTCCACTCACTGCCAACCCCAAAAGGGTTCCCAGACTTCCCTCTAAACCAGTGGGCAGAGGCTCAAAACCAAGTCCAATCCCTACGCTCTATAAGGGCAATTCAACTGGTTCCTGTGGAACAGATAGGTCAAGGATTCTATTCCAGACTTTTCTTGGTACCCAGAAAAGAGGGCACTTGGCACCTAATCCTAGATCTATCAATTCTCAACACAATCCTGGTGGTACCAAAATTTAAAATGCTCACCCTGCGGCAGCTTCTACCTATGCTAGCCAAAGATGCCTGGTTAGTCAGTCTAGACTTAAAAGAAGCCTATCTGCACATCCCTATAAGGGAGTCATGCAAAAAAAATATCTATGCTTAGGGCAGGATCTATGCATTATCAGTTCTCTGCACTTCTCTTTGGCTTATCCACTGCTCCCAGAGTATTCACAAAATGCCTGGCTCCAGCCATTGCTTACTGCAGACAGAGAAATATTCAAATTTACCCATACTTGGACAACTGCCTGAGCCAGGCAGACAGTCAGGAAATGCTGTTGCAGCACCTGACATTTGTAAAAAACCTACTAACCTCCCTGGGGTAAACCATCAATGAAAAGAAATCAAAACTAGTCCCCAGTCAAAAGATTGTATTCCTGGGAGCAAGCTTGGACACAGCATCCCAAATGCCATTCCTCACTCCAGAAAAACAAGCCTATCTCACAGGCTATTTTACTCAAATGGCCACCAGAACCCAGCTATCCTCAAGGAAAATCCTGTGGCCCTAGGGTTCATGGCCTCATGCATCCTACTAATTCCATATGCCAGACTGCATATCAAAAAACTTCAATTGTACTTAAAAAGTCTTTGGTGCCAACATTTTGAGGACCTGGAAACTGTCATTCCCATAATACCCCATCTAAGAACAGAGTTTTTTTGGTGGGCAGCAGCATGCAACCACAACAAGGGACTGCCCTTTACCCAACCCCACACCCCCAGACCCTAACCACAGATGCATCAGACTATGCCTGGGGGAAACACATGGACAGCAAGTGCATTCAGGGCCACTGGAGCCCAAGTCAAATTTATCTGCACATCAGCCAGAAAGAGATGCTAGCTGTGTAGCATACTCTGAACTCTGACAGCTTTCAGATCCCTACTCTCACCAGGACACCTGCTAATAAAAACAGATACACCATAGTTATGTGGTATATAAACAAGTAAGGGGGAACTCACTCTTACCCACTTTGCAGGCTTGCCATGGCCCTGTGGAACATGGCCTTGGGCATGCAGGTACATCTGCAAGCTCAATTCCTGCCAGACAAACAAAACTCACTGGCAGACAATTTAAGCAGAAATCTCCTAGACCCACATGAGTGGCAACTAGAGCAACACACCTTCAACCTTCTGATTCAGAAATGGGGGACACCAGAGGTGGATCTCTTTGCCTCACCCTGCAATCACCAGCTCAGAAGATTCTGCACCAGGACACCTCACAGCAGGGCCTGAAAAGTGGATGCCCTATCCTTCCAGTGGGTAAATCTCTCAAGCTATGCCTTTCCACCTCTGGCCCTCCTCTCAAGAGTATTGCTCAAGATAAGACAGGACAGACCAAGGACAATTCTGATAGCCCCGGACTGGCCACACCAACACTGGTACCCACTCCTGCGAAGCCTGTCACCAGTGCCTCCCTAGCACCTACACCAGAACCCAACCTTGCTTTCTCAGCAGGGGGGACAGATCTTGCATCCGCAACTGCAAATCCTAAATCTTGCAGCCTGGCTTATTCCTTGAATTCTCCCCCAGTAACCATCCTAAGCAACCAGGTGCTGGACGTGATCCTTGAAGCCAGAAGACCCAGTACAAGGATATTCTATGCTGATAAATGGAAAAGGTACTGCTCCTGGATTCAGTCTAAAGGAGAGGACACAACTCTGCCCTCCCTGCCTCTAATCCTGGATTACCTAGCAGATCTACTCCACAGAGGCCTATCCTTTTCCTCCATTAAGATCCATGCCTCTGCCATTTCAGCTCATTACAACACTGAGCCACCTCTCTTTTCTCACCCTCTTATCAAACTGTTCCTGAGAGGGGAAAACAACTTAAGGCCACCAAGGAGAGCACCCACCCCTGCTTGGGACCTTAACTTTATATTGGAAAAGCTCACGCTACCCCCCTTTGAGCCTGCAGCGTCAGCAGAGTTAAAATTCCTCTCTTGGAAAACAGCCTTGCTTCTGGCCATCACTTCAGCTAGAAGAGTGTCTGAGCTACAAGCACTTATGGCTGTGGAACCCTTTATTATTTTCCATCCCGACAGGGTTTCCCTCAGAACTAACTCTTCCTTTATGCCTAAAGTGGTGTCCAGTGTAGCTCTCAACCAATCTATCCATTTGCCTACCTTCTTCCCTAATCCTCAAAATAAATGGGGAAAGGATCCTGAACTCCTTGGATGTGCACAGACAGCTCAGATTCTACCCTGGTAAGACTAAGCCCTTCAGAAAATCTGACCAGTTACTAGTCAGCATTGCAACAGGGGCAGAGGGCAAGGCCATTTCAAAGCAAACAGTTTCCAAATGGATAGCACATTGCATCCATTTCTGCTACAAGCACCATGGGAAACCAACCCCTCAGGGGGTCAGAACACATTCCAATAGGGAAACTTCTACCTCTACAGCATTCCTCAGGGGAGTCCCTACCAGGGACATCCTGGAAGCTGCTACCTGGAGTTCCATACACATCTTCACCAAGCATTACCACCTGCCTATCTTTTCCAAATCCAGGGCAGGTTTTGCAACAGCAGTCCTGCAATGCATTCTAGCCAGCCCTAACTCTTCGTGACTGCCTCCACCCTTCTTCAGCTTTGGGAATCTACCCAAGTGTGATGATTGCAACAGTGAAACATGAAGAACATAGTACAGTTGTGTACACTTACCATAAATGTAGCTGTTCAAGTGTATTCACTGTTGCTGGTTTCCCTCCCTCCAGCTCCCTGGTTTTCTCTCTCTTTCTCTCTATAAACTCTCTATGCCTTTTACTACCCCCCCTTTTTCAGGGGTATTGGTATTTACTTTTTACTGGCAGTGTTTCCCCCACCATAACTTATCTCCCTTTTGGGGGGGTTCCTGACATTTGGGGCAAAAAAAACTGATGTAATGGCGTTGGCTGCCTGTTTTTATACCCCTGACGACCTGATGTCAGTCCTGGAGTGACAGCATCTGATGCAGAAATACTAAGTCTCTGGTAATCGGGCTGACTGAGGGCTACCTGCAGGCAGATAAACCAAGTGTGATGACTGCAACAGTAAATACACTCGAACATCTACATTTATGGTAAGTGTACACGACTGTACTTTTTTCCTGATGGTGGATTTGTGTCTCTATATGGTATTCCCACAGATGTTTATTTTATGGGAGATGTCCTACTTATTGAGTGCTTTGTTCATTTAGTTAATGGGATGATACAGAGCGGGCGGATTTCTTATCCTGGAAATGATCAGTTATTTTACTTATTTTGAAGCTGGGCAAAAACCCAAAACATCCTACTTCATACCAACCACAGTTACAAACCATGATTATAAATTGTTTATGGTAGTTTGGGAAAACTCTTTTCAAGAATCTTGCTCACTCTTATTCATTACAATCAAACAAAACAGTGCATACTGCCTACCTGGACATGGCTAAGGTGTTCAGTACAATATCCCACTTGGGTATAGTTGGCAAATTCACCAAACTGGGCATAAACCCTTACATAACCTGCTGGCTTACAGACAGGACCCAGGAAGTCAGTATTGGTGATACCACCTCCACTAAGAGACTGGTCACCAGCAGGGTACCGCAGGGCTCCATGTTGGAACTACTCCTATTATGATCTACTTCTTGGAGGTAAAGGCTAATGTCAAGGGCTTTTAGATGACCACATTTGCAGATGGCTGCAAACTGGGAGCTATCACAGACTTTCCCCATGACACAAACATCTTACAAGAGGATCTAACACAGACAAATGACTGGTACCAAAGTCACGGACTAAAACTCAATGCCAAGAAATGCATTAGTGCCTTTTGAGAAAACCACCACGCAGGCTAATTACTCCATTGATTTGACACCCCTAAGAGTTGAACAAGTAGTCGGGGTTCTCGGAAAATATACAGACAGTAATCTGGCCTTTGGCTAACATGTAGCCAAGGTAGTAAGAAAATAATTTTATGCTGCCCGACTTATAAATAAGGACATGGCATCCAGGTCCAAGAAAGCCATAGTACCACTTTATTCTGTCCTTATCATACTAATCATTGAGTCTAATGCCCCCTTTGGCATGTACCTGACCAAACATATGCAACAGCTGCAATATCCATAAAGATTCCTTACCAGGAGAATCTAGGGTATTACCACGTTGTCCTATATGGACTGCCTTAAAGCCCAATCTCTATACTCTGTCTCTTACAGGTTACTGAGAGGTGATCTGTCATATCCAGCTTTGATGGACCTTTTGCACATCTGCAAAAGCAACAACATTAGAATCTCTAGATCCAAGGATTTCAGTTTTGTATGTGACATAAAAAAGACACGTTGATGAGATGGATATATGTCTCAGAGGATCCCCATGGTCTGGAAAAGGCTCCCCATCCATGTGAAGCAGAGTCCATCCCTAACCATATTTAAGCATAAACTTGACCAATGGAAGGGAAACTAGAAATTCACACTGGGTCTGGCCCCCATGTCTCTGACAGAAAGAGGCAGACAGTAATGCCCAAACTAACACCCCCCCCACACACACACATAACCTCAAGACACTTCCTAACTAACATACTTCCTGCTAATAAACACCCATAATACATAGGAACACAATTGGGATGGATTGCACAAATAGGCTTAGAAAGGCTCTGGTGGTCGTCGGCCTAGTATATAATTATGAACTATGAACAAGACTTGTCAGAGGACAGTCTACTTTTGATAAGTTGCTTAAGACAGCCCTGATATTGGAATATGTTAATAGTCCAGCTGCCTCATCACTCTTACTTAGCTTAGACACTGAGAAAACATTCAGTAGGGGTCTCTGGAGATTTTTATACTTAGTAATGGAAGAGATGGGTTTCCCACTGAAATTCTTGACAATGATTAAGGGAATTTATTCTCAGTGTGGATTAAGATAGGTGCTAAGCTTTCTGCTAGTTTATGGTTGATTAGAGGGACTAGGCAAGGGTGCCACTGTCAATGCTGTGTGCATTATATACTGAACCTTTGGTTATCATAATTCAAAATTCAGATATTAGGGATTGCTGGGTTGGGGCTCACCATGTAAAGAGTTTGTTCTATGCAAGTGACATTTTGCTATATTTAGCATCTCTGAATGAGATGTTCCTGAGGATTTCTGTGAGTTAGATACACACACTGATTTAACTGGTTATAAAATTACTCAGGATACTACTGAAGCTACAAAGGTTGATTCTGTACCACCAGGTTATCTTCACAGAAAAGGGAAAGACACTGACTTCTCATATCTGGGTAGATAGATTACTCAGATATTCCACAGTGGGCATTCGTAAGTCTTTTAATTCTGTCTTGAAAAAGACTAAGGAATATTGTAGGAAGTGTGGGGCCTTTGTCTCAGTTTGCCACATAAAGTACAAGGGATCACCTTATTGTGCCTTACCCCCTTCATGTCACATGAGGAATACCTTGCCTTCCTCCAACAAATGTCCTCCTTGCATTGAAAAGACAAGTTACAGATTTCTACGGGATGGTACAAGACATGAATAGGCTGGAACATACTTATCCCCCCCCATCCCACCCAAGGAGACTTAGGTCTCCCCATTTTGAATTATAGAGCAATTCCACTAGATTAAAGTCATTTCTTGTGCTGCTGGGGGTCCCACCTCCTCTATATGGGTAAAAATATTGATCGCTTAGATTGGGGTTTAACCAAATTGTATGATAAGCTAATAGGAGGGGGTGCATTTAACAGGAAGAACTTATACAATATCACCAGAGTCCCTATGGTTAAGCTATTGGATATTTAAGGAGACTAAGATATTAAATTGGTTATCGGAACAACAGCTACTACTGTGGACAGAAAGAGTTTTGGCTCTTATGTGGAAGAGGTTCTGAAGATGTTTGAACAAATTTGTGTCTTTTGTAATTCTGGAACCAGCTAAGAACAGGAGATCAGCTTATGACCTCAGAGTACTTTGGGAGAGCCTTCTGGGCCAGTTAAAATGATCTGTCTATACTTCAGGCCTCAATTAGGACGTGCGTGGGCTCCCTTCGTAAGTAGGTTTGGCCTCTCTGGGTGTAGTGCTAGTTAAGAGCTGAGGAGGCCTGCATGACTACTAAAAATACCTTATTAAAAAAGTATTAGACTTTACTGGGTGCAAGGGCATATTAACTAATAAATTTAGACTGTTACAGGAATGTGAATTAGACCATTATCTCTCTTTCTGAACATCTGATCTAAAATTCTTCATATTCCCACATATGCCATAAAATCCAAGAGTTGCCCCTTCTTTGGTTGACAGTCACTTTTTTAAATATTATTATATAGCCTCAAGGCTCTTAAGGCTTTTCTCAATTTCTTCTCCAGTGTGTGGAAATGTGACTAGAGGAAATCAGGGGACCAAAGACATATTTTTGGAATTGTCCAATACTGCTTACTTTAAAGTCACAAATTCAAAGGCACTGCAAATTAATTTGCTCTGACAGAATAGAAACCACTGCAGTTCTATTCTTAATTGGATTTGAACCAGCAGTTAAGCTGGAGAGGCAGCAAGAAAGCATGCTGCTGGTGGGGAAAAAGTTAATCACCAAGGCACTCTACTAAACTTTGAGAGTATGTAAGCTTAGAATTTCATCAGTGAGGAATCCACTCCAAGTTAAGTCATTCATACTTTATTTTTACAAACTACTACACAACAGGATAACACCAAGTGTGTCCTGAAAGGTGCAGTAGGAAGAAAGGGACCCGATGGTTATTAGTTCTACTATACCTGAATATGTAGCTGTCCCAAGTAATGCAGACACTGTTATTGATAACCTGAATTGCTACATGTCCATTGCTGTTTAACACATCTGAAGTGTTCAAGGTAACTATAATAAAAACATGAAGTTGTGCGATTTATTAGAAGAGGAAACATTAAAAATTAGCAAACAAAATCTGTATATTCAGTTTCATGAAATAAGATTATAGCTAGAGTTTTGGTAACAATACCCAGGATTTATGTGTAGTGAAACTGATGCCATGTGGATTAGATCGTCCGGATGTCAAATAAACAAACCTGTAGTTAGCAGTAGAATGCATTTATTCTGAAACAGTTAAAAATACTGACTGAATAATTAAAAAGGCTATACAAATTTCTTTCACCTATTACCGAGAAAATACCACCTGAATTGTATGCCTTAGCTGAAGCTGACAAAGTGACTGCTGAACTTAAATCATTAAATTCTTTAAATTTCTAGTCTCCCACCAGGACACAAGTGCTCTTCAGCATTCTGAGCCTCGAGAGGAGCACACTCAAGCAAATCTGCAGTCTGAGGCTACCACTCCACCCCTACAGTATAAGAAGGAATCATTACTGCAAAACTAAACAAGGATATACATTTTGAGCCTCGAGCAGGAGCACACTCAAGCAAATCTGCAGTCTGTAGCTACCACTCCACCCATTCAGTATAAGAAGGAATCATTACTGCAAAACTAAACAAGGATATACATTTTGAGCCTCGAGCAGGAGCACACTCAAGCAAATCTGCAGTCTGTAGCTACCACTCCACCCATGCAGTATAAGAAGGAATCATTACTCAAAACTAAACAAGGATATACATTTTGAGCCTCGAGCAGGAGCACACTCAAGCAAATCTGCAGTCTGAGGCTACCACTCCACCCATACAGTATAAGAAGAATCAGTACTGCAAAACTAAACAAGGACATACATTTTGAGCCTCAAGAGCAGGAGCACACTCAAGCAAATCTGCAGTCTGTGGCTACCACTCCACCCATACAGAATAAGAAGGAATCAGTACTGCAAAACTAAACAAGGATATACATTTTGAGCCTTGAGCAGGGTCAGTCCACCCAGGCATTCTATCTGTATGTTTTATGAGAGTGAAGCTATTACATTAGCAGTATTTCTTAGTAGTTTTCAGCATGCTAATAAAACTGACTGTTGTAGCCTTGTCCCCCCACCCCGATAGTGCAGTAATCCTAACTGTCCAATAGACAGTATACATTTAATTCAGATCCCTGTGACTAAATTAACCATAAATCAGCCTTCTCAGTGCTTTCTGCCTTAGTTTGTATCACTTGGAGGCCCACCTGTTTATTTGCATCTCTATACATTCCCCTTCATTGCTAATGTATCTCCCTACTCTAATCTGTGCACAAACTGGTTACTAATCAGCAAGTCAATGTAAAGACACACTCCCAACCTTAATAAACTTTGCTCCTTCTCTCCTTCACTTTACAGGTAGTTTGAATTATTACTTACTCTCTCTGAGGCCTTCACTGATTTCCACTGATTGTCTCTCTGGTTTCTTTGCATTCCACCTGGTTTACACCCCTTGTGCTATCTCCCTCCCCCAATACTAAGTCTATATTAGAATCCTTCTGAGCATGGAGCCATTTTTAAATTTCTAGTCTCCCACCAGGACACAAGTGCTCTTCAGCAATTGCATTCTGCTTGCTGAGCACACTCAAGCAAATCTTCAGTCTGAGGCTACCACTCCACCCCTACAGTATAAGAAGGAATCAGTACTGCAAACCTAAACAAGGATATACATTCTGAGCCTCGAGCAGGAGCACACTCAAGCAAATCTGCAGTCTGTAGCTACCACTCCACCCATACAGTATAAGAAGGAATCATTACTGCAAAACTAAACAAGGATATACATTTTGAGCCTTGAGCAGGAGCACATTCAAGCAAATCTGCAGTCTGTAGCTACCACTCCACCCATACAGTATAAGAAGGAATCATTACTGCAAAACTAAACAAGGATATACATTTTGAGCCTCAAGCAGGAGCACACTCAAGCAAATCTGCAGTCTGTAGCAACCACTCCACCCATACAGTATAAGAAGGAATCATTACTGCAAAACTAAACAAGGATATACATTTTGAGCCTTGAGCAGGAGCACACTCAAGCAAATCTGCAGTCTGAGGCTACCACTCCACCCCTACAGTATAAGAAGGAATCATTACTGCAAAACTAAACAAGGACATACATTTTGAGGCTCAAGAGCAGGGTCAGTCCACCCAAGTATTCTACTTGTATGTTTTATGAGAGTGAAGCTATTACATTAGCAGTATTTCTTAGTAGTTCTCAGCGTGCTAATAAAACTGACTGTTGTAGCCTTGTCCCCCCACCCCGATAGTGCAGTAATCCTAACTGTCCAATAGACAGTATACATTTAATTCAGATCCCTGTGACTAAATTAACCATCAATCAGCCTTCTCAGTGCTTTCTGCCTTAGTTTGTATCACTTGGAGGCCCACCTGTTTATTTGCATCTCTATACATTCCCCTTCATTGCTAATGTATCTCCCTACTCTAATCTGTGCACAAACTGGTTACTAATCAGCAAGTCAATGTAAAGACACACTCCCAACCTTAATAAACTTTGCTCCTTCTCTCCTTCACTTTACAGGTAGTTTGAATTATTACTTACTCTCTCTGAGGCCTTCCCTGATTTCCACTGATTGTCTCTCTGGTTTATTTGCATTCCACCTGGTTTACACCCCTTGTGCTATCTCCCTCCCCCAATACTAAGTCTATATTAGAATCCTGCTGAGCATGGAGCCATTTTTAAATTTCTAGTCTCCCACCAGGACACAAGTGCTCTTCAGCAATTGCATTCTGCTTGCTGGTAAGCCATTAGACCTCAGGAATTTATTTAAAGTGTTCAGATTTGCAAAGTAATACTTACGTTTTACTCTTGCCTTGGTGGGCTCTGCCCCGCTCCGTTCGCCCTTGCTAACGCTTGGGCTGTCTCCACTCCCCTGCCCTGCCCTCTATTCCCTCCCACCCCCACTACCTCTACATTTATAGTAATCACAGCCACACTCAAAGCTCACCCTCACATCACCTCCACCAATCACAGCTCCTCAAGTCATATCACATACCACACCAACTTGCTCCACACAAAATACTCCCAATCACTCTCATTCCCACCAGGCATTTTTTACATCACCCACACTACTTACCCATCCACATATAGGGCATCCCTATAATTCCTATTCAGACCCCCCACCTAGAAACAACTTAAACTTTATAGCCATGACTATAACACAACTAAGTCTAGTCTGTCTTCTCATAATTCTTTATAACACCACAAGTTATCACTCTAGCAATATCCCTAAACTTAGTAGCACAACACAATTATGCACTCTCATATAAAGACACTGCACACTATAATAATATCTGCCCACAATTGTTCAAGAACCACATAACGGACCAATTCAGTACTAAACACATATGTTCTCATTCTTACTCCAAAAAAACACAATACTTTCTCACACTCCTCACCAAACGCCAACATCTGTATCACCATTTTAACACCAGGCTCACCATAAGTAGGGATATCCACCCCAACCCAAGCCCAAATCCATCCTGTCCAACACAAACTGCTCCAACACAAATGTCAGAACATAACACTCCCACTATCTTCATCCCTGGGCAAATCAACAACAGCAGCAAAAAACAACCATCTGTTAATGCTAAATATTAACATTAGAAGTATCAAAAATGAAATAGCTGAACTCCAGGCCACAATAGCACACTACTCCCCAGACATAGTTGCTTTAAGAGAAACCTAGCTAAATAAAAACATAGCTAACGCAGAAGTTCTCCCTACCGGCTACAATATCATTAGACAAGTCAGACCACTTTGTAAAGGGGGTGGAACTGCATTACAGTACAAGTCCAACTTAACTGTACATCAAACTACCCCTCCCCCAATAATTGGGACATACTTATCTCACAACTTCAACTTCACCCTAAAACGGTCATCACCACAATTGTGATCTATATTCCACCTGGTGATACACCTGCTAGCCTTGAAGACTTCTTATCCTGGTGTTCTTCTACATACTCACAAGAAACCCTTATTCTGGGGGACTTCAACCTAGATTGGTTAACCTATATATCAGAACCACCAAGTAATCTAATAAATCTCCATGGCTACCAGCAGCTAGTCCAAATTCCAACTAAATGTGATAAAAAAATCTAAAAGGGAATCCATCCTTGACTGGGTCCTAACTAACCACCCCACATTGTACCCCCATGCAGGCAGTCTCCCAGACCCCTTAAGTGACCACAACATAATATACTTTATATGTAGTAGAACAAGCATATGCAAAACCACTAACTATATATCCACTAGAAACACAAACAAAATCTCTCCTGAGGTCTTCAATACTTTACTCTGTAACTGTGACTGGACCCCCTAAAAACCCTCCCACTTGACCAGGCTGTAGCATATTTCAACAAAACATTTCTACAACACCTAGACACTGTCGCTCCATTGCGCAAAATCAAGGTTAGAACCTCTACAAACCCCTGGCTCAGTAAAGAAACCAAACAAATCCTCAAGTCCAGAGACACTGCCTGGTTTTACTATAAAAAAAAAAAAAAAACAAAGAAACACAAAGCCTAACTAAATACCAAGAACTGCGCAACCATGCAAAAAAATGCATTAGGCTGGACAAAAAATCCTACTACACAACATTACAAACTAAACACCAACACAACCCACAAAAATTTTGGAAAAATGTAAACCAGCTACTAAAATCCACCCAAAAGGCTACCCCCAAACCAACCACCCCTGACACTAAAGTTCCCATCGAAACACAATTCAACTCCCACTTTGTGAACTCAATTCTATCCTTAGTATCACAGGACAGTTCCTTCCTCACTATCCCCCCCAACACAAGTAACACTAATACAAGCTTTACCCTCAAAACAGTTTCCACCACTTCAATCAAAAGCATGCTCTCCAAACTAAAAACCTCATCAAAAGCAGTCAACCTACTCCCCAGCTATTTCTTGAAACTCACAGCAAATGCCATTGCTATCCCAGTCTCCACTCTCATAAACAGATTAGTTGTTGAAAACTATGTGCCCAAACTCTGAAAAATATCCTATGCTACGACCATATATAAAGGCGGGACCTCCACTGAACTTAATAACTACAGACCCATTGCTTTACTCTCCCCCTGGCCAAAATCCTAGAAAAATGCATCCATACCCAGATGCTAAAATATCTCCTAGACAGCAACATCCTGTCACCTACTCAACATGGTTTCAGACCTGCCCATAGTACCACTACAGCCCTCCTCTGCTTCACAGACACAGTAAACCGTCTCAAAAATGAAGCCCTACAGGTGTTAACTCTTTTTTTTTTTGGATATGTCCAAAGCATTTGACACAGTCTCATACCAAATCCTGCTAAACAAACTAAACCAATATCACCTATCAAATTCCACTCTTACCTGGTTCCAGAGCTACTTAACTGACAGGTACCAAGTTGTGAAATGGGAAAATTCTCTCTCTCCTCAGCTGCTCATAACTATAGGAGTGCCACAGGGTTCTATATTAGGACCACTACTATTCGCAATCTTCACAAATGATCTCCATACCTCGACACAGCATGCATCCATCATTCAGTATGCAGATGACACTACCTTAGTCTGTGCTGCACAAAACATTCCCACCCTCCTGCAAACAACTCAACTAGCATTCTCTGATGTTGAAAACTACCTTACCAAAGTCCAACTTATCCTCAATCCAAAGAAAACTCAGCTTATGATTATAACCAGTTCTAACAAAAACACTAATAACAGTCAATTCACTATCTACTCCACAAATGCTACTCCAATCGCTCCAGTGGCACAGGCTAAGTTATAGGGAATAACCATAAACTCCCACCTGAAATTTGATAGTCATCTCAACTTAACTATTTAAAAAGTATATGCCAAACTGGGATCACTCTACTGTATCAAACCATTTCTTACCAACAACACAAGATCAGCCATGCCTGCTCCCAACTTCTATCCACCCTACTCTATGCATCTCCCATTCTGACTAATCTCAACAAAACTGGACTAAGCAAAATGGAAGCCTGCTATAACAGAATTGCCCACTTTGCTGCAAATTGCTCATATAGAACTCATCACTGTACTGCTTTGAGACAGCTCCACTGGCTTGAACTGCCCATCCTCCTGACCTGCAATCAGCTCTGCCTCTGTCATTCAATCTATTACCTCCCCAATAAGTGTCCTGCCCTCAAACACCTAGTACAACATCACTCAGCCAAAAGGCCTCTTAGATCATCAAGCAAACTACTACTAGAAGTCACTAACAGCTACAATAGCTTTGGAGATGCACTATATAGTAGTTCAGTGGCTAAAAAGTGAAACTCTGTCCCTACAAGCATTCAAAACACATCATCGAAATCCTCCTTTAAAGACCTCATCAGGCAACATCTAAAGCAAAGTTGACAGTGCCATGATTGCTCCCCAGGCTAGTGAAAGTGGATAAGGTGCACATACTAAACATAGAGCACTTAATAATAGTTTTCAATCTTACTCACAAACACTGGCTAATCTACAATGTATGTACTGTACCTGTGTACTACGTATGTATACTACCTATGTTCCAAATTTCAGCTGTACACCACAAATCTATTACCTTTATTTTTAAATTAATATGTTTTTGTTTGTTCTCTCTACTGTAACTGTTGATGTGCTGCATACCACTGTAAAAACATGTCTTTTGTAATTTGTGTGTATACTGATCATGTCTAAACAACTAAATGTATCTGTAATTTTTCTATGTGGAGCTTTTCTCCCTGTGCCTCTGCTGAAAAAGGGCCTTTTTTGCTCAGTCAGACACCCCCAGTTAACAAATGTAAAATAAATAAATATGTGAATTTTATCAGATGAGAATAAGGAGATAACGTAAAAATTATCATATTTTCAAAAACTGTGCATTTAAATAACATAAAAAATGCCAGGATAAAGAGACTGAAAATATACTTAGCATGTCCAAATGGTGCAGAGTGCCTGGTCAGCTGCATTTTCTCAGTTACTACTGCTTTAAGCTTTTAAATTTTTAATTTTGGCTGTTCCAGTTGTCTTCTCTACTATCCACCCTAGCAAGTCATTCCACCTTTCTCCAATTCTCTCCCAAAGAGGTGATTCTCACTGTATGGAGTGAACTGAGTTTCCATTATGTAGTACTTACCCCCCTTACTACCCTCCCTGCCCTTTCAATACAAATTAATTCCATCATAAACTATCTTTAGTGATTTACATACCAATATAATTTCCACTTTTTTATAGTGTAAAGTGGGTGCAGTTCCTCAAGTCTCTCTTTGTAAGATATTCCTTCTATTCATCACAGCATTGTTTTTTTTTTTGTTTGTTTTTTTTGCACCTCCACCATCTCTGTGACCTCTTTCTCCAGCTAATGCCTCCAAAATTGTTGGCAGTATTGCTATTGTTGTCTAACAAGGGTCAGAGGGAGGACCATCATCACCTTCATTTCCCTAGATGCCAATCTTTGGGTAGTATCTGGCTTAATGTCCTTGCTGTCCACTTGCAGTATGTCTGATAGTTCATGGTTTCTGTATTAATAAACACATAATCATTCTGCATACAATGTAATCCAGTATGCTAGACTGCTAAACATTTGGCTGATAAATTCCTCTGGAAAGTGAAAGCATGACCTTTCTTTTTTTGTTGTTTCTAGCATATAAAAAATATGTTCATTTAATAAACTGAAATCCACCGGGATGGTTTTGTGTTAGCATGTTGTATAAAGTCTAGGCTTTGCACAACAACCAGACTTTACTAAAGTGTGAGGTAAGCAACCAAAGTAAATACCAATGCATTGGTCCCTTTTTATGGTATTATAGGTCAGGGAACAAAGAGGGCAGTATGACCTTATTGAATGAGGACCAGTAAAGCAGTTGCTATGCTGACCAGCTTCTTTTATGTTTTATGAACATGGCTGGCAGTCTTGCAGGACATGGTAAAATTTGTGTTAGCAAACTTTTTTGCCATACTGTTTCCTATATACACGTGTATCCTATGGCACCATGCAACTACCTTTGAGATAGAAGGTTTATGGGCCAGTTTTCATAAGACTGGGGAAGTACTGCTGATTCTCGCTATCAAGGGAAATGGATGTAGTGACTTGCAGATAATGCGGGAGGAGCCCAACCATAGCTTAGCATCCTTGTATGCCACATACTCAGAATTCGTATCTATAGATGCCAGATGACTACCTACCTATACAGTTGCTACACCAAGCATGGAGATAATGCCATGTTCCAAAACATGCTAAGCTTGTTTTGTGTAAAAGCAGGAGTATTTATTATCCCTTTGTTGCTCTGGTAGACACATTAGGCTAGCAACCTTTTTTGGGGGAGACTTAAGGTGGTATTTATACTACTAGGGGGAATTTGGTCATGGCATTGGGGAACTTCCCCTACTCTTTTGTTGTGCCTGCTATCTTCTTTTCTTAGTGGAGAGGTGACTGGGGGGAGTAATGTGATGGAAGAAGGGACAACTTGAGCAGTATGCTGTGATATGAAGGCAAACCTTGTTGTTGGAGTTGGTGGAGACATTTTTTTTGGATAGTAAGAACATTGTGAATCATTTAGTCATGAGGAGGGATTTGCGAATGGCTAGGATCTATCTGAATCTTTGGTTAAAAAGTGCTGTGTAAGAGAGGACATTTTGATAACAGAGGTGGATTCATGAGATTTGGAGGATACACAGTTGTTGCTCTTAGTGAAAATATACAGTCATGCAAATGATCAGAAGTATAGTGGCATAAAAATGGCTGAACATTGTTTGTAGAAGAAAAAGGCATTGATATTCTTAAATCAGGTGATAATGGCATGGAAGAAGGAGGCATAAAGAAGAAATTGTACATAGAAACAGTTGTAATTCAGCAAAAAGATAAAGGTACTGTGTTTCCTGTAAAAAGAAAAGACCTACATTGAGGATAAAAATAAAAAAAATGACTGCAGTGGTACGTTGCGTGGGACAATATTATTGCTGCTTCGGGGTTTGTTGGGAAGTAGGTTAGGTCCTTTATTTACTTAAGAAATGAACAATTTAAAATCTGAGACTAGTTTTCTGGACATATGAACAAAACTGAAGTACAAAATATTTTTACAGTTCAGGATTGATGATACTGAGAAGGAAAAGGAAAACTATATTTGCAAAACATGATAAAGTGGGGAGAATAAGATAAAGGAAGATTAAAATTTGAGAGATAAGGAACAGGAATTAGACATGATTCTAAAAATAGAGAATGGTATGGTGCAACATTTACCAAGTGTTACTTTTGTTCATGGTAGTGGAGGTATATTGACATATGGGCAAATGAAAACATGTTTTTCTTTTCTTTTTTTTTTTTTTTTTTTTTTGGTAAAGAGTGTTTGATCTATGAATGTTATCAATGTGGCAAGATAGGACATATTATTAGAAAATGTATAAAAGAATGCCAAACGTGTGGAAGTCTGGGCATTTATGGATTGAATGTAAGGAAGGGAAAAGACTGAAAGGTTTAATCAAACAGACGGCTCTCAAGATAAAAAGGTTATTATAGATAAGGTTAAAGAAAAATGTACAGCAAGATATGGAAGATGAACAAAATGATGAAAATTAGTTAGTGAGTAATTAACAAAAAGGGGATGAAGTGTTTGAGGAAAGCTATATTGTTATGAATTATCAGAAGGTTATAGGTCAGTGGTTGTAAAAGAAAAAGGAAGTGTTAAGAATAGGAAAACAATGGTATCTACTGGTGAGAGATTAAAAGTAAAGAAAGGACACTAAAAATTTGCCTGTGAATGTTAGCAAAAGGAAAGGAGTAATGTTACGCTAATTTCAGTTAATATAAATAGTTTGAGAGCAACAGAAGAATTGTGGTGATTGAGTGGTGTAAAAACATGAAGGGGGACATTTTTTGTTTATACAAGATGTGAGATTTATACCAGAGGTAGACAGAAGGTTGTTAGAAAATATATGTGGGCATCAGATGTTGTGGAATGTGGGATATGAGAGGTGTTCTGGGTACATTTTCAATTCAGAGAATATATATATAAAAAATTTGAATTTTCATACTGCAGTTCCTGATAGGTTAAGTGTTACTGATGTAAGATGGGGAATGGAAGTATTTAGACTTATAGCAATTTGTACATACATAGACATTAAACATAGAGAAGGTTTATCTAGGTTGGGAGGTTCACAAGGTATCAGCTGCAGGATATTAGTTTTAGAACCGTGTGGGTCCTGGCATGTCCAATTGGGCTTTTATATTGTAGCTACTTCTCTGGGTTGGGAAGTTCACAAGGTATCAGCTGCAGGATATTAGTTTTAGAACCACGTGGGTCCCAATGTGTCCGGTTGGGCTTTTATACTGTAGATAATTCTCTGGGTTGGGAGGTTCACAAGGCAACAATATTCTAATTCTAGGGGAAATTCTTGCCTGGGCAGCAACCAACATAAAATATGAGATACTTATACTGGGAAATGTAAATATCAACTGGCTAGACATATCTCCTCACCACTCCTCCTGCAATATCAATCTATATAACTTCACCCACTTAATTACCAATATAACCAGGCCTACTAAACATGTTACTAATAGCTCAATCTTAGACTGGATATTAGTGTCTGATCCAAATAAGACTGCATCCTCTGCTACACTCCCCAATAGTATAAGTGACCACTTATCTGCCTTTATAATACATGAAAGTACCACAGCAATAAATAGACATCAGTATAAGCAAACCAGAGATCTTGCCCATTTCTGTCCATTCACCTTTAACCTAAGATTACAAAGCATCAATTGGAATGTACTAAAATTTCTTCCCCTTGACGAGGCAACTCCATTTTTCAATTCAACTTTTCTCAACATCCTAAACGGCATTGCCCCTCCCCCCTAGAACAAAGAGATTAAAAACTAACCAAAGCAGCTGGCTAACAAAATCCACTAAGGAACTTACGAAAAGGAGGGACAAAGCCTGGAAACTATGGCAAAAAAACAGAAACCCGTCTGACCTAGCACATTACAAACAACTTTGTAACCAGGATAAATGCCTAGTAATTCAAAATAAAAAAGAATACTACCTCACATTACAAATTCAGTTTAAGCAAAATCCTAGGAAATTTTGGAGCTCTCTCAATTCTTTATTAAACACATGCTCTAACAACAATCCTTGCCCAGAACCAGATAAATCACCCATCGAAATTGCTGCAACTTTTAACTCCTACTTTATTGACATGATAGCCAATTTAACATCCTCCTTTCCCCCAGCCAACTCAACTGCCCCAGACCCCTCCACAGCAAATTCCTGTACCCCCCATTCCCAACTTTACCCTGTCACCAATACCTACCTCCACTATAAAAAAATGCTTTTAATACTCAAACCATACACAACTGCTCCTGACAACATACCCCTTAAATTCCTACAAATAACAGCAGACTCTGTTGCCTACCCTATTAGCATACTTCTCAATAGATCTATTCAAGAGTCCTTCATCCCAACCATCTGGAAGAAAGCTTATATTCTACCTCTACACAAGGGTGGCCCCAACATAGATGCTACCAACTTCCATCCTATTTCTATATTGTCACTTATCTCTAAAATTCTGGAAAATGTTTTCATACCCAACTTTTTCACCATCTAACCAATAACAACATCCTCTCCCCAACCCAATATGGCTTCAGGCCAGGACACAGTACTACCACAGCACTCATAGCTTTCATGAATTCAGTAAACTGAGCCGTGATGCTGGAAAAATTGTCTCCTCTCTCTTTCTCGACCTCTCTAACTCTTTCGATACAATATCCCACTCTCTCCTTCTTACTAAACCCACTAACATAAGTACCTCAACCCACTCTCTAAACTGGTTCTCTAACTACCTCACTGATAGGCAACAATCAACCAAATGGCAAAATTCTTACTCCATTTTCCTAGATACAACCACAGGGGTTCCCCAAGGCTCCATTTTAGGGCCTCTTCTGTTTAGCATATTTATCAATGACTTTTCCTCTTCCTTCACTCAAGGTTCAGTCATCCAGTATGCTGATAACTCTAATATCATCTGCACCAACTCACCCAAAATGCCCTCACAGCAACCGAAAGGTGGATGTCTAAGAATCACCTTCCCTGAACCTCAAAAAGACCTCTTTCTCCCAAAAAAGACCACACCCCTGCAAAAAAAGAACTTCACCATTCAATCTCTAAATTGTACTATACCATCAAAATTGCACCTAGTACTAAACTCCTAGGTGTCACCATAGATGAAAGCCTCACATTTGACTTGCACATTCCGGCTAATATAAAAAAAAAAACATCAAAAACTTGGCTCCCTCTACCAACATAAACACCTACTCACTCCTACAGCCAGACTATCCCTTGCCTCTTAATTTCAATTACCCTCTCTCTTATACGGTTCCCCTCTCCTCACTAACATTTAAGCATCTCTGAAATCCAAACTCGACTCATGTTATAATTAAATTGCTAAGTTTGTTAGTAATGCTACATACTTATCTCACCACTGCTCATCTTTACTCAAATTAAAGTGGCTAGAACCTCCTCACTACCTCTCTTATATCCAACTAACCACTGCACATAAAATTATTTATCAGCATTCTAAGTGCCCTGCTGTGTCATCGATTCTTACCCTATATCACCCAAACAGACCTTTCTGGTCCAACAACCAAATACTCCTAAAGGTAGAAAAACTTTCTCTGCTGGTCAAATGCTTTACTCCTTCTCCATCTCAACTCCCCTGCCCCAGCGCTTAGATCTACCTGCTCAGCAACTCTCTTCAAAAGATCACTGAAGCAGCACCTCTCCTCAACATGGCTATGCCCATGTGGTAACACCACATCTCATATTACGTAACATCTCAACGCACAGCACTCCCACCCTCCCTCTTTACTCGTCTGCTATCACCCTTTATTTTCCTCATATAACTAGCCCTCTCACTTCTACACTATTATTTAAATTTCCTGTTCTCTATTACACTATTCTTTGCCCACCTCCCTGTTGTCTCACCTTCTAACATGTTATAATATTCAGCCTCTTCAAATGACTTCTGCAACTCCTACTGCACAATGTAAACTAATAATTATATATACTGCTGAACCAAATGTCTACTTTTATATACTGTATATAACATATAACACTGTCCTAGATGTAATACTGTATGATATACTCTCCTAAATGTAACTTTGTGTACTGTATGATATATATGACTATACTTATAATCTGCTATAATCATGTACTAGACATCTTTATTATATTCTACATAGTTTGTGTACTGTCTTATATGTGGAGCTTTATTCCCCGGGCCTCCACTGAAAATGGGCACTTTTGGCCCAGTGGACCATCCCAGTAAACAAATGTAAATAAATAATAAAGTATGCCATACATATCAGTAAATATGACACTTCCAGAGATGGGTGATTTTAACTGCAATATTCAAGGTAAAGAAAAGAAAAAGGGAATGATGGTAGGAAACTGAGACAAATTTAGAAATGAAATATGTTATTTATTATATCTGAAGATGTAAAAACGTATGTGAAGGATGCATGCCAACTGTTTTTAGAGATCACAGATGTATATGGGTAGAAATTGGGGAAGAAGAGTGGTGTATTAGAAAGGGTAAGGAATAAAATAGTGTTTGGGGAAAGATGTAGATGAACTGATGTTAAATGATGAAAACAGATGGTTATGGATAGATCAGATGGATTGAGAGACCTTTTTATGAATCTTGGACTGATTGGTGGCTCAGTCTTAAAGAGAAGTACAGAAAAGTGTACTGTTAAGCAGAAAAAAAACATATAGAAAGTGGGAAAGAGAAGTATGTGAATTTGCATAAGGCTAATGAAACAAAAAAGAAGTTATTGGAGGAGAATAAAAAGAATATTTGTAGATTATTTAAGAGATGAAGGGAATACGAAATTTAAACAGGTTGGGATCATGGACATGGTAGGGAAGTATATTAATGTAAAATATGTAAATGATCAAAATTAATGAAGTGTGTTAGGGAAGTAAAAAATGGATCAGGCAAAGGAGTTTGTTAATAAAGATGTATCCTTAAGTGAAATGGAAGAGGTTATTAGCTAACTATTGGAAGATTCTGTGTTAGGAATAGATGGGATGGAGTATAATGTATATAAGAAATTTAACATGAAAGTGAAAGAAAGGCTTGTGCAGGTATTTAATGAATGGTTAAAGTCTATGAAGTAAGAAGAAAGATTTGCTTGGGTATTATCAAATACATATGGAAGAAAGGAGAGAAGAATGATAATAATTGGAGGCAAATTATGTTAAATAATTATAAGATATTAATGAAGGTTATTGAAAAAAGATTTGAATGTGTCTGAAGAAGTTACTGTTGATGGCATATGTAGGATTAAAGGTAAAGAATAGTCAGGAATATATTAATTTTTATAAAGGAAATTGTTTACAAAATATTACAAAGGAAAGAGGAAGTGAGAATTTTGGAAGGAGATGCAAATAAAGGATTAGAAAATGTGGAATGTGAGGCTGTGTGGGACATCTTAACATAATATGGTGTAGAAAGAAATTTTTTAATATTTTATTGAAAAGTAAATATGGGAATTATGGGAAGAGTTGTATAAGAATAAAAAAGGAAAGCGGAAAAAAGAGAAGTGTAGGAGTTTAAAAGAAAATGTTTCTTATTGAAATTAAGGCTGGGTAATGTGCCTAAGAAAAGGAAAAAATTGTATGAAAAATATTATGAAAACTTTTTGTTATATTAAACCATGGAAAAATATAAATAAGGATACTGTAGTTACAGCTAAAAGAAAAAATAGCTAAATATATGTTTTGCAAGACTTTATGGAGATTTAGTTTAAATAAATCACCTGTTAAAGAGATTTGTTCTTCAAGGGGATTTGTTCTGTTTTGCAGGATGGAAGAAGCATCTGAGCATGTTTTTTTCAGAAATGTAAAAGAATTAAAAGACAGGAATGTGGTATGTAAAAGTAAGTTATTAGGGAATATGAAAATGTGTGAAGAAGTTAATAGGCATATAACGTTATATGAGTATTATGAATCTAGAGATAAGGAAAAGTATGAAAATTTACCTTGATCAATTTGGAAAATATGAAATGTTAGGACAAATGAAATCTTATACACTAAATCATGGAGTATGGGTGATATTACAAATAAAACTAGTTGCGGATACAGGAGTGGGGTGAGTGGAGATGTTAATAAGAATATTTTGTTTGATATTCTAATGTGTGTAGAGAAATTACTATATATGTATATATGGGTTACCTTAAAAACGTCGACAGACCATTTAATTGAAACCCATTTACAACTAGTAAATACAAGAATTTAAGACAAATAACACAGATTTGTCCCCCTCCCCAATGTAGTGTGACCCTGGAGTTAGTATATATAGTTAGGGGGGTGGGGGACAAAGTCCCCCACATTGGGGAGTGTGGGGGGGCAAAGCCCCCCACCTATTATTTGTATAAATACTGTACTTATTGTATTTTCTTCTTTTAAACCAAAATAGGTGGGGGGCTTCACCCCCCAAACCCCCCAACTATATATACTAACTCCAGGGTCACACTACATTGGGGAGGGGGACAAATCCCTGTTATTTGCCTTACATTCCTGCAAGTAGTAGTTGTCAGTGAAATGGTATGTCAGTGATATGGATTTCAAGGAAATGGTCTGTCGATGTTCTGAAGGTAACCTGTATATACATATATATATATATATATATATATATATATATATATATATATATATATATATGTGTGTATGTAGGTAATTAAGATGATTTTTTTTATTTCTGTTTTAATATATTTTGTACAGTGGTTTATTTATTTATTTTGTATAAATAAAGACCCCTTACTCTTTTTAATTGCTGTTGTGGGGTCTTTTACATCCATCTCAGCTGCCAGCAACTCAAGGAGAAGGGAAATTGGTTTAATGTCTTTCATTCTTTTGCACAACATATTCAGGAGTACATCACTCCCTTATGCTGCACCACAGTGTCAGCAATCCATCTACCTTGTGTGGGAATAGAACCCAAAGCTGTCTGCATGAAATGTAAGTGTGATATCTGTTGTACCACTGAGACTGCTACCCTTCTACATGTACCACTGCATGTTAATAATAAAATGAATCATCTGCACTGGTATACTTATACAACACTACACCATAAAACTATAATGCATGTATATTAAACACAGGCATGGTTAACCCCTTATCACAAATATGATCTATTCATAAATCATAAATCTATACTATGTGTATTAAACACATGCACAGTTAACCCCTTATCCCAATCATCACACAGCTATTCATAAACCATAACTATATAGTATATGTATACTAAACACATGCACTGCTAACACCTTAATCCAGTCATCACAGTTCTATTTATAAAACCACAACCAGTTTAGGTCATATTTCATGCTGATTTTATAATCAGATTGTGTTACGAGGTTAGACAATTATATGCTCTAACTTAAGAATGTCAGCTGCTTATTTTTATAACACCTATCTTGTAACTGGCTTGAAGGTAGTACTAAGGCACTGGTTAAAAATTGATGTAAATGTTTTCCTTCTGTCGTGTTTACTGTCTAAAAGAGTGTGGGCTAATAGCTTTAGTACTGTTCCCCACCCTCCCTCTCTGTTGGTGTCTTGCTGTTATATTTGTGCTGTTATACTTGGTGGCTTTGCAGCTGCCTGACCCTACTGTAAATTTGATCTGGAACACTCCTCCCAGTTTAGTGTCATTAGCTCATTCTACCTAATACAGAGAGAACATTTGAGAAGGCCAAACCACTTAGTTTTATAACCTTGAATTATTTTCTGCTTCTCCTCTCGCCCTTTCCTTTACAAAAAAAAACTTTGCTAGAATCTCCCTGTGTTCAGCTTAACTGTAACAAAAAATGTACGCTTGTTTCCTGCCTTTCCTGTAACTAGTCTAGTCCAGATACAGATTTGCTATATCCAGGACTGTTTGTAGGCTTCTGAGCCCCCCCAAGCCTGTCTGTGTTGGAGGGAAGCCTGCTAGCTTATCAGTGGGAGTGGTAAGCACTAGGTAACCTATCTACCACATAAGGAGTGGTTTCTGGCCCAGAAACTGTAGTTATTGGCTGTTTGGGCAATTTTTTCCATCCCTTTCAACTTTCTGATTTAAAAGTCCACATTTGCACTTGTTTCCCCCCTTTCCTGTAACTAGTCTAGTCCAGATACAGATTTGCTGTATCCAGGACTGTTTGTAAGCTTCTGAGGCCCTCAACCCTTTCTGTGTTGGAGGGAAACCTGCTAGCTTATCAGTGGGAGTGGTATGCACCAGGTAACCTATCTACCACATAAGGAGTGGTTTCTGGCCCAGAAACTGTAGTTATTGGCTGTTTGGGCAATTTTTCCATCCCTTTCAACTTTCTGATTTAAAAGTCCACATTTGCACTTGTTTCCCCCCTTTCCTGTAACTAGTCTAGTCCAGATACAGATTTGCTGTATCCAGGACTGTTTGTAAGCTTCTGAGGCCCTCAACCCTTTCTGTGTTGGAGAGAAACCTGCTAGCTTATCAGTGGGAGTGGTATGCACCAGGTAACCTATCTACCACATAAGGAGTGGTTTCTGGCCCAGAAACTGTAGTTATTGGCTGTTTGGGCAATTTTTCCATCCCTTTCAACTTTCTGATTTAAAAGCTTTTATTTCCACTTGTTTTTTTCCTGTAATTAGTCTAGTTCAGATACAGATTCTTAGTTTTAGCACTTGAAATTGCTTATTCATGCTCAGCACTTGTTCAGAACTTGTTGTAAGCACTAAATAAGCTACAAATTACTACAGCACTCAACCTTCCTCATTACCCAGAAGAAAACAGTTTTTGTACTTACTTTCCTCACTTGCTTAGAGAAAAACAACTCTTGTACTCACTTTCCTCACTTGTCTAAAGGAAAATATTTTTTTTATTCGGGAATGTCCAAGGGTCAGCTCCCAGTGCTCTCTCCTGTCTATCTGATTAATCTGGGCATCTTGGGGCAATGTAGCAATTGCCTCATGTACACAGGCAACCTTCTCCTCCTCCCACCCAACACTACAACCTGTGAGAGGTGCACTTATCTAGCCAAACTAGAGTAAAGCTCTCTCCAACCAAGACTGAACTTGACAGTCAAGAGGAGAAGGTAAACACTTGCACCACACCACACTCATCACAGAGTCCCACTAACCCTACACAACCGAAATCCACACATAGAAACACAAAAACATTCATGGAGGCTCTCAATAATAATCTGCTCAAGCAACAGAGACCTCCAAAGCAGAAATGCAAGCAACCTCCACCCCCCAACACAACACAAAGGACACATAGCCCACAGACTCAGTGCGCCTCTCAACCACAGCCCATAAGGCAAAACAACGTACCCAACACACTAGTCATAGGTGACTCTATAGTCAGGCCCACTGATGTCCCACTCACCAGGCTAAACAAGGAGAAGGTTACTGTCAGCTGCCTGTTGGGTGCCAGGATCCGCCACATAACCCACGCACTCAGGTCACTCCACAACAAGTACAAATATGACTCTGTCATTGTACATGTTGGTGTGAATGACCTGAGATGTACCTCCCTGAACTATATGAAAAGAGACATGGAAGAGCTCTCTGATCTTGTAGCCCAGGCAGGTATGACCCTAGCCCTGAGTAGCATCCTGCCATCACCCAGAATGATACCGCAGTACAAGGACAAAATGATTGACTTCAACAATTGGCTAAGCTTCTGGCGTCATTCTAAGGGGATCCAGTATCTGTCTGCCTGGGACGAAATGGTCGACAGACCACGATGCTTTGCCAGAGATGGCCTGCACCTGTCACCCCTGGAATTCCAGATTCTAGCTAAGGCAGTTGCTGCCCCTATAGTGCCTTTTTTAGGGAAGATTCAAATGAAAAATTCACCACCATAAAAGGAACAGGCAAGCAAAAACTGAAGGTAATGCTACTCAATGCTAGAAGTCTAAATCTCAAAATGCACTCCCTCGAGGCACTCCTTTAAATGGAGAACATCGATATCTGTGAAGTGACTGAGACCTGGTTCAAGGCTACAGGGAGCACCCCTGCATTACCAGGCTATAACTCATACCACACTTTTCAGCCACCTAACCTAGACCGGAACATCAAAGGTGGAGGTGGGTCCATATTCATTAAGGATATCCACACCTCCAGGCTAGTTGCTCAGCATAATGCATCAGAGGTTATCCAAGTGCAACTAACTCTGGGCAAAACTGCAATCCAAATTGTAGCTTGCTACAGATCCCCCACCATGCCCCAGGATTCCCACTCCTCTTTTCTTGACATACTGGAAAATATTAGGGTTCAACCAAACACCCTAATAATGGGCAATTTCAACTACACCACCATTAAAGGGGGAAACTACTCATGTACCAACTCCTTCGCTCAACACTTTCTGGAATTCATAAATTCCAATGCCCTGGATCAACTTATCCACGCCCCCACCAGGGGCAACAATATCCTAGACCTAGTCATTACCAACATGAGTGACCAGTGTTCCACACCTGAAGTTAACTCCTCATTGGTCAGATCCGACCATAAGCTAATCACCCTAGATATCCACATCCCGCCCCCACCCCCATTAATGAAACCACGGTAAAAAATTTCTCTAAAGCCAACTTCATGCTTCTTAAAACAGAAGTGGTGAACTTCATGACACCCATGCAGATGGACAATACAGTTATGACTGCTGAATCCTACACAAATGCACTCTATAAGCACTTAAATGAGTGCATGGATCGTGCTATACCAAACAGAACCAAGACGCTATCCTCCAAAAAAGGAAGCCAATCTGGTGGTCCCCTGCCATAAACAAATTCTACAACAGAAGGAAGAAACTGTAACAAAAGATAGTAAAATCCCATGAGTAGAGGAGCTCCCTGGTCAGCCTCAGTAAGAAACTGAGATCCCTTATAAGAGCCTCCAAAGCTGGCTATGAAAACAAAATTGCCACTGATTCTAGGGACAACCACAAAGCATTCTATAGCTATGTCAACAATCTCAATGGCAACACCCAGATCTGCTCTGAGTTACAGCACAACGGCATGAAAATTACAGAACCAACTGATATTGCCAACATCCTGGCAGATAGGTTCAATACTAACTTTACCCCCCCCCCTCACCTCTTAAAGGGCCCATATCTATACAGGAAGATTGCAGAGTCCCTGTAATCACAACTATGCAGGTAAAAGCTGCACTTTCTAAAGCCAAAAACACAGCATCCATGGGACTGGACAACATCCCAGGCTGCGTTTTACATGAATTTCAGAATGAACTGGCTCCCCACCTAAGCACCATGTTCAATCATAGTCACATGTCAGGTTTTTTGCCCACTGAATGGTGTACAGCAACAGTTATCCCACTCCACAAAGAGGGAGCCACCACTGATTCAGGGAACTATCGCCCTATTAGCCTGATGAGCCTAGTCTGTAAGGCCATGGAACATATCATCATGAAACTCATAAACAGAGACATTGGTAACCTCCAAACTCTGGACCCCACCCAGTTTGGGTTTGTGAAAGGCAGATCATGCCTTCTGTACCTGATTGACTTCTTTGAGGCAGTCATCAAAGCCGTACACAAAGGTAAGGTGGTTCACACAGCCTATCTTGACCTCACCAAGGCTTTCGACACCATCCCCCATCCTGGAATTATAGCTAAACTCACTAAACTAGGTATAAATCCCTACATCACAAGATGGGTTGCCAACTGGCACACTGACTGAACCCACACTGTAAAAGTTGCAGACTCCAAATCTGACTTCAAACCAATGACAAGTGGAGTACTACCGGGTTCAGTCCTGGGATCTCTCCTGTTTGGTATCTACTTCTCTGAAGTACAGGCTAACACAGAAGGCCTTTGGCTAATGAAGTTCACAGATGACTGCAAACTAAGAGCCATAGTCAAGTCCCCAAATGATGTGGACATCCTACAGAAGGGCCTCGCTGAGACAGATGCCTGATGTCAGCCATGGCCTCAAGCTCAATGCCAAAAAGTGTATTGTCATCCCCTTTGGTAAAAACTCAGTAACCATGAACTACCATATAGGTGGCAGTCTACTTAATGCCAAATGTGTGATAAGAGACCTTGGGACCCAGGTGGACACTAGTCTCTCCTTTGATAATTACATTGCCACAGTAGTCAGGAAATCCTTCTACATGGCACACCTCATCACAAAAGGGTTCTCATCCAGGAAAAAAAGAGGTCATTGTTCACCTCTGCTTGACACTCATTAGACCCATTATAAAGTACAACTCCCCTTTTGGAATGTACCTCACAAGACATCTGCAGCAGCTGGAATGGCCACAGAAGTACCTCACAAAGAGGATTACTGGCCTCAAACAGATGCCCTGCACTGACTGTCTCAAAACACTCCAGCTTTACGCCATAACATATCGCCTACTCCAAGGTGCTCTCTGCCTAACATATAAAGCTATGTCAAACCCAGATCTGCTGGACATGCTACACCTAAAGAAATCCCAATCCCTCCGAGTTACATGCTCTAGGGACCTAAACCTTGTCACCACAATAAACAGGACATGCTGGAGGGATAAATTCCTGTCCCAGAGACTTCCCTTGCTCTGGAACAAGCTACCAATCTATGTCAAGCAAAGTTCCTCATTAGCACTCTTCAAGAAAAATCTTGATAAGTGGATGGGAAATAGGAAATACAGCCTGGGGATCACTTATGTGGCCCTGCTCACCAGGGGCACAGGAAAATAACTTTCTTGGGTGGCGTAAGCCAGGGAACCTTGTTGGCTTGGCTTACTTAGGCCCTTGGGCCAGTAGCCTAGCACCTACCTATGAACCTATGAACCTATAAGAAATTTACTTTCACTAAGGTTCTTCTGGTGTTTGTAATAAATTAACTATAAGGTTATTTGTCTGTGATTACATATTTTGCCTTGGTCACCTTCCATATATATAAGAATAAGAAGCACTTTCTTCAAAACTTGTGGCATTTCTATTCTTAATGAAATATTACATTACAGCATCAGAGGTTTATCTTTATGGTCTCTAAGTTATTTTAACTTTTCTAGAATACCATCCACAGTCTGATATTTCTGTTTCAGATTAATGCAGTTTTAGGATCACCCATTCACTGCCCACTTCTTAGTTTATACTGTTTAAATTTAACTCAATCATTGCATGCATATATGTTGCCATTTATTTGTTTATTTATTTTATGTGTTATCTGAGGTAGAACACTGATCCAATTGAACTATTTTCCAGAATCAACCTGAAGAATAGATGACAGACACCCAATGAAACAAGACATGCAAGTGAAAAAAGAATACACCAATATATAAAGAAAAAGAGTATAATTATTAGCCAAAACATATTTAAATAGCTATTTCAACTATATAAAAACAATGCAGAATTAAGTTTGGTGACAATCTGAAGAGGTGGGTATATGGGAAAAATAGAATGCCTTACATTGAACTGATAATGTCATATATAAAGTTGGGAAGATTAAGAACTGTCTACAAAAATGTAATATTGACATGGAAGTTAAACAGGTGAGGAAGTTGGAGGTAGATGCAGGTAGAGTAAGCAGGCATTGAGTGAAATAGGAAGTGAGGAGAGAGTTAGTGAGTGACTGGAAAAGTTACAAGGAGGGACTAAGAAGTAGTAATGCTTTGGCAGTGGGGAAGAGCAACAGATTAATAGTATTTATTAAGTGAGGGTGGGGTGTTAGGTTTTCATTGTGGGATTTACTGAAGATTATTGTCTGCTTTGGGTTGGCATAACTGTCCCAACTCTTTCAGAAGGACGATTACTTGAAACATGATACTTAGTATTAGAAAAATGTTTTGAACTTCAGTGAATGGAAAAGTATAGGAAAACGATAACTTGAAATAGGAAGGGTAAAAGATACTAATTTAAGAAAACATGCTTAACAGTTTGGAGCCATAACAAATAATAAAGCAACACAAATCTACATTGTAATATACACTCAACTGTAAAATCACAACCCATACTACCAACAGCTTTCATTCCATTCATTAAGTAACTTTTGCATATTCTACAGATTACTCATCAGTTTTCCCTGGTGGCAACTGATGATTTTGCATTTCATCCACAAGAACAGTGATGTTCATCAGAAGCTAGGCATCAGGAGGTAGGCAGAAGCCCATAAGGCCACAACAGCACAAATCTATTTCCACCTCCAGCAGGAATGCAGGATACAACTCATGAACACATTTAAAAAAAACAGAGTGACAAAAATGATGGAAGAATATAAGCACATTAGCAAAGGGACAGTGTAAGATCTGTAGAGTTTGATAAAATGTATTGCAAAATTCAATCACAGAAGGACATTTATTTTTACTTCTGAAAAAGAAAGGTGTAAGACGTGTCCTATTTTTAGAATTATTAGTGTCACTAGAAGTTTAGTTAAGTTTCAAAAAATTATGTGTGCTGAGGATAATTCAGAAAATTGCATGACGTGGTAAATGAAACCTGGAAATAGGGACATACCTCCAAAAAAAGGTACATCTTAGTACTTTGGCTTAAAGCCTTCCAGGGAATAATTTTTCACCAGAATGGTACAGCTTAAATACATTTCATTACATCAATAAATCAATGGAAAAAAAGTTTACAGCTTTGGGATCCTACAGCTGCAGTAGTAGTGGGGTTGTTTATGCCACTGGATGTGATTGTCAACCTACAATATGGTATATAGGGAAAACCAAAAGAATGGTTAAAAGAAGAATTATTGAGCATTTTGGGGATGTGAGGAATGCCAGGTTAAACAATCCTGTTGCCCAACATCTTCATGCTGTTCATAATGGGAACACCAGTGGTTTATTTTTCACTGTACTAAATAAACCTTATGCAGTACAGGGAGCGGAATATGAGCGCATCCTTTTGAGGACAGAAAGTAAATATATCATTAATTTTGGAACACTTTGGCCCCATGTCTTAATATGGAGTTAGATTTGCATGCATAAAATGAGATATTTTGTATAATTTTACATAAAGCATCATGTATGTTTTTGTATTAGTGTTGAAAATATTAGGTAGTTCTGCAATTATATTATGTTTAAGTATATTAGGCAGCATTATTTGATGTTTATGCACTTTAAATCATCGTGGCTCATTGAATAATTAATTATTGTATAGTTAATTGAATAATTGATTTATTGATGTAATGAAATGTATTTAAGCTATACCATTCTGGTGAGAAATTATTCCCTGGAAGGCTTTATGCCGAAGTACTAGGAGCACAGTAAAATTGGATGGTGACCATTTCTCCAGTTGTTAGTGTGTTTTTTTGTATTATTGGTGAGCTGGATCATGATAGAGTGGTTTTAATGAGACATTAATTACCCAACACTGACTGTCCTACTTATGCTACAAAAATAAATATGCTCAGTATTTCATGGACATCGTTAATGGAAACCCCATGGAATAAATTGTTATACTCCCCACTGGGGATCCAAATATTCTTGATCTGGTTCTTAGTAACTTAATCTCAGGCTGTAGTCTACCCTGTGCCACCACCCACCTGGCAACATCTGAGCACAAATCATTCATCATTTCCTTTAGACCATTTGTTACCTCACATCACCAAGTGCATTACTCTTTACAGATTTGTCTAAAGCTAATCTGCTAGAGTTCTTTGATGACCTAGGTAACTTCCTTCCCAAAGAACACCCATGTACCACATTGAAAAGGGAGCCTCTTACACCTTTGACTTCTACCAGCACCTCAATAGTTGCATAGATAGTCATTCCCCGTTTGTTCTGAGTATAGTGACAAGTTTAAGACACAACATGCTGGGATACTCTTATTAATAAACTGAATATCAAAAGAAGAAAACTTGTGCATAACTAGAAAAACAATCTAATTCATCCCACCTCAGAAATGGAATGAAACAGAGTAGCAATGATATTAACAGCACCATTAAGAAATATAAAGCTAAGTATGAACTTAAAGTAGCCACAGACACCAAAGAAAATTATAAATCTTTCTTCAGCTATGTTATTAAAACTAAGAACTAGTGTACAACAAGTCATTGAATTAATCCATAATAACACAATTAACTCCAAGCCAAGGACAGGCAAGTATTAGATTAGTTACAGTTAATACACAGCAAGGTTCTTCATGTTAAACCTGCTTACATTACACGTTAACAATATCCTCAGTGGACTCCACAAACCAAGAACAAAGATCAAAGATAAAACCAAATCCAGAAAGAACCACAGCCTTGCACCAATTTCTCACTTTATTTAGTGCATTCATCAGTGTATAACAAATGACTTCATCAGAATAAATCCATTCTAAAAAATGTTTACATACTATTTAAAATTGTCATGTGATTGAAATATCCAGTCAATACCCAGTGCCAATTAATCTACTCAGAAGTAATAACTCATATATAAAAAACACCGTGTTGTCTTTCCCAACCTAAATATAAAAGTTTGTACATAAACATATAAAATAAAGTTAAAAAAATACAATGATATGTAATTTATAAAACTTCTTCTTAAATAACATAAAAATGCAGTTTTAAATAACTGCTGATCCTAATGCCATCATTTAACCCAGGTTTTATATGTGTGTTCAGTCTGATTTGCCAACAAAGTTCTTTAAAATCAAATATGGCCCACCTCTATGGTCTTGGGGTACTTTTTCTATAACAAACTTGAAACTATGTGGAAAATATTTTTCTATATGTCTAAATAAAGCACTGTTGGTGTTGTGATTTTTTATGTCCCTTGCATGCTCATACATTCTTTCTTTAAGTTTCCTTTTGATTTTTCCAATGTAAAATCCTTTGCATTCTGAGCACAATGCAACACAGATTACTCCTTGAGTGTTGCATGTATATTTCCCAGTTATTTTAATGTGGGTGTTGTTGATTTTAATTTTATCTATGTGTTTCACTAAGTAACATTGAGCACAAAACCCACATTTTCTCATACCTGGAACCTCATTTTGTAGGGGAAAGATACCCTTATTTTCTAATAAATTTTTAAAAGTAATTCCCTTCCTGAACACCATCCATGGTCTAGGTCCTATTTTTTCTATTATACTCTCGTATCCCTGGAAAATTTGCCAGTTTTTATTCAAAATGTCTTGTATATTTTGGTGGTCCACTGTAAATCTAGCAACAAAAGAGCATTTATAATCCTTATTTTGTATATTATTTTGAGATGAGGGAATTTCAGTTATACAAATGGAAGGAACTCCACCATTATAACTTAATAGTGGTGTAATGATTCCCTTCTCTCTCTTAGTGTAGATCTCACTAAGGGAGTTCTCTAATAAATCTGATGGATATTCTCTAGACCTGAACATCTCTATAAGCTAGTTACATTGAAAAAGGAATTCATCATTTTTAGTAACCATGCGGGCAAGTCTAACTTACTGGCCCTTGACTAGACCTTTCTTCACATGTATAGGGTGGTTACTGTGATAATGTAAAAAGCTGTTACTATAAGTGGGCTTCCTATAAAGGTCACTAACAAAATGTTAATTGGACTAATTTTTTATCACAACATCTAAATTGATGCTATCAAAACTGTATTAATATGTAAATTTAAAAAAATCAGTGGTGTTGTTAATGTAGGACATAAAATCTTGAATGTCCTTGACATCTCCAGTCCATAAAAAAAATAACAAATTGTCTATATAACGTAAATATAAACTCCATTTGGATATGTAGGGAGAATTAAACAGAAACTTCCTTTCCCACATTAACATGACAATATTTGCAAAAATGGGGGCACATATGTCCCCCATTGCTACCCCTGTTCTCTGAAGGAAATACTGTCCCTCAGAAAAAAAACAAAGTTGTTTTTTAACATGACTTCCATAAGTGTAACAAGTATAATCACCTTGTCATTGTGGAATATCGAACTTTTATATAGAAATTCTTCAAACCATTCGATACCCACAGAGTGTGGAATGGAGTCGTACAGATTGACCACATCAGCAGTTAAAAACATACTATTTTCATCATATTGCAAGTTGTTGAATTTACTTAGAAAATGCCAAGAGTCTATACATATATGTTCTTCCCCTTTTTTTGGAAATACCCCACGGGGCTTTTAGTAGACTCTCCTTTACATCAAGAGCTTATTGCTTTCTTTGACCAGCAGGGGTTAGAGCTACTGGATGTCTTAATTAAACACAATCACAAATTCATAGATGTTCTACATAAGGAACTGTCGGATTTGGATAAGACACAATGATGATTTGCTGTTCAAACACCATATTTCAACTTATAAAGCTATTTTTGATAAAATTGACAAATTGGTGTTAGATATAAAAATTCGGAAGGACAAAAACTGATAAGAGACAAAAAAAGCATATGCTTCGGGGTTAGCGTATCCAAAACCACTGCCCAATTCATTAGGATCTTCCTCTAATCAGGCTGTTACCAATGAAACTGTCAGAGGTAACAACGTATCAGAGAATGGTACAACCAACAGGTCTCTTTAGGCAGGACATTCCACGGAGGTCTATGAGGATACGCAATCAGACCCAGCAAGTGAACTATAGACCTCCACAGTTTTGCCAAAACCAGGGTTACCAGAATCAACAGTATCAACACACGAGGAGGCAACAAACAAGATGGAATTGATCCTGGGGTTCCCCGAGTATGGAGAAAGTGGACTTGACTTTCATTTTTGTCCATTACGGTAAAACAGCAAACAAGTGGAGACTTTACAAGAACTTCCTATCAGTATTTACAATCACAAAGGTGACTTTATTGTTTATAATTTTACTACATAAGTATTTGAAGCAGACATTGCAAATCTGTTGAGTAAAGGGTTTAACTTTGTACCCGCTAGGCGTTCTAGCCTGGTTGACGTCATTTTAGATTTGAAAGTTTTTGTTAGGAGTTTAAATTTTAAGGTGATGTTTGACCAAGTGATGAACATGGAGAGTAACTTGACATTATGTAAAAAAAGCTTATACAACCCACCCCTTGTCAATTGCTTAGCTTTTTTTGATGTGTGATTTTGACTTTAGAGCTCTATGCAAGGGCAACGATAATTTTACTTATAATTTATCTAAAAACTAAAAAGATTTACTGATGAAACTTGTCAGTGACAAAGTTATACAGGTTATGAAACCCAACAAGGGAGGTGAAACCCAACAAGGGAGGAGGGGTTGTTGTGATGTTTAAACAAGACTATAATAACAGAATAAATGCTATGTTACTAGATGATATGGTGTATGAAGAGGTATCTAAGGGCTTTATTAACCTCTCGTATCACAAAATTGATCTCATGTTACAAGATTTGCATGATCAAGGACTTATTGATGTTGGTTTGTTAGAGTTTCTACTTTCTACAAGTGAAATTTCCTAAAGTGCCGTGCACCTTTGGCATTCCAAAGATACACAAGGCTAAAACAGACCCCCCCCCATGAGATCAATTGTCAGTGCCAATGGTTCAAAAACACAGTTCATGGAAAAATACATAGACTGTGTTTTAAAGGAGGTGTTAAAAGGGGAAGAACATATATGTATAGACTCTTGGCATTTTCTAAGTAAATTCAACAACTTGCAATATGATGAAAATAGTATGTTTTTAACTGCTGATGTGGTCAATCTGTACAACTCCATTCCACACTCTATTGGGTATCGAATGGTTTGAGGAATTTCTACATGAAAGTTCGATATTCCACAATGACCAGGTGGTTATACTTGTTACACTTATGGAAGTCATGTTAAAAAACAACTTTGTTTTTTTGAGGGACAGTATATCCTACAGAAAACAGGGGTAGCAATGGGGGCCATATGTTCCCCCATTTTTGGAAATTTTGTCATATTAATGTGGGAACGGAAGTTTATGTTTAATTTTCCTTACATATCCAAATGGAGTTTATATTTACATTATATAGATGATTTTTTTTTTTTTTTATGGACTGGAGATGTCAAGGACATTCAAGATTTTATGTCCTAAATTAACAGCACCACTGATTTTTTTTAATTTACATATTCATAGAGTTTTGATAGCATCAATTATTTAGATATTGTGATAAAAAAGGAGTCCAATTCACATTTTGTTAGTGACCTTTATAGGAAGCCCACTTATAGTAACAGATTTTTACATTATCACAGTAACCACCCTATACATGTGAAGAAAGGTCTAGTCAAGGGCCAGTTAGTTAGACTTGCCCGTATGGTTACTACAAATGATGAATTCCTTTTTTGTTGTAATGAGCTTATAGAGATGTTCAGGTCTAGAGAATATCCATCAGATTTATTAGAGAACTCCCTTAGTGAGATCTACACTAAGAGAGAGAAGGGAATCATTATACCACTATTAAGTTATAATGGTGGAATTTCTTCCATTTGTATAACTGAAATTCCCTCATCTCAAAATAATCTACAAAATAAGGATTATAAATGCTCTTTTGTTACTAGATTTACAGTGGACCACCAAAATATACAAGACATTTTGAATAAAAACTGGCAAATTTTCCAGAGATACGAGGGTATAATAGAAAAAAATAGGACCTAGAACATGGATGGTGTTCAGGAGGGGAATTACTTTTAAAATTTTGTTAGAAAATAAGGGTATCTTTCCCTTACAAAATGAGGTTCCAGGTATGAGAAAATGTGGGTTTTGTGCTCAGTGTTACTTAGTGAGACACATAAATAATATTAAAATCAACAACACCCACATTAAAATGACTGGGAAATATACATGTAACACTCAAGGAGTAATCTATGCTGCATTGTGCTCAGAATGCAAAAGTTTTTACACTGGAAAAAAACAAAAGGAAACTTAAAGAAAGAATATATGAGCACGCAAGGGACATAAAAAATGACAACACCAATAGTGCTTTATTTAGACATATAGAAAAATATTCTACATATAGTTTCAAGTTTGTTGTTTTAGAAAAAGTACCCCGAGGCCCAAGAGGTGGACCATGGGAAGAAATATTTGATTTTAAAGAACTTTATTGGCAAATCAGACTGAAAGCACATATAAAACCTGGGTTAAATGATGGCATTAGTATCAGCAGTTATTTAAAACTGCATTCTTATGTAATTTAAGAAGTTTTATAAATTACATATCAGTGTATGTTTTTTTTTACTTTATTTTATATGTTTGTTGTATACAAAATTTTATATTTAGGATGGGAAAGACAACATATGTGAGTTATTACTTTTGAGTAGATTAATTGAAGTTGGGTATTGATTGGATATTTCAATCACATGACTTAATTTTAAATAGCATTTAAACATTTTTTTTAGAATGGATTTATTCTGATGAAGTCATTTATTATACGCTGACAAAAGCTCTAAATAACGTGAGAAATTGGTGCAAAGCTGTGGTTCTTTCTGGATTTGGTTTTATCTTTGAACTTAATATCCTAAGAGAAAATTTTCACAGATGTGTACCATTGTGTCAGAACTCCTGATACTTTGGGGTCAGGGACTTAGATATAGTGACCACAGGATCTGAAAGGAAAGAAAAAAAAAAGCTCTGCTAAACTGAAATACTATACAGAGTTTAGAAAGTTAATACATAGGTAGCTGGCTTACTCAAAGAGAGATGAAGAAGGAAAATGGTGGGTCAGAGCAAAAGCAAATTGGCTATTCTAAGAGTAAAGTGAAGGTAAGAAAGTTTATGAATGCAAGGTCAAAACAGGTTTAGCATGAGCTTTAATTATAGAGAACCACAGTAACACACTGTGTAGAGCAAATTGTCAGAACATAGGACTACACTGATAAGCACATTACAAAAGCATGACTCGATAAGCATTCATTGAATTAACCAGGACATCAAACAATGTTGCATATACCAGAGCATTACTAACTGAAATTACATATACACTTGTTAAGAGGCACAGGCTCGACCTACATAAAGCTTACCCAACTAGAATAAGATCAAATACAAATATAACACACTACCAAAATCTTTTTGTTATTCTACACAGTCTTGGAACAAATAGAAATGCACTAACACGTGATGCATACCTGCCCTCTAAAAAGAACATGGTGACTGAGTGGATGTGGAGACCAAACTATCCTTGTATTATATGGCCTACTGACTCTGTTGCGATAACTTATGTCTAGCCTTCTGAGCCATGAAACCACTAGCCTTTAGCAGTAAAGAATTTAATGTACACCAACAAATTAAAAACTTGCTGGAGAGAGAATTTCATAACACATCTTGTGGTCCTACTAATTGCTTGCCTTCTGTGCTTATTAACAAAGCAAAAGTAGTGTGCTTTCTTCAGTATGACAGATTCTTCTTTATGATATAACACATTCAAAATAGTAGAATATACCTAGACCCTAGAAAGATCCCGATTCTTACCTAAACTTGCACTGATTTCTTACTGCTAGTAAGAATATCCATACATGTGAGAGTCGGGTAAACACTGGAAACAGAAGGTGGATCACTAATTGTTTAATTATTATAAAATGGAATTCCAAATTAGTTGAATTTGTGTTGCTATACAACAATAAAAAATGTTTCATGGTTAAAAATTCAAAGAAATTCTGTCCATGCAGCCGAGCTTTCAGTAAAACACAAATTTAAAGATCATTCATAGTTTTGGTCCAGTTTGTGGAGTGTAAAGAATATCTGGTGGAGAAACATCACTGAGGAAATCCTTCAGTGTTGAATTAAGGCTATCTGATACAGTGATGACAGGATAAGTATGTTTTACGGTTCTGTTAAACTTGTACATGACTCCATATTGAATTGTCAGGATTTGCAATGCCTGTCTCTGACAAGGTAAAAAAAATATAGAAGAGCAAACGCTGAACATCACTCTTCTCCTTCAAACTTGTTTTTTCCAGGAAGCCAAGCCCCCCTCCCCACACCCCGGTGTAGGGGCATGCCCCATACCCCCACAAACTTATATATGACAACTTCAAGTTCACCGTATCTCAGAGAAAAGGGAATATTCTGAGAAATGGCTGTCTTGGACTTAATATATGTAAATCTGGATTTTTGGTCATTTGATCTCTACATTACAGGACTGCCGAGTCCAGATACTTCAGATGATTATCTCTGCATACATCTGGTCTGTGACACTTGCCCAGCATGTGGAAATATGTCCTTTTCCCCAATGTAGTATGATCCCGGAGTTGGTATATATAGTTTGGGGGGATGGGGGGGCTGCACCCCACACCTAGGGTGTTTTTTACATAGTCCAGTGTGTTTAAGTTACGTGATGGACAAGTGTTTCCTTGCCCTAAGAAGAATCAGCCGTTCATGGCAGTAAGTGTTTGTCATTTTCGTCTCGACATTCTGACGTTCAGCATTATGGGCTTCAGGATTTGAAAGGTAATATATAGTGTGCACTAAAGATGTGGCATGGTGTTGATACTGTGAATGTCTGGTGTAGTGACATTACCTGAATATGATGCTAACATTGCATCAATGTGCTATAAGTTTTACAGTTATTTAATTAATTTGGAGTAATGTCTGAGACTCCTAGTCACTATCAGTCTTCACCCAGAAAAATGACATAAATTTGAAATCAAAATCCTCATGGATCACTTGTTCCTCTTGGAAATGTAAGTTTATGATGTTATAATTAACTATCTCAAGTCCTGATATGGTAGTTTATGATTTATGTGCTACATAAGAAAACAGTTACGTATTGATGACATGATGGACTAAGAAACAACCACATGCAGCGATGCTTTACTGGTTTGCTTTTATGAACACCATTATAGTGATATGAACAGTGCACAGATCCATGTGACTATCATTAAGTTCTGTAACTCCTACATAAAATATCTTGGCCAAACTTTAAAGAGTGAAACTTTACAGCAGCAATCAGTTACTATCATTTTATCAGTCTTTCAGATTACATCATACTCATTTCGCACTGACTTCTTCTTCTTTCTTTCGGCTTTTCCCGGTTAGGGGTCGCCACAGCGGAACTCTGGTCCGCTAATGATTGGCAGTAGATTTTTACGTGCTGGCTTGCCAGGCCTAACGCACAACCTTCAACGAAGGAAGGCCCATTCACGCATGTCGCCACACAGAACACGCTCTAACTGAGAATCGAATGGGCAATGTCTAACTGTGAGGCGACAACGCTACCTGATGCCTGTTTTTCTACCACAAAAGTATCAAGTTATACTTGTGCTTTTTATTAATCCACTGGTGCTGAAAGGCTCAAAATAATTCTCTCTGCGATCATTTTTCTCACAAATTCTGATGCAAGCTATAACTATCCACAGTGAGTGATCTTTCAAGCTTACGTTTCTCAGAGATACACAAACATTCACTTACTGCATGTAATGTTGTGGACACCCTTTGCATTTATGCTGCTTGATCTTGTGCAGTTATGCAGATTAAACTTGTTCATGTTTGGAAGTGATGTCAGTAAGTAAACAAATACTTTGAATGCCACCCCATAAGATTTAATTAGCTCATGTTACCATTTGCTATGTATATAATCAATTTCCTGTTTGTAACATGAATTCAGCACTATGGCAGTTTTACTACAACACTGTGAGTACTGTGGATATAACTGCTGTGAACTATCACTAGTTAACATGTGCTCCACTAGTAAGAAGTCAGCCTACTCATCTGAGCTTTAACTGGTAAAAGGACTGTGTATGTGTTATCAGTAACTGTCTCAGTATCTAGAGCAAAACTCAATACCAAGAAATGCATTATAGTACTTTTTGGGAAGTTGGCCTCCCCAGGTAACTATATCATCAGGAAAACACCTCTAAAATTTGATTCAGTAGTCAAAGATCTGGGAACTGATCTAGACAGTAAATTAGGTTCAGACCAGCATGTGTCCAACATAGCAAGAAATTCCTTCTATGTTGCTCAGCTTATAAGTAAGGCTATGGCATATAGGTCCAGACAGATCATTGCACCACTGTACTCAGCCCTCATCAGACCCATCATAGAGTATAATGCCCCCTTCGGTATGTAACTGACCAGACACATACAGCAACTGGAACATCCACAAAGGTTCCTTACAAAAGGACTACATGGAGTAAACATAGTGCCCAATGCTGATCACCTCAAAGCCCTATCTCTTTATTTGGTATCATGTACACTTCTGAGAAGTGATTTTTGCCTGGCAGGGAAGGCATCCCTGGATCCTGTTTTGATGACCCTTTTGCACATCCACCAAATAAACAGCACCAGAACTATTAAATCAAAAGACCTACATTTTGCTTGCAACATAAACAGGATACATTAGAGAGACAAATATACTTCTCAGAATTTCCATTCTCTGGAACAGGATCCCCAGCCATGTGAAGCAGAGTTCCTCCCCAACCCTATTTAAGTGCAACCTGGACCAGTGGAAGGGTAATTGGAAATTCACCCCGTTGGTAAGGCATTTAAGTCATTGATGGACAAAGGCAGTCAGTAAAGCAGCTCTTTTGTAAATCAAATTTCTGGGTTACATTTGGGTTGCTTGTCTAGGCTTATAAGGACTCTAGTGATCATTAGCCTAGTATACACCTATGAGCCTATGAACGAAGTGAGTTTTAGCTCTCACTATGCAGTACCTCATATCATATGTAAAACAAGTACTACTGAGCTGCTATAAGAGACACAAACCTAGTTGGGCCATGGCTAGTTTATATTAGGAGGCATTCCAAGACACAGTTGTAGCATTTATATAAACACTCTGTTATATGCAGAACAGATTTCTAGTCACCAACAACCTCTATTATCAAACAGTGTTGTAGGACACTATCAACAATTAAAGTTAACTACAGATACCTAGAGCATGAAAACAATCCATAGAAGTACCATACAATGGCCAAAATAGCAGGTCATTGCAGACATCTATGAAAAATATGATTATAATAGTAATTAATGTCATTAGATCTGCTTCAGGAAAGTAAGATAATGTGAGCCTGAATAAGTGATTGGGCCTGAACATATTTACCTTATAAAGTACCTAGACGTTGTGCCACATATGACTTGGCTATATTAATTAATGGGGTGCAGGAAAAAAACCTTGCATAATATGTAGAGGGGGGCTTGCTCCCCACAAAAAAATTGTAGGTATAAGACAGTTCACTGAATTGGGCTGAGATGATGAGATTTCACTGAAGATGGACATGAGGGCCTGATTAAACATATCTAGGCTATGCAGGAGTGGCCTTAGATCAACTGGTGCCCTAGGCAAAAGGGCTTCACAGCACCCCCCCCCACAATACCCGGTGCCTCCATCCTGGTCTACCTACATCAAATAAATACTGGAAAAGTGCCCCTGCTAGAGCGGTCCTCTAGGCAGCCGCCTAGTTGGTCTTTGCCTTAGGCCGGCTATGAGGCTGTGCATAATGAATAAAAAAAATCGCTATTCTTACATTCTACAGCATCTGACTCATTGTCAGTTGCAATAAGTTCAGCCATATGGGTTAGGGGATAAAATTGCTCACAAGTTTCCAAGAAGAATATGTGTGTAATACTGTGCCAGTTGGTCTCCAACATGTGTGACCATTCACAGTACACGTATAAAACTGATGCATGGCATTGTGGCAGGACAAAGGCTTGAATCCCAGCACAGCTAAACAATACATGGTGGGCAGGTGACTGAATGGCACTACCAGCAAATATTACATTATGAAGACATTGGCTATAAAGTCTGCTGATACCAAGTGTGATTGAGATGATAGTAAGGTCAGCGTCACAGACCTGATACTTGCAATAGTAAAGTCAAATTCAATGATGTGATGGTTGGAGTTGCAGCAATATGTAATTAAAATTAATTCTATCAGTAGTAAAAGCATTAAGTCACCACAGCCAAAGATCAGTGCATCATCACTTGTCTGAACTGCTGCCACTAACTTGTCGAATCATCTACTTAAGAAAAGCAAACTATCCGACAATTGCATGCAATCTCAGTTGAGGTAAATAACATAGGTACTTTCCAAATGAGCTGTGATTGCTCACTGTTTACTCAAGTTCACAAAAGCATCTTATGTAGATGTTGCTTGTACACTTCCAGACATATAGTTTACTTAGAGATAAGATTATCACACAATCTATATAGGGCGTAGCTGGCTCCTCCCAAACTACCAAGAATATAAAACAAAACCAGTCAAGTTACTTTCAGGTGATGATAATGTCAAGATTATTTGAGTGTTTCTTAGATGTAAATATTTGCAAAAGTGTTTTTTTTTAAAACTGAACAGCTTCCCTAAGTAGCTGGTTGATATAAAGAGTTCTGCTGCTATCCACTGTATACGCACACAATATATATATATATATATATATATATATATATATATATATATACATACATATATATATATATATATATATATATATATATATATATATATATATATATATATATATATATATGTGTGTGTGTGTGTATGTATGTATGTATGGGTCCCCTTCAGTAACTTCAGTTTTCAGAAACTTGAAATTCATATTGTCGAAACAATATTACTGAGGTTCCAAAAACTCGAAGCTTTTGAATGGAGATTGCTGTACAGTGAGGATTGCAGAGTTTACCCATTTCCCCACTGTAGTACGATCTCAGAGTTGGTATATATAATATGCAGGGGGTGCAGGGGTGCTTGCCCCCCCCTGCAAAAATGTAGAAAAAAGGTAGATTTCTGTTGTTGTTTGAAGTTCAAGCTTTCGGAAACTTGATCATATCGTCTTGACAATATGAATTTCAAGTTTCTAAAAACTCAAGCTTCTGACAGAGACCCATAAATATATGTACATATAGAGACAGAGAGAGACAGAGAAAATTTCTCTGTCTATGCGCGTGAACACACACACACACACACACACACACACACACACACACACACACACACACACACACACACACTCATATTTTATGGGCAAACTGCATAGGCATACATCTGTTACCATCAAACACATGCAATGTCATATTCATACTTGTGTGTACTAATATATTCTCCAGTAACATTAAAAAAGAAACGCATTTTACTAAAAATTTAGATTACAATTTATTCACAAACATTAAAGCAGGATGCAGTATTTACAACTAAGAAAAGCAGAGCATATTCAATACTTAATTTTCCACTCTCCTCCCTAGCAGATCAGTAGCCATGGATATGCACTTCCCGACTCTCTCTCTCTGTTGCTAGTCTGATTGAAATGGGTATTCTGAGGCATTGTAGCAATTGCCTCATACACACTGACAACCCCCTTATTCTTAGTAAAACAGATACAGCAGGTGAGAGGTGTAAATACACTTTAATGCTGAAGGTGAAACTCTCTCATACAACCAAAACCAATCCTATAGAGGTTGTCAGTGACACTTACCACGACTACTGCACAGGGGTAAAGACCCTACACATTAAACTACTTATGCTGAGGCACTTACAGGTAACCTTCCTAAAACACTAAGACCTCCTGCACAGTACAAATCAAGTAATGGGTCCTTAGCCATCAGGTAAACACTCCATTAAAACATCACTCGCAGCTACACACAGTAACACTGTATCCAGTGCCTCCACTGCTAAGCTCTTAAGGCAAACCAGAACACAGCCACATTTCCTGGTCATTGGTGATTCTGTAGTGAAGCACACTGATGTCCCACTCAACAGACTGAGTAAGGACAGAGTCACAGTTAGCTGCCTTTCTGGGACTAGGATCTGTCAAGTCACACAGGCACTCAGGTCATTGAGCCACAAATACCAGTATGACTCTGTCATAGTCCATTGACCTGAGATGTACCACCGCTGACTACATGAAGCGAGACAAGATTGAGATAATTGATTATTTGTCTCAGGCAGGTATGGGCCTAGCACCGAGCAGCATACTACCTTCTCCGAGGATGATGACACATTACCAACAGAGAATTATTGACTTTAGCAAGTGGCTTAACTTCTGCTGTCAGTCCAGGGGGTATAATATTTGATGGCCTGGGAGGACTTGGTTGATAGAGCACATTGCTTTGCTAAGGATGGTCTGCAATTATCCCTGTTAGGCTTTTGGATATTGGCAAAGACCTTTTCCACCCCCATAGGCAATGCCAAACTGATAAACCTACCGACTCAACTGAACCTATGAAGGAATATCTGAAGGAGGCACTGCTCAGTGCTAGAAATCTTAACAAGAAACTCCACTCCCTGCAAGCCTTCATCTCCCTGGAGAGTGTAGACATCTATGCAGTAATGGAGACATGGTTTAAAATCACAGAGAGCACCCCAGCAATGCAAGGTTACAATGCCTTTCACACCTTTAGACCAGCTACTGCACAGGAGGGAACTAAAGGTGGAGAAGTCTCAGTCTGTATTAAAACCAACCTCACATCCAGACTAGTTAAAGTGTATGACTCACTGGAATGCACACATCTGCAACTCATCATAAACAAGGTATTGTATCATAATCTTGCAATTATAGATCCCCCTCCATGTCACAGGAAACTCATACTACTTACCTCAGTGTACTACAATCCCTCACTGTTCAATCATATATGATATTCATGGAAGATCTCAACTACCCCTCTATAGACTGTGAATCCTACATCACTTCTAATGCACAAACCCAGCAATTATTAAACTTTGTTAATACCAACATCCTGGAACAGTTGGTCCATTCTTCTACCAAGGGTACAAATATCCTTCACCTTGAATTTATGAACATGGGGAGGGCAATGTTCCTTACCCAATGATTACATTATAATACATTAATATCTGTGCTCGTCACTTCCTACTATAAGGCAGTATTACTTGAAATAAAAATGAAATCCATGCATGAGTGAAACCAAAAACCTTTAGGAACTATTCCAAGGCTAACCTCTCTCTACTAAGCAATACCTTGGCTATATTCTAAGCAACCCCAAGCCAGTAAACACTATAGCATACACTGAGCTATCTACAAAATCTCTGTACAGCCATATTGATAGCTGTATAGAGTGAACTGATAGAGTGAGCTATGCCCACTTGTATTAAGAATAAGACAAACTCAAAAGATAAGCCACCCTGGTGGAATAGCAGTATTAATCAGTTATATGACAAAAAGAAAAAATCTTGGCCAAGTGTACAAGGAACAAAGCCATGCATGCTAACATCTCCCTGACCAATTTAAACTGGCAGCTAAGAGGGTTATTTAATACTTCAAAGGGTAAATTTGAAAAAAAAATACTTCTCAGAAAAAGAACATCCACAAAGCTTTCTACAGCTATGTTTATAACCCCAGAGGAAATACACAGCAATGCACAGAACTTAATGTTAAAGGCATCACCTACATTGAACTGGAGGCCACTGCCAACCTTTTGGCTGACAGGTTCAGCTCAAATTTACCCCCCACTCCTCCCAATAGTCCAAAGGAAGTAACACATAACACAATGCCTCCAACCATTACTAGGGAATAGGTCATTAATGCACTTTCCAAAACCAAAAACACTGCATCAGTGGACCCCGATAACATCCCGGGATGTTTAATAAATAGAATGAAACATGACCTCTCTGGTCCACTTGAATCACTTTTCAACTGGAGCCTTCAGTCAGGTTTTGTGCCCAAGGAATGGAAGATGGCTATAGTCATTCCCCTGCACAAAGGAGGTCCAACCACTGATCTGGGTAACTACAGGCCCATAAGTCTTATCAGCCTCATATGTAAGGCCATGGAAAGAATCATCAGGGATATGATAAATGAGGACATAGGTAACCTGCAAATGCTGGACCCATCACAGTTTGGGTTTGTTAAAGGAAGGTCAAATCTGGTGGACTTTTTTGAGAGGGTCACCAAAACACTGGATGAAGGTAAGACTGTGCCCGCAGCTTACTTCAACCTAGCCAAGGCTTTTGATACAATACCTCACTCAGGCATTACAGGCAAGTTCACTAATTTAAGTATAAACCCTTTTATCACCCACTGTTTCACTGATAGGACTCAGGAGGTCAAAATAAGTGAGGCTACCTCCACCAAGAGGCTAGTCACTAGTGGAGCCCCCCTGGGTCCATTCCATTTTGGCATCTGTTTCTCTGAAAAGGAAGCAAATACTCCAGGTTTATGGCTGACTGTTTGCACATGATTGTAAGCTGTGAGTTATCAACTCCCCTGCAGACACTAGCATTCTTCAAGGTTTATTTCTGACTAACAAATGATGTCAAAGCAATGGTCTTAAACTCAATGCTAAGAGATGCATAATTGTACCCTTTCAGAAGTCAACCATCCCAACTAATTATCATGTTAATAATACACCCCTAAGAGTTGACCCAGTGGTCACAGATCTGGGTATGCACATAGACAGTAGCCTTACATTTGACCACCATGTGGCCACACTGGTGGGAAAATCCTTTTATATTGCACAACTTATAAGTAATGTCATGACATCTAGGTCTAAAGAGGTCATTATCCCACTGTGCTTCACCCTCATCAGACCAATCGTAGAGTGCAATGCTCCCTTTGGTATGTACCTGACCAGGCATATGCAGCAACCAGAGTGACCTTAGAGGCTCCTTACAAAAAGAATACAATAGATAACAAACCTGCTTTATGCAGAGCATCTTAAAGCCCTTCCCCCCTACTCAGTCTCCTGTAGATTTGTTGAGGTGTAAACTATGATTGGCTTACAAGACATCTGCAAGCCCCACACTTATGAATCTCCTACACATTTGTAATTTGAAAAGTACCAGAAATACAAGGTCTAGGGACGTATATTTTGTCTGTGGCTTAAACAGAATGTGCTAGAGAGACAGATATGTGTCCCAGAGACTGCCCTCCTATTGAACAGGCTTCTCATCTATGTGAAGATGAGTTTGTCTATTGCCCAGTTTAAGCACAACCTAGACCAGTGGATGGGGAAAAATATATTTACAATGGGCCTGGCACCCATGTCCCTTATGGACTGAGGTAGCTTATAAATGCCTGACCCTCACTGTCCTATTTGGATACAGAACTTCATTATGCTTTGGGAAAACTTGGCTAGGTTTAGAAAACACCCCCCTTCTGGGCTGTTAGTATAGTAACAGTCTGTGACTCTATGAATCTAAAATGAAGACACTGTTCATAAATATATAAGTACATGCACTACAACTTACTACATTTACAGATCACAGACGGCTATCCCTTGCTTTCTCATGCTTTTCAGCACTTTCCAATAAGACCTTACCAATGCATGGCTCTCACTTCAGTCTTCTGAAAACTGATGAAATAATTAAAAAAATGAAGTCTGCTTCAGAAGTTATTAGAGAAAAAGCAGAATCCTGCCAAGTGGCATTATGTCATTGTGTTGGTTTGGGAGCATATTACAGAGGCAAAGAGAAAGAGAATGTTTTACATGTATAATATTTCACTAGACCGCAACTCTTCCACCCCTCTGCAATGGCTCCTTGTAGCTTTGAAAAATAATGGCCATTCTACAGCACAAACACACACACACACACACACACTGAGAGCGATCGAGTGATGGATTTTAAATATTGATATTATAAACTTAGAAACTTGCTAGAATAACATGGTTCATTTTACCATGCATTCCACACACACTGAGAGTGATCAAGCAATTCTTGGCAGCATCAGCATCTCCTTTAAGGTTTCCGTACCTCTCCACCATACCTCTGAAACTCTTAACCACAAGAAATCTGGACACAGCCACAAATAAAGGGGGAACAAAGGAAGAAAAATAGGGACCGATTTAAAATATTGCTCTTATAAACTTATAAATTTGCTTGAATAACACTGTTTCTGTTGACATGCATTTTCGACAAACACAAACACGTGCACAGTTACTTGTCAACTGTACAGATTTACACAGAATGCCCTGATTTTTGCCTCATATTTTTGGTCTATTTCTCATAAAATTGTGGTTTTCTAGCAAATCACTGTTAAATTCTTTAGGGCTGAAGTCAGAAAATATAGACAGACATTTGAGCTTCAGACGTCATACCCTTCAAAAAATTAAAGCTAATGCAAAACCTGTTCTATCAACTTTTTAATTTTGTAAGAGCAATATTTTAAAAATGTCCCTAGTTTGGGCCTTTGTCTTCCCCGTTATTTATGGCTTTGTCCAGATTTCTTGCTCTAAAAGGATGAAAGGTATGACATACACACACACACACACACACACACACATACACACACACACACACACACACACACACACACACACACACACACACACACACACACACACACAAACAACATTGACAGCAATTGAGTGATCCCAATACAAATCTCAACAAAGGAACAAAAATAGGGACGGATTTTAAATGTTGCTCTTATAAACTTAGTTCATTTATATATAGTATAATAACTATATATAAAACTTAATATGCTGTGTTATCTTCATTTTATGGGTCAAATATGTTTTGTGGCTCCAGATGAATTTTATTTGGTAGGAGAAAGGCCAAAATAGTTATTTTGATAGTGAAGGTTGCAGAGACCTGCACTAGACTATCCATGTAAACATGCTGACTGGTACCTCTATGTTGACAAAGTTTTAGGAAACTTGTCCTAATAATTTTATTCTGAGGCTGCAGATTCACATTCCTACCACTACAATGCATCTCCAAATGCAAACTACAAACCTGTTATCATGACCCCTTTGGGAAGTGACAGTTAAACAGTAACTCCTTAAAACATGTCAATTTTCCACATATCCACATAAGTGATTAAATGGGGAAGCAAATTGTAGCAGACCTATTTCCAGAAATCAGCCACAGGAATAAATGATACAATAAGTAGAGATGTCTTTTCAAGATGAAACTTTCTGAGTAAACAATGTGCTGCAAAAAAGCCATACCAGTCAAACAACTAACAAATATAGTGGTAACACTAGCATTAACATGATATGCCACTATTCTTCCCAATGGGCAGCAGTCTCCAGTTCTGGATCAATTAATGATTTTGCATTGGGTTTTAAACAATGGGAACACTCTGCTATAACCATTTGCTGCTGCTGCAATTGGACTTATAGTGGGATGATAGTTACACTCCTTAAATTATTTTTTATTGGTTCATAGGTGTATACTAGGCTAACTTCCATTAGGCCCATATAAGTCTAGTTGTACCACCTAAATGTGACCCACTAATTTGATTTATTGACTGCCTGTATTCATCAGAGACATAAGTGCCAGACTGTGGTGAATTTCTGATTACCCGTACATTGGTCCAAGTTGTGCTTAAATACAATTAGTTAAAACTCTGCTTCACATGGATAAGGAGCCTGTGCCAGTGAATGGAAATTTTGAGAAACATATCTGTCTCTCCAACATGTCCAATTTATGTCACAAGCAAAATGTATCATTTGATCTAGTAGTTCTGGTGCTGTTTGTTTTGCAGACGTGTAAAAGGTTCATCAAAACAGGGTCCAGGGATGCCTTGTATGCCAGGAAAAGATCACGCCTCAGAAGACTGCATGATAACGAGTACTGAGTCAGGAATCTGAGGTGATCAGCACAGGACATTGTGTTTACTTCCTGTATTTTTTTGTAAGGAACCTTTGTGGATGTTTCAGTTACTGCATGTGTTTGGTCAGGTACATACTGAAGGGGGCATTATACTCTATGATGTGTCTGATAAGGGCTGAGTACAGTGGTACGATGACCTCTCTCGACCTAGATGCCATGCCCTTAGTTATAATTTGAGCAACATAGAAGGATTTTCTTACTACCTTGGACACATGTTGGTCAAAGGCTAGATTACTGTCAACGTGAGTTCCCAGAACTCTGACTATTGAATCAACTTTTAGGGGTGCTTTATTGATGACATAGTTATCTGGGGTGGCTGACTTCCCAAAAGGTATTATAATGTACCCAGCATATCATGCACTTCATGAAGAAGAAACACAACTTGTGTTCAATATTTAGTTGCTGCAATCAGGGCAAACTTTTCATGGGACAAATTATACTTTTCAAATAGCAAAATACAGAACTGAGAAGGATGGTATACCAGTTATACAGCAATTCCTCCCCATTGCCCAAATGCCACACTACATTGTCACCACTCAAAAGTGACCTAGATGCCTAGTGAGGATTAAGAAACAGCAACCCTCCAATCTTCCAAGTAAAGAAATGTAGGACTGCAACTCAGAAATTCCACTAGCACTGCTGTGGACCCCTGCTGAACCCCATTTCTAGACTTCCACCCCCAGGATCAGCAAAGTGGGTCAGCTCTAGCAGAGCCATGAGTGCTTCTAGGAGCAGGAGAAAGGACATGCAAAATGACAGTAGTGGTATGTGGTGTTCTAACTACCACTGTCCTTACAGACCTGAGAAGTGTGAGAGCTTCTAGCAGGGGGAAGACTCACAATATCATGTCAGCCTCTGGGAAGTTACTGTTTGCATCAACAGAAAGACTCACCCATTAGTTAGACTACATCACTCACTAGCATTGTTTACTAGTGACCAGCCCACCATGATAAATCCCTTGATCTACCCCCCTCCCCCCGCAGGATGAGAGATCTGGTAAGCATTCACTCATGCAGCAGCCACACTTCCTGTACATTTTGTGCTGACAGTGGCATGGCACTGTTAGGAACAAAATCTCCAGGCATGTGGGCAGGCCTGAGCACAATATCTTGCAAAAAAGAACACACACACAATAAATAAATAAACCTAGTAATCCTAAATCAAGCTGTTTAGTTAGCATATGGTCTTTACATTTTATCTAGCCAAACTTAATGTCCATTTCTATAGTCCAGGCAACTGAAAACAGAAACACTTTAGTTCCGACACATACTCTCTTCAGCAATAGGTGAAATAATTTGAAATGTTATCTAATTTGTAAGAAAATAAGTCCATGTGTATACAAAAATGCATACCTGCATTAAAGTTTCACAGTTTCTGCCTGCATATTGTGTTTGACTATTAAAACTTATTTTAACTACAGCTGCACAGGTCAACTTTTAGATCTTGGTAGTTCTGCCTTGTTATCTTTTTAACAAAGAACACATAAATAAATTTGAGAGTAAGTGAATAAATAAATAAATAAATGCAATGAATGAAAATTATGATACAGAATAGGAATGTGCATATAAATTTAATAAGGCTGATCTTTTTCTGAAAATAACTGCTTTGTTGATCAATCATTTTACACTCGATTTTTAACTCTGTGTTTGTAACAAAGTACCTGTTTGTGATGTATTCATCATGTAAGCTGCAGTGGACTAACAAAATGTTAACGAAAAAGACAGTGATCGGATTGAAGTCCATTCATGAGAGTATTACATTCCATACATGTTTTCTTAGAAAAAAATATATGGTAAGTTAAGATCTGAAATAACTGCAATACTGAACTGAAAAGCATATATAATTCATTAGCAGTTTTCTATAAATAAGAGCAGTTCAAAACATCTGAACAATTTGATAATTTTAGAAATATTTATTTGTTTAATTAATCAGCATCAGACATACCATGAGAAAAGCTGAAAAATCTGTAATCTCACATTAACTTATTTTGTTCATTGCATTTCCCTTTTCTTCTGCAGCTGTACACATAAGAATGAAAACAGAATTAATACTCCTAGAGGTACCATGGTATCACTGTCTGAATTAATACTCCTAGAGGTACCATGATCACTGTCTGAATTAATACTCGTAGACGTACCATGATATCACTGTCTGTTTGAATTAATACTCCTAGAGGTACCATGATATCACTGTCTGTTTGAATTAATACTCATAGATGTACTATGATATCACTGTCTGTTTGAATTAATACTCCTAGAGGTACCATGATATCACTGTCTGAATTAATACTCCTAGAGGTACCATGATATCACTGTCTGTTTGAGTTAATACTCCTAGAGGTACCATGATCACTGTCTGAATTAATACTCATAGACGTACCATGATATCACTGTCTGTTTGAATTAATACTCCTAGAGGTACCATGATATCACTGTCTGTTTGAATTAATACTCGTAGATGTACTATGATATCACTGTCTGTTTGAATTAATACTCCTAGATGTACTATGATATCACTGTCTGTTTTTGTGAATACATCTGTTGCTGTCACAGCATTTACTATAACAGCAAGCAAGAACAGCATACTGATAGAGGACTTTGATAGTGTACCTGTAGCTGCAGAAACGTTGTGTCTGAATAAGTAATTTTGCATTGCACCAACAATATTATAAGCAAAATTTCAAGTCCGTGCCTTTGCTACTCATTGTATGTTGCTCTTTTCTGGTCAGATATATATTTTTTTATTTAATCATCTTTATTGAATTATCACTTAAGATATAGGCAAGCAAACAGTTATACAAATGAAAACAATCCATATTGACATATTCTCAGTCACAAACTTTATATATCATATTTAAGTTTCTGTACAGTGATTGTCAATTCAGCATTAAATAACTCCCTCTTTCTGGCCAGATACTGACATTTTCCTAACTTACCTTTTAAATCAGTATTTCCCAGGCAAAGTTTACCCTACCACTTGATGGTGCTCCTATCAATAAAATTACCATATTTACTTAAAATTTTAGTTGATTATTGTTATTATTATAATTTACATTTAACTGCTGAGGTATATTTACATATACAGATGCGCATGACCTTGCATAAAAAGTCTAGTTTTATGGTTCTGTTGTTAACCTAATTGTTTTTAGATAGTGTTGTTAGTAAATCTGTAAAAGAATTTCGCAGAACATATTTTTTTTGTCTACATAAATACATATTTGTAAAAAAAACTCATGTGTGTCTTAATGATTGAAAGCACTGTAAAATAACCTTATGTGTCCCATCGAATCTACTTCAGAACGCCAGCATTTCACTTACCCGACTCCCACTTCCCTGAGACGAAAGGATTGACAACTGCACAAAACCATCTGAAACACCAACTTTTTACACAAGGTAAGTAACTGCTTGACCATCCCAAATAAAACAACAAAACTAAACACACCAATGTAAGGGGCTTTTCCCCTCACACTCCCCTATGTGGGCCCCCCACACCCCCTAAACTAAATACACCAACTCCAGGATCATACTACCGCGGGGTTAAGGGGCAAAGTTCAACAGGATGGCCAAGTTGTTACTTACCTCGCATGAAAAGTCGATGTTTCGGATGTTGGTCTTCTGAACTTGTCAGTCCTTTCATCTGGGAAATTTCAGTGTCGGGTAAGTGAAACTTCGGTCTACTGAAATAGACCCGTCCTATCATATGGTTAATGTATCTAGTTCTCACAAAGAAACAACAGCCAATACATACCTTCAGTGCCCTCACCAGCATTAAGAAAATATTCATTTTAAACCGTTGCCTCCATTGGTCCCCTCCTTGGCAATCATTACTTTCATTTTGTATGTTACATTTCTTTAAATAATACTTTGCACCACAACACCTTGTTTGCCATATTACAATACAGCGGTCAGCAGTTAAAGTCTTTGAATGATAGTTCCAGCTGTGAGGTTCACTTCTAATATACAGTCATTGTGTGAATAGTTTTGCATACTTTCCCATGACTTTGGTGAGTTAATCTGGGAACTTTATTTATATCCTGCCTTTGAAGAACATATTGATTGATTGATTGATTGATTGACGGACTAGCTACTCTAAACTGGGGAAGCCTGATCTTTCCTACATCTTCCTTTGTCAGGGATTAAAATGTAATATCAGGAAGATCATCTTTCGGTTGTTAATGTTTCAGTTAGGTCACATATTTCTTGACTCCAACTGCCAGAAAGACTATTGCCCACTCCCACCTAATTTCAACACTACTGTATGCAGCTCCCATATATACTAATCTAAAAAAAAGTAATCTTACCAAACTATCCAACTCCTATAATAGTATTGCTAATTTTGCCACTGGAAACCCATATAGAACTCACCATTGTCATAACCTTCATCAACTAGACTGACTGGAACTAAAAAACCTTCTGATACTTTTCCAACTTACATCACTCATAAATGTTTTTATCAACCTAATAATACACCAGTACTAAACAACCTTATATCACCCTATAGGAATCTTGAGTCCTTACGCTCCTCCAATAAACTACTTACTAGGACCACCAAGTCAAACAACTTACTGGTGACTCACTATTCTCAAATACCGTGGGAAGACAATGGAACCTCTTGCCCTCTGACCTTACCACACTTCCATCCCTCTCTCTCTTCAAGCAAAGTCTTAAGGCATACCTTAAAAATCACTGGCTATGCCCTTGCTGTTACCCAGACTGATCCTCTGGACTTCTCATTGTCATCTCTTGGCCTCCCACTATCCTATTCTCTTTCCTATATTCTCCCCTAAATTAGAAGGTACTTAAGTAATCTCTACTACTTGACAACAATTAGATTCTTGTCTGCTGAGATATCTATGTACCCTGTTGGTAGTATTCCCTGCCTCTTAATTAATATACCCTCCTTTTTTTTTCTCTCCCTTCCTTTTTTTTCTAATAATAGGTCTAGCATATAATCCTTAGGAAAAGTAACTGTCTGCATAAACTAGATTTACCAAAGTTTTAAAGATATTTTTCTAATAGTGTCTTGGGATTGCCCTAGACTTACATGCTGTAAAATGTTCTGTAAATGTATGATGTATCTAGTTTAGTATGGCCTTTTGTCTGCCTAGAATTTATAGCGAATTCCTTTTTGTCTATTTTAAACCTTTTGGTGTGGTGGTGGTATGTTTTACAATTGGAGCTTTTCTCCTCGGGCCTCTGCTGAAAATGGAAATATATCCAGCTGGACTAGCCCGGTTAACAAATGTTAAATAAATAAATGTTAAATAAATAAAACATATTGCATCCTTGTTTGCAGTCTGCTAGACTCAGAAAACAGGAAAAAGCTTTTCTACTTTCTTCCTTTTTTTCTGAATTTGTGTGAACTCAGGTTTAGTAATTAAATTTGGGGGTGCAGAGACTTCCTCCGTGTTAAGGAGTGCAGGGGGTCTGCACCCCTGCTAAAATAAATGTTTGTGTTTCCTGTGATGTTGGGAGTGTTGCTGTTTTGAGTTTGTGACCTGTCAATATTTTAGACCTTTAGTTTTGAATATTTCCATGTTAATTAAACAAAGCACAACCATTCATAATGGATTTGTTATGTCCTTAAGCACTACATTTAACATTCTCCTTCTGACCTTGTATCATGGCTGAAGAGGTCCAGGATATAAGTAAACAAATCAACTAAAATATGCTGCATGCACATCCTATCATTAAAAGCCATGCATATTGTATATGATTCTGAACTTCTTTTTCATGAATTTATTGATTACATTGTGCATTCTCTGTTTACTAATTATGTAAACACACATTGTAAAAACATCTGATATTTCTTTGCAATAACATTCTGTTTCATTTTCTCAAAATCCCTGCTGGCAACACAGTTCAGCACAATATGCAAGTCTACCTCAGTTACTATATGCTAAATTATGCTACTGAAGCATATTCACAGAAGAAGTATACCTGGCCATTGGTTTAGTGCTAGATTACAATGAGCTCTTATCTTTAAATAACATAAATGTATTAGCCCAAAATATGTCTGTTATGACTGTTCCGTAATTTCAGATACACATTTATGAGTCACAAAGCTCTTTACCAGTGCTGTCTGACTCTTGCTTTTATTTCCAAGATTACTAGCAATGTCTTTATTCAAAGGATCACTCTTCTACATTTATTATTACTATTATTATTATTATTTTATGTGAAATAAGTATTGGCATCAAAGCTGAGTGGCGGTAAAGCCATTAACTCTCTTATTCCAAAGAACAGATGAATATTTAATAATTTGTTTTCATCATGTTTCTTTATGTCTCCTTACTACTACCTTGCAACAAACATCTTTAAAAGTCTAGCTGGGGACGTACAGTTACAAAATGGTTTGCTGAAGTTAATCCTGTTACTGTATTAAAACCATCTGATACACACCTAGCAAACATGGTGAAGAAAGAACAGAACTCTTAAAGAAGTATATATCCAATCCTTTAACTAGGCAACAGCTGTATAGTTGCTGAACTGTAATACTAAAAACAAAGCTCAGACAGACCAGTCATCATAAATTGCTAACCCATATTACCTAAGGCTAAAGGTTTTCAGATGTTCATGACAATATGGAACAGCATTTAAAAGTACAAAACAGTGCCTGTCATGTAGATTATCTTTTCTTTTCTCTTCTTTCTGAATTGCTAAAGGCAAAGAAAGAGAGAGCAAGAGAGTGGGAGAAAGAGAGCGCTAGAGAGAAGACATTTCTGTTTGATCTGGTCTAGTAGCTTGGCTACATCCATTACAGAAGCCGCGGTAGTGCAGCGTTTAGCATTGCTGCTTCACAGCAAGAGGTTCTCCCGTTTGATTCTCAGCTGAAGAACCTTCTGGGTGAAGTCTACACGTCCTCCCCGTGGTCGAGTGACGCCAAAGACGTGCAGGTAGGTGCGAGCGTGAATGGGCGTGCCTTCGTTGAAGGGTGGGCGTCGGTCTGGCAACTCGGCACCATAAAAATTCACTGCCAATCATGAGCGGACTGGAGTTCCGCTGTGGCGACCACTAACCGGGAAAAGCCGAAAGTCTTTACAAGTGATGCAGAAATAATTAATTAATGTTACTGTACCGTGCACATGTTTATTATGACATGAAGTGATACGCATTAAATATGTTAAAATGAATTGTGGTGGGGGTAATAACATCTTTATGTGGAACTGGAGGACATTATAAAAACAGCATATAACAAAGCATATTACTATTAAATGTTAAAGTCATTTTTTTCAAATGGAAACAAATACATGACTGCTCCATTTTGATGTTTTAAAATTTTGCTCTTTAACCACCTGTTCTAATTTATTGATAAACATATTTTCTCATCGAAGTCTTAGTGCAGTGCAATATTCATTAATTTTGCTATATATCCAAGATGTTTGCAGCTTTTGCATAAAATAAGTTTGTTTTATTTGCTGCTTGAACATAACCTTGTGCAACTCCTATAAAATTTGGATAGCTGAATATTTACAATACCATATGACTTCTTACGAGAGTCCCATGTTTAAAGTAGCAGAGTAAGTGATCACTTCACACTCAGCGGTTAGGTCATATAGCCTGAACCAGTTAGTCTCTCTTTAACAAGGTTTTGATCCCCATACTTTCAATTTTCATTGCTGTCAGGCTTTCAAGTCATTTACCAAACCAGAAGTGTCAGATTAGAATAGACCATATATTTTTAAATGGAAAATGAACTTCAATGTGTCCTCTGTATTTTGTTTATTTTCACTTACATACATACATACATTCATAAACATGTACAATTTACCCACCACTGGGGCTTGGAAATATATCAAAAAGTAATCTTCAGGATTTAACAGCTAATGCACAGAAGAGGATAGTGCCTTGCCTACAGAACAAAAATACAAATATTTTAATAGCAAACTAGACCACGGTTTGTTTTATGAATGAATGGATTTGTTTTTATTTATTTTAGATTTGTAAGGGTATTAGTTTTACCAGTCTTTGCTTCAGTGATTCTAGGTAATCTATCCAGTTCTTTTCTTTTTTTTTTTTTTTTTGTTCTCACTGTTAAACTGTAATTTCTGAGCAGAGATGTGTAGTTATTTTACTGCCTCATATTGTTTGGTTCGTTCACATCAATAACAATTTCTGGTACCTGTATCCATGGAGCTTGAAAGTTATAAATGACTATTAATGGTTTGTCTTGAAATGAATAGCTCTGACAGCAATATACAGCATTTACCTGCTTGCTGACTTTATACCTGCGGTGGTGGTGCTGCGGTAGCGTTGTCGCCTCACAGTAAGACATTATCCTGCTCGATTCTCAGCTAAAGCGTCTTCTGTGGGGAGACATGCGTGAATGGGCGTACCTTCGTTGAAGGTTGCGCGTCAGGCCTGGCAAGTCGGTACGCAAAAATCTGCTGTCAATCATTAGCGGACCGGAGTTCCTTAATCGGGGGAAGCCGAAATATACAATAACAACCTGCTTGCTAGCTTTAACACACAGCTAATGAATTTACTTTTACTTTTTGTTATTACAAACTGTGGATGAAAAGTATTAGTCTTAGTTTAGTCTTGTTAATGGGGTTGAGGAATGATAAAATAAAATATAATTAACATTACAAAAACATTTTCATAGAAAGATTTTTGGTTCTGAATTTCAGTGGAAATTGTGAAGGAAAATGTAAGGTAATTTTAAAATTCGACATATTTATTATGTATAAAATATTAAGTTCTTACAAAACACTTAAATATGCATTAGTTTTCGATTAAACTAGTCTCGGGATCTTATTGTTATGTAAATGAGTCACATGATATCACTTGACTACAGTATTACAACTGATTAATTAAAACTTTCCATTCTACTTAGATATAGAGGACTGTATGCTTACTGGAAATTTAAAGTTGGGAAGGAAACTAATGCGACAGAAAAGAAAATGAGAACTGAGGTTAAAATTCTTGTGGGAAATGTAAGAACTTTTACCCGGTATAGTTTTTCTAGTCAAAAAGTCTACTGAAAGAAATGATTAAAGTAGCTCTTATATTCTTGTACCTTTAGATTAGACGAGTCTTTCTTTAAACCTCTGTTCAGCAGAAACACACACACATTGCTCTTAATGTACAGAAGTGGTCCCAAGTGTACTGAGATGTCTGGAATTATTCAAAGCCCCAAAATTGTTTCAAAATCAGTGCAGGTAGACAGTTTGTTTCAATAACGTTAAGTAATACCGCATTATAAGTATGATACAATTGTGCAACATACCTCTCAACTATCTAGATTTTCGCAGAATGTCCAGATTTTTGCCTTATATTTTTTGTCTGTTCTCATAAAATTTGTGGTTTCCTGGCAAATCACGGAGGATTGAAGTCACTAAAAATGACATGCAGTTGAGTTTCAGATTTGCAAAAACTAACACAAAACCTATTATTAGCAACTTTCAAAATTTATAAGAGCAGTATTTAAAACCTGTCCCTATGTTTGGGCCTTCCTTCCCCTAGTTATGTCAAGATTTCTTGCACTAGGAGGTTGAGGGTATGGTGGGTAAACATGTAAACAGTCTTTATGTACTGCAGCGGCACCCCCTCAGAAAAAGGTAGGATTTTAGAATACCTTGACCGTTGCAAAGACTTGGAAGCTGTCGTTTCGAAAAAAAAATACTCCAACTCCAGGACAATGAAACTTCCTACAATCTCATGCAACTTAGAGCAACACAACACACGTCTGCACAGTATTTTTCAGTGTGAGGAAGTGCGCCTTGCTTTGTTTAAAAAGTCAATTTTCAGCATTCAAATAAGTGCCACATATTCGATGTTAATATTGTTAAAGAAACATTTTAAGTGTATAATACTGAATTCTAGTTTTGCCTGGTAACAAAACATTTTGCAGGTATATATCAATACGTTTTAACTGTGTTAAAACATTGTTTTACATTGATGAGATAAAAAGTTGACAACTATAAGCCCCTGGCAAGCATATAAGGTTTTCACCGTTTCAGATGCCCAAAAATATAGTCAACCCTTTTAAATGTTCAGAATTGGACTTCTTTATGGAAATGCTAGATTTTGCAGGACAAGCCCTACCCACCTACAGCCAATGCATAGGAATTGACTTCCCTATTTTTTTTTCACAATAACATCTAGTGGGTGTAGAATTTGAGCTGCTTCTGGTGTTTCACATACTAACATTGATTTCGGATGCTTACATTGTTTCTTTTCATATTGAGGGGATTCCGACAGAGAAACATAATTTTCTGCAACAAATAGAGGAAAAAAAACCTAGAAACCATTTTGTACTGTAACATTATACATTTGCCATTTTTTTTTTATTTTCCCTCAGGAAACGAGTATCTAAATAAGGACTGTCCTGAAAAAAAATGGACTTGTACACTTGGGAAACCTACAACAAAAAACGCGGGTACCATTTTTGGTTATTTGTAGTTTTCTAAATATGTACAATACAGTTAGGCAATTAGAACTTCAAGCCTGGAGAGTATGACTGCAATAACTTTATCTTTCAACACAACTATCATTATTTAGTTACTGCACAATCCACGTGTCATTTTATGCTTTAAAAAAGCATTCTGGTATCATAGGAGTTTACTAGGTTAGCGACCTGGAGGTCATTACATGCCTAGCCGTTTCATCCCAATGTAATACCATAGATACTCTAGTCAATACCCAGGATTATATGTAGTAAATGGTAAAAAGGGCCTCAGTGCCAATAGCCTAGTAACTTCATGCGATCCTATGATAAAACATTTTATGCTTGTAAGAAACACTGAGGGAAATGGTAACGGTATTTGGGGATATTCCTAAAAACTTTTAAGTTACTATTGTAAAAACTTCCTGAGGCTGCTACAAATTACAAGAAAACAGGAAGTAATTTGGAGAGAGACTGTGCGTGCGTGCGTGTGTGTGTGTGCGCGAGTGTGTGACAGAGAGAGAGAGAGAGAGCGCGCGCTATTGGGCAAATGAATAATCGTTCACAGATACATGTTAACGTAGAGGCACGTGTGTGAGTTAAGAGATGCATGCGTGACTGTATGCCCATAGAAGCGCGCGCAGAAGTACAGCAGCAGTTGTGGTGGCTTCTGGCTGCCTTTTTGTTCATTCATATTGTGTAGTCAGTTAATCATATTAACTACATTTTTTTAAATATTATCAGTGTTATAAATCCAATCTTCCGTACGAACACAATACTACATATGACACTTCAGAATTACTTGGGTCTGTCGCATATCTAATATAAAGAGCTGTTTAAAAACGTTCCTGCCGAATGATGATCTTTAAATCCTTCACTCATACAAAAATCTAAGTGTAGCACATCCGTGCTCAAAAACATAAATACTTAAAAATCACCACTTAAGAAATGCACTGGATGGGATTTATATTGCAGTGTATCTCTCTCTCCCTCTCTCTGTATATTATAATATATATTTATATAGAAATACACTATCATCTAAAACAGTGCTATCCTGCCTATCATATGTAGAATTGGAGTAGAAAGTAAGCAAAATAATTAAAACACACTTTTGTCTTCAACCGCTAGTGGTGTCATTTAAAGTTTATTTATTTATTTTTTTATGAAGAAAATGTTATAAATTATCTAGGTGCTGAGAAGGAGAAGATGGCGGGCGCTGAGACAGGAATAATGCCCTTTTGTTAACATCACTGGAGTCATACGCATATCCAATATGAGAACCACTTGCGTGTGCTTCCTTATACAACAATGAGCTCAAATTGTAATGCATTACCTAAGTGCAGCGACTCACCGTAATGGAACGGGAAGGAGGAACTTGAGCTAAAAGAACAAGTCCTTCTACTTTTGCACCCCAGCAGCTCAGGCTAGCGGGCGTAAGGGCTACTGATTATCAACCTGTCAGTCTTGGCATAAAGAATAATGAGTGCTATTCAGCCCTGGCCAGCTACAGAAACAGGAGGAGCCCCCACCACTCTTCTCATGGTCGGAGCCCTTGCACCACAGCCCAAACCTGAATGATCACTTACTTGTCCGTCTCTTGTGACATAGCTGATCCAATCCAACACCCCTTTGCGTTGCTGTAACTCTCCTGTGAAACTGGACTTTCAAGTCTGTGCAGGTGAAGGTGTGCGAGAATCTGCTCGGCAGACTGCAGAACTCGAGCTACAGGTAATTCTTCTTTTTTTTCAACTGGCTTTCTGTAGTCCAGCCAGTCAGATTAGGCTGAAAAGAAATACCTGCCCACCAGCTTTAAAGAAACACCAAAAATCAGTACCATCGGGGATGTGCCGCACTCTGATAAAACAAGGGATAGACAACTCATTTGATAGATATGCACGACGGAAGTTTAAAATAAAATGCTGTAACTTCTACCAGTTGCAGTTAGGTATAGGTAAAGTTTGGCTTCCGATATGAATTCTTTTACAGGACTTTACGGAGGGCTACAGGAGGGACCAGACAGAAGCTGATTGGCTGGAGGGATGTAAGGTGTTTGCTAATTGGCGAAAACGGCCAGGTAATAATAACAACTGCAGCTTCTACAGGAACCTCGACGCTTGAGTGAAAAACGTGCTCCAAGGCGTTCAGAAACAAACAAGGAGGAAGATCAGGGGAGGAAACGGCAGGCGTTGCATGCGTTGAGAGCTGCAAGCATGCCAGCAGAAGCTTGGAATTGCCCTTTGCAAAATGAAAACGTCTGGGTCTGGGGACGGGTTCTCGCACTCATACCTGCATACCGTGACTTTTGAGGACATTGGCTGTATTTATTTGTGAATAACGTAAACCAGTTTGCTAAACTGATACTGAAGAAACAGTTCCTGATAGTTCTTCAGCTATTGCAAAGGTAGCTAGGACAGTATGGGTGTGAGCTGCAAAGCATAATCTTTGTTCTGTGGTGGAACTGGAGTTAGTGAGCTGGAAGTTACATTTGAATGGGTGTTGTCTTCTCTGAGATGCTACCAGTGCGTTGTTTTTCATTGGGAACAGTAAGTTGTGACAGCCGTATAAGGAAAGCAACACAAGAGTCCGATAAAGGAAACAACAAATAACAGCATACATATCTGGAAACAACAAATGGTTATCAATTTCTCTGTTTAACACCTGGAAAAAGAATGCGCGCGCACACACACATATATATATATATATATATATATATAGTCTTTTGGTTCACCCTGTTTTAAATGAGTTATATTTGGAAGGTAATTGGACTCTTAACTGACAGGAATTTAGTTCCACCTCATCTGACATGTCTTTCTGACTACTCCCTTCATTAAAACTGGGGGGGGGGGGGGTCTATTTAATGTTGTTGACCTGACAGACAAGGAAAAAATGTTTCCAAGTGAAACCCTATGTCTTGATTATTTTTTTACTATTTAAAATACATAAATACATTTGCAGAAAGTACATTTTCCCAGTTTAAATCCTTGTTCTATTAGTTGGTTTCCTGATATAGCAGTTGTAAAATCTGCATATTACTAGGAGACTAATAGATAGTTCTTGATGTCTACTTGCTTCTGTAAGCCAACTAACGACATTGTAGGAAGGCACGGACATACTTGTAATTGCTTTGTAACACTAATGCCAAAATTCTTGGCTAATAAAATCTGTTTTTCTGGCAACTCACTGAGGACCGTAGTCACTTAATTTATTCTTCACTGACCGGCTTAGTCTCCATAAACTAGCAAACTCTTTTCAGGGGAGACCCGAGATTGTATTTATACTTTTAAATTGAATTTGGCCAGGTTATCGGAACTTCCCCTACTCATTTCGGTAGGGGGCCTGGGATGTATTATATCCGCCTGAACTACCACCAGCTCAAGCAGATGAGTCTTACCCGAAGGGGAACTCATTCAGGAGTACAATACCCCCGTTTTACTGTATCGCAGTGTCGGAAGTTAGTCTACCTAGTGTGGGAATTGAACTTAGAGCCTTTTGGGTCAAAGATGAACGTACTACCAGTTGCCACTGACAAGCTATTCGTTTTATGTATGAGAATGACGTATATATGAGTTTCAGACTTCGCATCCTTCAAAAAATGTATGCTAAAGAAAATTATGTCATTCTGGCAACTTTCTAAGTTTATAAGCGCAATTTTTATAATCTGTCCTCGATTTTGTGCCTTTATCCTCCCGTACTTACTTTTTGATTTGTCCAGATGTATTGTGCTTCGAGATTGAGAGGTATGTTCACCTCTGAGCATTAAACATCATAACACTGGCCTTTAAAGTAATTGCAGAGGGTCAGAAAGATAAAGGTCCTTAGTTTTCAGAATAGAAGGTCTTTATAGTTACACCCTACATAGTCACTCATAAGAAATCTCGATATAGGCTTCGTTTATTTATTCCACAAGCCGTGTACCCATGCAGATGTCTAACTTTAGGAATAAAGCTAGGAAATCTAGGAGAAGCAAGGCTAAATGTGGAGACCACAATTATAGCACAATGTCTAAATCCTAACAGTTGAGAAGCGTGTTTGTAATAGCAGACCCTGTTTTTATCTCCCCCGCTGTTTGACTCTTCATTCTCTTTTGCAGATTCCTTAGCTGTGGAATAAATGCACAATGGAATATAATTAGATGTGATGACGTTCACTCAACTTAAAGCGTGATTATTGCAGACATGCGCTTAATATTTAGAAGACTAAACCCACTAAGTGGATTCAAACATATCTGCAATCCCACGGATGGGCAATGTGCTGATATTCAATATATAACAAAACCGGTCTAATATTTTATTTATTTATTTATTGACATTTGTTAACCGGGTTTGTCCAACTGGGCTTGTGGCCCATTTTCAGTGGAGACCCGAGGAGAAAAGCTCCGCTGGTTATACGTACTTATTCCATTATTTTGCTTGTTTAGTTTATCCTGTTATCATTTAATAAGGTAAGAACAGTGTGTGTGTATGTGTGTGTGCCTGTGTGATTTTAATAACACACATCCGAAATATATCCCAAGGAAAAGGAAGACAAATTTACACCTGTCTGAAGACAGACACAGCACCAATACATGTACACTGACGGGTAAATGGTGGCAAGGGCTCGCGCATCAAGTGTCCTTGCTGCAGGTAGCATTGCGAGCACATTCTATGCATTCTTTATGTGTTTGTTAGCTGAGGTGATCCCGAAGAATCCATTCCAATCACAGCTCTGGACATAAATATGTGCCACACATTTATCAACATGAGAACGATATTTAGTTTAAGTCCTTAGGATTTCGTTCAACGTCTTAAAATACAATTAACTATACTTTAATGCGTAGCAGGTTTGCCTGTTTTTATTCTGCGAGTTTATTATTTCACAGTTGCTTATTTTTAATTCCTTTCCCAACATGCATATATAATACTTAATGCAGCCTTCATAGCCTTTTAAGGTGATATGGTTATTTATTTATTTATTTTACATTTGTTAACCGGGAGAGTCCGACTGGATACATGTCCATTTTCAGCGGAGGCCCGGGGAGAAAAGCTCCAAGTACATAACAGACATATGAACATTGTTAATGCAAAAAAAAGGAAGATAGTTGAGTTCTAAATACAATATAAAGATACATCACATCTTGGGAAAAAAAAAAAAAACAACAGCAGCATATAAAAAAAAAACATAGGTCAGTTACAAAGGCAAGGCGCCTTGTTAAAAAGCGGTTAAGGATAGTGAGGTAAGATAAGGGTAAATGATAGTGGTTAATCAGGTTTGGTGATGTCTAAATCGATAGTGGTTAATTCCCCCTTACCTATTATTTTCTTCAACGTTCAACATTTTGTGTGTTAACTTTTGCAGCTTGTTACATGTTTTAAATTGTAGATTATGCACTTGTTTATTTGCTTGTCTATCATCTGTCATCAGGCAATCATTCAAAAATAATGTTTGTTTCAGATTTTTTGGGATGGTGTGAGAGAACTGAGAGAACTGGACTGACCAGAGAAAACCACACACAACTGTTCAGATTTCCACAGAATATCCAAATCTTTGCCTCATATTTTTGGTCTGTCCCTCATAAAATTTGCAGTTTTCTGGCAAATCATTGATAATTGAAGTCAATAAATAATGACAGACATTTAACTTTTAGACTTCATATCCTTCAGAAAATACATAATAATGCAATAATGCAATATTTCAAATCTGTCCCTATTTTTGAGCCTTTGTTCCGCATTATTTCTTGCTTTGCCCAGATATCTTGTGCGGAGAGGTTGAGTGGTATGCCCCATAGGCATGGGGACAGCCTGCAAATTCCTCACAAACACTGGAGATAAGGAGGAAACACTTAACCTTGGAGCTGTGACATACAGATGTCACCACTGAGCCACCATACTTTCCCATACAAATAAATAAATGCACACAATAAAAATGCATAAAGACACTTATTAAAATTTTGGTTAAGTCTGTCCTTAAAACATTGTACTAACTATATTTAGAATGTGGTTGTGATTGTAGTTGTAGGAAAAAGAATCACTTATACAAACCTCACTCACTTTATTTTTATGTTATTTCACCCCCCTTCCCTTCATTTCTTCTGATGTCTTTAGATTCATCTTCATGCTGCCTTTTGACTTTATAATGCATCTCATTCACTCTAGTTCTCTTTTCATTTTGAATTTCCTTCTGCAGGGCCCCTTTTGGATAACACTCTGGATTTTAAATCTTCTCTCTTATTTGTCACTTCTGTTAGTCAGTTGCATGTTTTCTTCTGCATTCACTCATTTAAAGTATGGTCATTGTGCCATTGATTCAAATCAATTACAAATTAATTCTCTTGTTAGATTCTTAATTCAGTTCAGGGCTGGGGAAGAATCAGCGGCTATCCCAGCACTCAGTAACTCAAGACAGAAGAACTAATCCTGAGCAGTGTGCCAGCACACTGCAGCACCCTTTCTCTTTCTCACTTCTCCCTTTCTGTCTGTCTCACACAAATACACACATACATATATGCAGGCAATTTGTCACTTCACCTATAGCACATTTTTGGGATGAGGGAGAAAACTAGAGTACCTACTGAAACTCTGCATGGACACAGCAGAAGAGGCATGCAGACCCACACCAAAGGCACTGCTATCTAGAATTTAGTTTATGTTTGCCACTATATAACAAACATACTTCCTGGCCTTAAAATTTTCTTAGATAGAGTACTTGATACCTGCAAACAAGTTGCTTTTGTCCCAGTTTTAAAAAATAAGCCTTCTTAAATAAATGCCTACAAGAATGTCTAAAGCCACTACACAGGTTTGCTGTAACTCTTTCATTTCTCACTAAACAATGATTATTTTGACACATGGGTGTACATAGTTAAACTTACATGACTGTATTTTAGCACTTCTACTGAGGCATATGGCTTCTGGAAAACTGTATGTTAATAGATCTGTTTATGACAGCATTGTGTAGTCGGAATTTCAGGCAGAAAGCTGTCATCAAATCTGCAATGTGGTGAAGCACGATGACCAATGCTTAACAACATTCTCACTGACAGTGGTTAATTAAAAGCATTTCCTGAGAGCAACTGCTGTCTGTGCCTCATAATAGACATTATTCAAACTGATATTCTTGTATAGATATTTTCAAGGTGTGAGCGTGCTTGTGTGCGTGTGTGTGTGCGTGCGCGCGCACGCGTGTGTGTGTGTGTGTGTGTGTGTGATACAGCCATTAAAACCACCTAAGTCTGCTATGTTACTGTCTTGGTTCTGCATAACACATTGACCTACATTTAGAAGAAGAGCATAATAGATATGGATGGAATTCCCGTTTGACTTCTCTATCGGACTCTTCCACCCTATATTCTGTCTGCTACTTTTCACAGTCCTGACATTACATTAGTTTTGTGAAATACTAATATTTTCATCCATCCATCCATCCATCCATCCATCCATCCATCCATCCATTCATACTTCCTTCCACATTGAGGTATCAAGCCATTCATCTAGCCTTCCACTCATCAATCCATTCATCAACCAGTTTATTCATCCACATTTAGATTTCATAACATCCTCCAAATTGTTATAGAAGCCAGATGCCTACGGAACCTATTAACATACAGGCATTCCAGCAGCCAGTTCTGATGAAAGAATAGTTTTACTTAACTGCTCTGTGTCAACTATTGTTTCATTCATTTCTGTTTAATTATTTTTATGAAGTTAATGAAAAAGATTAACATAATTTAAAAGAGTCAGTGCTAACGAATAAACATGATGAGTTCACAGAAAACCCTTGGTATAGGTGGAGATTTTATACCTGATAACATGTTCTCTTAAAATTTGAAGGTATTGCTATGTCCCACTAATTCTCTCATACTGCTTTTATTTACATACATGAACATGGTAGTTTTCATGCTTAAAAACTGCATTTTTTTTACATTCATGTAAAATATGTAGTCATATCAGCAAACATCCTAACTAGAGAGCTGAAGTGTTTAGATAACTATGGGTTAAAATGTGGCTGAGGCAGTATAACTGACATTACAGATGCATTTAACATCACTGACATAATATTGGACAACAAAGTATGAAAATGTTAAGAGAGTAAATTTTCTTGAGTTATATGATTAGTATGGACACAACTGGAGGAATAACACGTGGTGATATATTGGTCAGGGCAAACTGCATCCATAGAATTCTCCTTTAAGTCCTTTTCTAATTATAATAATTTACCTATATTGTGCAATATCATCTCATCATTCTTGCACTCTTTTTTTAATTCTGCCTTCTTCACAGAATGGTTTTCTATTTTTGAAAGTCTGATTCTGAACACCTTAGTGTGTTTCTTTTCGACTATGAATGCATATAATTTAGGAGCTCTCTTTTCTGTTATTTTTATAATGCTTATTAAGGTCAGTAATATGGAAGTGTATTTTCAACTTAATTTCTGTACAGATACAAAACCAATGACGTTTCTAGGTCTGCAGACATCTGGCTTTAATCTCAAATTTGAGGATGGAGTAAAATCTAAAGGTGGATAAATAAATAGATTCATGAGTGGATGAGTGGAAGGCTAGATGAATGGCTTGGTACCTCATTGGAAGGATGAATGGGTGGATGGATAGATGGATGAATGGATAGATGTGAAGTTGTCTGGCACCTTACTGACATAATTTAGGTATCCCACAGAGATCACAATTTGTTTTGATGTCATTTAGCATGATTTTCTCTCTTACCTTGTCTCCATTCATTACACCAGCAAAGCCTTTATTTTATATATGGATTTTCTTTCACATTCTGAACAGCAATATCATTTTGATAACGTTACACAATAACTCCAGTTGCAGTAGTTATCATTTAGTGTTACCCAATTTCAGGTAATTTTAGTAACAGATTCATCTTCAGTGTTTAGTTTTCTGCTCTTGCACCGTCTGTTGTTTGGAATGTAAATCTGTTTCAATGACTCACTTTACTATCTTAGTTTTCTTTGCTTATTCATCCTGATGTCTTAGACAAGGCTCAGTATATCAAGAGTTACACATAAAACAGAAATGCAGGAAATATACAGCATTATCTTTATTATAACACCTTATTGAGATGACCCTCTTTTAATTATAGTGGTATCTGGTATTCAGTTTGTAAACCATTTATTTTCAGACTGAACTTAGTTCCACTTTCTCTGCTTGCTTATGTCTGTAATCGTTAGTATTCATACTGCTTGACTCGTTCTGTTAATATAGTCGGTCATTTCAGTTTTGTTCCCATTATCTTTATTCTTACTTGGTATCATTATTCTACAAACTCTTGCTTCCTGTTGGAGATCTTAAGACATTTCTTTTGTTTGCAGAAAAATACCATTCCCATTCTGTCTTTTTTTCTCCTAAAATGTCTGAGAATTAGGTAGTTTATGTTCTCATGCTGCTTGTGTAAATATACTTCCTGATAACCTTTTTAGAGATATTCAGTCTTTTTTATTTATTTACCCAGAAAACCTTAATCATTATTTTTCTCTCCGTTCATTTCTCCATAGTCCTCTTTTAATAGCGTAGTTCTGTCGTGTATTTTATTTTACCCTTATTAGTTTATACTTAATGGTTTGATAATACATTAGAATTTAATAATATTCATTGTTGTATTATGTTTGTTATACTTTCATTTTTGTTCATCATTTCTGACATTTTAGCCTTCATCAGTAACTTTATATACATTTCAATATCTCTGATCTCTTAATATGTTGAAAATGACAATTCCCTTTAATACAGAGTTTGTAAAATGTGATATATAGGTCTTTCCCATAAAGTATCAGTTTTTATAATTTCTCTGCTGCATGTATTCATTTTGTGTCTATGTTTTATGCTGATTGTATTTATATATTTTATATTTAGATTTATTAATTCTTGGTGTTTGGTTTAGTTCTGCAGGATTTTGTTTATAAAATTTTAAGCAGAAAATGTAATGAGTTATATTTAGTTATTCAATATGTAAACTACATATGTGAATCTTTCTAAAGAGTTTTTTTTAATTCTCCATTTCTTTTATTGTATCCTTTTATAATTGTGAGATTATGTATAATTAAACACACTTCTCTGCCTGTCAGTATATTGTTGTGAAAGTACACAAAGAGATAAGAAACACATAATTTGTAATTATGTTGTATACTTTGTAAATGGGAAAAAATTTGGTAACATGAAATTACATTCCTGAATGCGTTTTGAAAATGTATTAAAAACTAATTTGAAATTACAATAAAAATGCCTATGTTCACATAAAAGCTCATTGCTTCAAATTTCCAAATATCTTTTCATAACTCATTTTATTAAAATAGAGATGCAGGTAAGAAATAAAATGTTGAATGTTCAGTATCAATGACAATGTCAGACATGATGATGTTAAAACAAGTACTTTAAAAATCAACCACTGTATGTACTACCACAAAAAAAAAAAAAAAAAAAAAAAACATATTGGAGTCGAGGGAATTGTCGCATCAGTGCAAGTTAAATTCATAGGACACACCTGGTCTGAATTAGGATGAATCAATAACAAGCATTCTTAAACTTAGAGCTATGAACCTGTACATGTTAGTCTTAATGTTAGGTATTTTGTATTGGAAGACATTTGGTGATGTGTTTTTATTTGTACATGTATATTTATATTTATACTTTTTATACTTTTTGCTGTGTAAGTAATATAACTATATTTGCACTGATATGTAGTATGGCTTGATACATAACGATTTTGTACAGTTTTTAGCAATGTTTTGGCAATATGTTGCAATAATTGCTTTTTTATGGCAATTAATATGTAGTATATCTTTAAGATAATTTATGTATGAAGTGTTTAGTACGAAGGTTTAAAACCAGGGAGGTGACTGTGTTTTATTTGGTTCTGTTAAAGTCCATGTAATGTTTGGTGGAAAAAAGTGCTTAACCTAATTTTAAAATAAATTTGGGTTCATCTCTAGTGGAGTCTGGACGTTTTTGTGGTAATGCGTACAATGGTTGTAGTTTTTTAACCTGCCACTCATCCCATTTATATTTTTAGTACTTTAAAAAATCAACTAGAATAATAACTACCTCATGAAGTACAACCCATAAAGACATTGGTGCAGCACATATGAAGTTTATGCAACTGCACAAGCATTTTTCTTTATCTGAACTTCTATAAATAATTGAAAAATTAAAATGCTTGTTTTATTAATCACTAGAACATTTATAGCTCACAACATGAATGTGGTATGTGGACTGTAATAAAAGTACATAATCTACTGCTTTTGTATGTTTCTACAATTGTTAGGATATTGTTTGCATAATTTGCATACTGTGAAAAATGACTGCAGATTAGTTTGCATGTGTTGAAAACAGAACCTAGTTATTAGTTGGTTAAACACATTTCTGCTACACATGTGAGTGTTGCTTCTGTTTATGAATGTTCTGTGATAACCATGAATGCCTGTATGGCATGCAGTGGCAGTTGATTCACTGCTTTCAACATGTAGAGCAGATAAGGAAAGAGGTACATACTTCACAGAAAAGTTGACTTCTTTAATAATGACAAAGATTTAACCAAAGATTCAGCTGTATATAATATATGTATAATATAATAGCATGTTTTATATATATTACAGCAGGTGTGGACATTATACAGAAAACACTTCCAGCTGAACTACAAGTGATCACCACACTAGATCTCTGACATGTACACCAATGAACACACAACAGACACAGTATATATATTTACACATACCTACTCCTGCTTCATGTCCTCTACAAATGTACACAACCTTTGCACATTTTCTACATGTCAGTATATTGCTGTGGAATCACACAAAGAGATAAGAAACACAAGAAGGCAGCATGCAACATTTCCATGTATAGCAGACCCCACACTGGCAGCAAGCTGTAATTTTCACCATGTTTAACATTAAAAAGCAAACTCCCAGCAGCCAGTCACCACAGTCACTCACTGTACATCCTGCAGTAAAAGGGAAGTCATAAATTGATAACAAAAACATAACCACAAACAATAATAATGTATGGAGTGGGCTAACAATAATGACATATGCAAGGAGGGTTGTCCCCAAAGCCCCCAACATAGATGCTTTGCCTCCCATACCTATTCTGCATGTATATATTAACTTCATGTTTACACAACTGCAACCAAGGCTGAATCACCATACCATTCACATAACTGGAAGAATAATAGTTGGGTACATCACCTTCAAAAGTGCCATCCCTCACCCTAAACCTACCCCAGCACTAACCTCAGACCCACACATTGTGCTAGGAAACCCTACATTCTCTAACAGTACCACTAAACAAGATACACAGGCATAGCTCACACACAACACCACACATGTACAACACAAAATCTATCCCCTCCCTTTGCCCTTACTTTAATCCTAACCCATGAAGACAAGTTCACATAGTCTCACCCCTCCTTACCACTACTGCATGTACACTTCCTCATTAACAGCATTTTTACACTCAACCACCAATGTACTAAATGCTTTACACTTGCAAAAACAATAGCTTTTATATTTTATATATCTATATCTGTGTGTGTGTGTGTGTGTGTGTGTGTGTGTGTGTGTGTGTGCGCGCCTGAAGGAGCATTACTGCAGCTGCTTGGATGCATGTCTGTATGTGAGAATGTCGAGTGTGATTGTGAGAGTATGCTTGATTGTCAGTATGTGTATGCATGAGTAAGTGTGTGTGTGTGTGTGTGTGTGTGTGTGTGTGTGTGTGTGTGTGTGTATGTGTATGCATAAACACTTGTTTGTGTGTATGTGCATGTGCACGTGTGTTAAAAGGTGCTTGCATCACCATGTTACACAGGTTGGTAAGTGGAACACTATGGTAGATAGGTCTAACAGCATAGTTTTCAATTTTGGGACATGTTAATGAACCAGTAGGGAAATATCGCTCACTGCATGTTTTTCATGTCTCTAAATCACTGATTATTGTTATTTCAATGTTAGGCAACACAGCATTTCCCAATTAGAGCTATAGGCGATATTCTTTCTTAATCCTGATGTTTTTCCCTCATCAGCCACACTCCGAGACTCCAGAAACACATCCCTTCTCTTAGATAAAGAGAAGAAAAGACAACCCTTCATCTACTGCCCACAAAAAGTGCACATTCAAAAAAAAACACCTTCCCCCTACATAAGTTAAAGCCCTGGACATGAAACTTACCAAAACAAAAATCAAGAAAACAATAAAAAAAGAAAAGAAAATTACAACTGTAAGGAGCCATTTGTAGCATGCTGTTGAAGGAAAATCAGGCCTAAACATAAAAAAGCAAATATGTAGCTCATAAGTAGAACACAAAACTATTACTATCGCCTCACAGTTCTGTCACTAATTACATAAACACTGAAAAGACTGAAACAGGAATCCAAACAAAGAAAAAAGAAACATTTAAAACAATATATAACTGGAATATGTGGACTTCTAAGTTGAGTAATGCATTGATACATAAAATGTCTGCACTGTAAGATTAAAGAACTCATTATCATACTTATAGCTTCACCACTCATCATATGTGTATATATGGGAACATGTTATAATCCAGAAATTCTGAAATATTGAAATTCAGAATCCCAAGATTATAAAGCCAAAAGTTCAAAACTCTGAAACCCCAGAAGAGCGAATTTCAAAATCCTGAAGTCCAGAGATGTTGAATTACCGCTTCTGGTGTTGCAGTGTGTGAATGGATATCTGGAGATTCAGGTAATTATTTATGTTTAAGGGTTTTGGTTAGGGGCATTATTTTGTGTCAGTGTGTTTTGTTACTGTGATGTGTATGTGCGAGGGGAATGTAGCTTGTATGGTGGTGTTTTCATGTGTTTGTCTGTGTAGTGCAACCTTGGAGTTAGTATATTTAAGTAAGGGTAGTTTTGGGGGCACAGCCCCCCACATGGGGGTGCACGGGGGGCTTGCCCCTCTCCTTGTATGTAGTGTAGGTTTGTGTGTGGGAGGAAGGTTTGTGTCTGTGTGTGGTGTATGGTTAGTGTAGGAGTCGTGATTTTGAAATTCACACCACTTCTGGGGTTTTGGGATTTTAAGGTTTCAGCTTTATGATCTCGAGATTCTGAAATTCAATATTTCAGGATTTTGGGATTATAAAGTGAACCCGTGCATATATATATATATATATATATATATATATATATATATATATATATATATATATGGGTCCCATACAGAATGCCGACAGCTCACAACGCCGACACCCATATGACTGACGCCATATGGTCGACATTCAGAATATCGACAATGGGGAAACGCTATCTCCCAATAGTGCGAAATGGAAAAATTTCCATTCTTGCTCTGTAGTGCGATCTCAGAGTTGGTATATTAAAAGTATGGGGTGGGAGGGTGCAGGGGGGCATAGGCCCCCTGCTAGCACAAAAAATGAAATTTTATTTTCCTTTTTTGTGAAGTTCTGGCACTGTCGATATTGCGAGTGTCGACCATATGGCATTGGCCATATGGGTGGCGGTGTTTTAGGCTGTCGGTGTTCTGTAGGTGATCTATATATATATATATATATATATATATATATATATATATATAGTGTGTGTATAGATGTAGATACACACACACACACACATATATATATATATATATATATATATATATATATATATATATATATATATATATATATATATATATATGGATCTAGGAGTAATGCTCAATGACACGTTTCCACAAATTGGAAATGGCTGAGCACAGTTTTGCAAAAGTGCTTTTTCACCAGAAAAGCACTTTCATGAAGCTCAATTAAAAAAATACCTAACAACATTAAAAAAAAAAACTGTAATCATGTTTACGCAGAGGGGCAAGCCCCCCTGCACCCCCCACATGGGAGGGCTGTGCTCCCCACACCCCCCTACTTTTATATTCTCACTTCAAGATCGCACTAGAGTGGGGAAAAGGGAATATTCCCTTATCCCCACTGTGTCACAAACTCAGCAACAGACATTTCCTCATGGTTTTTTTTAGTACACTTTCATGAAAGTGTTTTTTGGTGAAAAAGCACTTTCGCGAAACTGTGCTCAGCCGTTTCCGATTTGTGAAAACATTTCATCGAGCATTAGTCCTAGATATATATATATATATATATATATATATATATATATATATATATGGTTTCCCTTCATAATATCGAAATGCTGAAATCTCTAATTTCAGCATTTCGAAACTATGAAGTTGAACCATTCACAATCCCGAAACCCGCACTCACGAATCACACAATCACGAACATACATACACCATACACCACATAACATACACATCATTCTACCCACAGCACACAAACCACACAACCCTATGCTACATGTAAGCAAGCCATCCTGCACCCCCCTATCTATATATACCAACTCTGAGATCAAGCATAACGAAAAAAAAAAATCACACCACGGCATTCTACACTCGCTTGCACACAAATACACATCACACATACACAAACACCAACAAATCCAGCACTTACACTCATACTTACACCTCCCTACCCTTACCCACACATACAATGTAAAAAAACACGCACATACACTCAATCACCTTCAATTCCAAACACCATACCAGCCAAACACTTCATGTAACATACTGAAAATGTATAGGTGCGGATTAGAGATATTCAAATTCGCTCTTATGCACTTTCGGCATTCTGCATTTTCAGCTTCATGGTGTCGGAATGCTGAAATTCAAGATTTCACCATTTCGAGATTATGAGGTGAAACTATAAATATATATATATATTTCACACATGCGAGCATGTGCGCACACACACACACACACACACACACACACACACACACACACACACACACACACACACACACACACACATATATAGACTATTGTATACTTTGCTGACTACAATAGAGGATACATTGTGAAGAAAGGGCAGTTCACTGTTGACATAGGCTCTCAAGTCATAACTTAGAATGGATCCCTCTTTTAAATATCTTGGAATTGAGTTAGAGCCCGCTCTCACTTTCAATATACATCTATACAACACTCATAAAAAGATTAACTCCTCACTCTTCTGGGTGCGAAAAATATCCCCATTTCCCCTCAACTTCATTTTGATAAAAAGTATCCTTCTCTCTCAACTTGAATTTGGTCTCCAATTTGTATCAGCAGCCTCTACAAAACAGCTCCCCTACACTTTAGTCTCTATCTAAGAAAACTGTAGCTTTATCATGCATTCACCCCGACATGAATACCACTGAATAACTCTAGAAAAAGCCAAATGGCTTCCAGTTAAGTAAAGGACTTACCTGCTCCTCATTTCTAAGTTGGTCAAACTCCTGTATGAGCAATCTCTGCTACCTTTTAATTTCCAAACTAATACGACAACCTCAGAAACCTTAATCATAGGTTCATAGGTTCATACTAGGCTATCTGCCCTGGGGCAATTATAAGCCTAGCCCGATTCTGTATGGCTTACGCCACCCCTTGATTTGAGTATACTGTGCCCTTTTTAAGGTTTTAGTTTACTGTGCCTCTGTCTAATAGTGACATGGGAGTAATCCCTGGGACAAACCTACGATCACCCATCCACCTATCGAGATTCTTCTTGAAGAGATTCAGTGAGGTGCTCTGCCTCACATGAACTGGAATTCTATTCCAGAGCAAAGGGAGCCTCTGGGTTATGAACCTGTCCCTCCAGCAAGTTCTATTTATTTCTGTGCTGAGGTTCAAGTCCCTCGAGCGTGTGGCTCTAAGGGATTTAGATTTACTGAGGTGGAGCATATCCATTAATTCTGGATTTGACATAGCTTTGTATGTCAGGCATAGATCGCCTCGAAGTAGGCGGTATGCAATGGAGTAGAGCTGGAGTTTTTTTAGTGGAGCAGCATATGGCATCTGTTTGAGACCCTTGATCCTCTTGGTGAGATACTTTTGGGGTCTCTCTAATTGCTGCAGGTGTCAGGTAAGGTACATCCCAAAAGGGGCATTGTATTCTATGATGGGCCTGATGAGGGATGAATAAAGGGGCACGATTACCTCTCTTGATCTAGATGTGAAACCCTTCGTAATGAGGTGGGCTATGTAGAAGGTCTTTCTAACCACTTTGGCAATATGGTTTTCAAAGGAGAGATTGCTATCAACTTGGGTCCCCAGGTCCCTAATAACTTTCTCTGTACTTAATGGGTTTCCGCCTATGTGGTAATTTGTGGGCACATTGTTTTTGCCAAAGGGTATGACTATACATTTTTTGGCATTTAGCTTTAAACCATGGCACTGGCACCAGTTATCTGTCTCTGTGAGACCTTTTTGAAGGATGTTTGTGTCAGCTGGAGAGTCAATTATGGTGCCCAGTTTGCAGTCATCTGCAAACTTGGTGAGCCATAGTCCTTCCACGTTTGCCTGTACCTCGGAAAAGTATATACTGAACAAGAGTGGTCCCAGGACAAAACCCTGTGGGACGCACTTGTGACCAGTTTCGAGTCTGACATGGCTCCAGCAACTCTCACTCTGTGGGTTCTGTCTTTGAGCCAGTTTGCAGCCCATCTTGTGACATAGGGGTTTATATTTAAGCTGGATAGCTTATCTATGATGCCCGAGTGGGGTATTGTGTCAAATGCCTTTGCAAGGTCCAGATAGGCTGTGTGGACTACCTTCCCTTCATCTATGGCTTTGGTGACTGTTTCAAAGAAGTCAACCAGGTTCAAAAGGCAGGATCTGCCCTTAACAAAGCCAAACTGGGTAGGATCTAGTGTCTGTAGGTCCCCAATGTCTTTGTTTATGAGCTCCATGATGATCATCTCCATAGCCTTGCAGACTAAGCTAGTCAGGCTTATGGGGCGATAGTTTCCAGGGTCCGTAGAGTCTCCACCTTTGTGGAGTGGGATCACTGTTGCTGTATGCCATTCTGTGGGCACATATCCTGTAGTGAGGCTGAGATTGTATAGCTGTTTTATTTGAGGGATTAGTTCCTCTTGGAGTTCATGTAGGACGCAACCTGGGATGCCATCTGGTCCCATGGAAGCAGTGTGTTTTGCTTTGGAGAGGGCAGCCTTCATCTGAGCATCAGAGATGTTTGGGAGGCAGCCCTATACCGGGATAGATGCTTGCTCTTTTGGGGGGGGGGGTGGAGAAGTTTGCACTGAACCTGTCTGCCAGGATATTGGCGATGTCTGTGGGTTCAGTGTATTTTTTGTTGTTTAGAATCAACTCAGAACCAGTCTGGGAATTGCATCCCAGGTTCCTAACATAACTGAAAAAAGCCTTATGATTGTCTTTGGTGTCCTGTGCAATTTTTCTCTCGAAGCTGGCCTTGGAGGATTTTATGAGGGATCGTAATTTTTTGCTAGTACTGATCAGAAATGCCTTCCCTATTAGGGATTTTGCTCTATCATGTAGTAGTTTCCTCCTTCTGTTGTACAGTTTATTTATGGCAGGGATCCACCAGATTGGATGCCTGCCTTTGGATGATTGGGTCTTGGTTTTGTTTGGGATAGCATGATCCATGCATTCCTGGAGATATCCGTAGAATGCGTTTATATAGGATTCTGCAGTTTGGGCCGTAGTTTCCACTGGCCCTGGGGCCTTGAAGGATTCCACTTCGGTTTTGAGAAGTGAGAAGTTCACTTTTGAGAAATTTTTCACTGTGGTTTTCTCTTCTGCAAATCCCACAATCCAAATTCCAGACTTTATTTTATTATTTATTTATTTTACATTTGTTTACTGGGATAGTCCGACTGGATACATGTCCATTTTCAGCAGAGGCCCAGGGAGAAAAGCTCCACATAGACAAACTTACATAGATTACACAGAAGTTAGCAAACAATGATAAAAACAAAGTGATTATATACAATGGGTTAGTAGTGTTCCCTAGTAGGGACTCACAAGTCCCATGGACAGACAATTAAAAGTAAAAGACATCAGATTGGAAGCAGAGCTTGGTGATGTAGTTACAAGTTATGATAATTGCAGAATATGCTTTTAGTTTATAACTTAATCAGGTTTGGTACATGGGCATAGCCAATTCACTTTGAGATACTGTTTGAGTTTTTTTTTGAAGAGACTTTTGGAGGATTGTAGGGTTATATAGTTTGGCAATGAATTCCAGGTTTTGCCAATGAAGTTGGCAAACAGGGATTCACCAGCAGAGTTATTAGCTTTGTGAGTTTGGACCAGTAGTTTATCGGCTGACCGTAGGGATCTTAGGTTACTATATGGCTTAATAATATTTTTAAGTGAGGGGGTATCCTTAGGGTGATACAAAATTTTGTGCGCTATTAAGAGTTGATTGAATTGAATTAAGCTGGGCAGTTCTAGCCACTCTAGTTGTTTAAGGTTCTGGCAGTGGTGGGTTCTATAGGTGGAGCCAGTGGCGAATCTGGCAATATGATTGTAGCTATGGGACAGCTTACCTAGTTCAGATTTGTTGAGGTTTGAGAGTACAGGCGAGGCATATAAAAGAGTAGAGAGTAGGTGTGATCGGACGATTGCAGTCCTAGCCAGTGGGATTAAAAATGTCTTGTTTCTATACAGTGATCCAAGCTTTTTATTGATGGTCTGTATGGTTTTGTTGACCTGTAGGTCAAATTTGAGATTATTGTCTATGATAACCCCTAGCAGTTTGGTGTGGTTATCTGGGGAAATAGTGGTACCATTGTTAGATGTGACAGAGAATGAAAGTGTGGTGGATCTACTAGTGGGAGAGAAGAGTAGAAGTTTAGTTTTATTGAGGTTCAGAAGTAGGCATTGGTTGGTGATCCAGTTCTCGATAGTGTTAAATGTATTTTGGGTTAAGATTTGCAAGTCAGATGGGGAGGTGGCTGAGCAGATGAGAGTGGAATCATCTGCGTATTGAATGCAGGTAGCTTTGGGGATAGCAGTGTGGAGGTTGTTGATAAAAATAGAGAAAAGTAGTGGACCTAGTATGGACCCTTGAGGGACACCAAGTGTGAGAGGTAACTGGCTGGAGAGTTTGCCCTGCCATAGTACCGCCTGCTGTCTACCAGTCAGGTAGGACTGGAACCACTGGATAGCAGGCTTATTGAGGGAAATAGATTTTAGTGAAAGAATGAGAAGTTCATGGTTGACCATGTCAAATGCTTTTGATAGGTCAAGAAAGAGGGCAGAGGTTAGCCTATTGTCATTCCTGTTTTGGTTTATGGCAGTAATAAAGGAAAGGAGGGCTGAGGTGGTGCTGTGGTATGGCCTGAAACCATGCTGAGAGTCGGATAGTAAGTTACTCTGTGAAAGGTATTGCATTAGTTGCTTGTGTACACATTTCTCTATTATTTTGGCTAGTGAGGAAAGAATGGCAATGGGTCTATAGTTGGATATGTCTGAGGAGCTACCACTTTTATGGAGTGGGAATACGTGAGATATTTTCCAGAGGGAGGGGAGGCATTTTCGGATAAGGTTCTGTTGATGAGGATAGATATGGGATATGCAATGGCATCTGCAGCTATTTGTAGGTACTCTGCAGGGAGGAGGTCAGCAGCGAGGGTGGTAGGTTTTAGTTTTTTTAGAAGTGTTTTGATAAAGCTAGTGGATAATGGTTGGAAGCTAAATTCTGGGTGATTATTAGGTAGATTAGGCATGTGGTTTAAGTTAGAGGGGGTTAGTTGATTTGCTAGGAATTCAATTGTTTCAGTGAAAAAGTTATTAAAAGCGCTAGCTATGGTCTCTGGGAAACTATGAGTGTAGTTAGCTGGGGTTGGAGTGGTGGAGTGACCTGGACAGAGTAGTTGAGTTAAGTCTGCCCAGAACGTTTGAGGGTTGCTGTGGTGTTTTTGTAGGAGATTTTGGTCAAAGCTTTTTTTATCCAGTAAAATAGATTTTTTGTATCATTCCTGAGTTGACAATATTTTAGATGGTCAGTTGGGGCTTTGGTTGTTTTCCAGCTGGCCCAGGCTCTGTTTCTAGTTTGATTTTAGCTTTGGTATCTTTTGTGAGCCATGGTGCTGTATTTGATCTAGTTTTTATTGTACATGCTGGAGCATGGGAATCAAGGATACTTAGGAATTTAGTGTTAAAGTGATCTATGGCCTCCTCTAATGTTAGATTTTTTAGTTTTGACCAGTCAACTGCTTTTAATTCATTTTGGAATATAGTAGCATCAAAGTTTTTCTAGTTTCTAAATGTTTTTTATTTGGGCTGGTGAGGGTTTCCTACCTTATGTTTTATGATATAGGTTAGACAATGGTTGCTGAGGTCATCAGGGAGAGTACCAGCTGTGTGGGTTGGTTATTAACTAGGATCCAGTCTAGGATACTTTCCTTGTTGGTTGGTTTGTTTATCCTAATGGGAGAGGTTATGATCTGTTTAAACCCAGATAAGTTTATATGAGTGAGGGGGGGGGTGGGTCGGAGGATCAGGGGTGCCAGTCGGTGTTAAAATCACCAAGAACTATGGTTTCTTGGGGATAGGTAGTGGATAACCAGTAAAGGAGATCTTCTAGGGCATTTAGGTTGTTGCCTGGTGGAATGTATGCACAGACGATGTTCAAGTGTTTGTTTTGGTTAATCTGTAGCTTGGTTATGAGGCGTTCCGCGTTATTGAATTGGGGAGGTTGAATGGTGTCTCCATTAACAGTTAGACAGTTAGAGTATTTTTGTAAAGGACTGCTATTCTACCTCCTTTCCTTGTAGCACGGTCTAACCAGTGAATATTGCATCCTGGAGGTAGTATCTCATTGTCAGTAGTACTGGGATTTAGCCAGCTTTCTATAAGACACATAATGTCTGGGGAGTGGGTTGCTAGGAGGGCATGTAGATTGGGAATCTTATTGCTAATACTTCTAATATTTAGGTGAAATGCTAGGAGGTAACTACTGGGAGTATTCATGGGTAGCTTGACTGTGGGGGTTGTGGTAGGGGAATGGAGGTTAGTGGGTGTGGGTGGGCCAGGGTTGGGATGAATGTCTCCATGTGTTATAAGGTTATAGTGATGGGATATTCTGAGCTTTAGGAGTTTGTTTATAAGCTTTATATAGTCTTTGTCTGTAGGATTATGTTTTGTGGCTGTACAACGGTGGTATTTTATAGAGGGTGGTATATTCGGTGTGCTGGGGAAGGTAAAGTGTTTGTTGTTATGTGTGAAGTCGTGGGTGTCTGTTTGATCATTTGGGTAGTGAATACCATGGTCAAGTGTTTGTTCATAGGCAGTGAGATGGTAAAATAGAAACAGTATAGGCATTTGGGAAATTAGTGTTTTTTTGCTTGTTTGCATTTTGATAGGGGGCGGGCCAAATTTGATGGCTGACTGGGCTAACAGGGTGTGGAAGAATGAGAGAGAAGGAAATGGGTTAAAGGGGCAGGGTTGCTCAATGATGTGTGAGGTGCTGATTTGTACTTAGCAGGAGGGGAGTGGCAAGGGAGTGGCTAAGTCTGGTTTAAATTTAGCACTAATGGGGGGTGAGTGGAATTTGGGGGCAGGGAGGGGAGCAGAGCGAGCCGAGTGCAGCAAGAGCGAGCAGAGCGAGGCTAACACTGACGCTGAGATTTACCTTGGACTTTTGGCTTGGTTTGTATGATTGTATGTAAGCAATGTTTTTGGCTGTACTTTAATTCATTGTATTCTTTTTTAATTTTACACCAGTTTTCAGGCTAATTTTAATTGGATCCTAGGGGTAAACTAGCAAATGTAGTCAATAAGGAGGGAATGAAATTACTTTACCAAATTAAAAAGTAAATGCTTGGGACTGGAACACTGTGTGAATGTAAGGCTGATTCAAAGTAGTATAGCTCAATCTAGTGGCAATTGGCTAGATCCCTCCACTGTTGTTGTGCATACACAATTAAGCCTAAACAGTTTACAAAAACTAAATTGTAGTTCACCTATTACAATTGAAAAGCTGGAGTGAGTCAGGTTCTTGCTTCTCAGAGGTTTTACTTCATTAAGATAGCCAGCTTCAGTGGAGAAGGTAGAAATTGCTTTATGCAGTGAATCCCAGGTTGGGGGGGTCACTCAGGAAAGAAACCCATGCAAACTGAAAAATAAAGGTAAAAAAGGCAGACTTAGTGCAAAGGTTACAAGAATGTGAAGTGGAGAGCATGCAAGGAATAGAGCTGGAGAGTAAAATTAATTATATTGCATACATTATAATTAATTTGGTCTCCAATTTGTATCAGCAGCCTCTACAAAACAGCTCCCCTACACTTTAGTCTCTATCTAAGAAAACTGTAGCTTTATCATGCATTCACCCCGACATGAATACCACTGAATAACTCTAGAAAAAGCCAAATGGCTTCCAGTTAGGTAAAGGACTTACCTGCTCCTCATTTCTCAGTTGGTCAAACTCCTGTATGAGCAATCTCTGCTCCCTTCTAATTTCCAAACTAATAAGACAACCTCAGAAACCTTAATCATAGGTTCATAGGTTCATACTAGGCTATCTGCCCTGGGGCAATTATAAGCCTAGCCAGATTCTGTATGGCTTACGCCACCCCTAGATTTGTATACTGTGCCTTTTTTTTTTTTAGTTTTAGTTTTCATCTCTCTAACTAATAGAGACACGGGAGTGACAACGACATCCTCATCTACGATCCCCCATTTCTTGAAGAGATTCAGTGAGGTGAGTTTGCTGCACAGCAACCTGAATTTCTATTCGGAGCAAAGAATTCTCTCTCAGCAGTGAGCTCTGTCTTATCTCAAGTTCTATTATTTCTGTGTTCATTTCTGTCCTGAGGTTCAAGTATGTGTTAGATTGGCTCTTTGGGATATAGATTTACCGAGGGATTTGACATAGCATTAATTGACAGGCATAGACGCCAAGTAGGCGGTAAGCCTCAGTGCAGCGAAGTAGGCGGGCAGCAGAGTAGAGCTGGAGTTTTAATGGAGCATTTTTCTTTGGTGAGATACTTTGATCTCTCTGTGAGATACTTAGGGGTTTCAGGTAAGGCATATCCCAAAAGGCAATTGTATCTATGATGGGCCTGATGCAGGGGGCTGATGCCTGATGAGATGATGGGCTCTGATCTTAGATGTGAAACCTTTGTAACCTCTTTTGTTATGGATGTGAAACCTGTAGAATGAAGGTCTTTTTGTTCTGTAGACTTTGTTGTATGGTTTTCAACTTGGGAGGGTCCCTCAATAACTTTCTCTGTACTTAATAACTTTCGCCTATGTGTGGTTTTGTGGGCACATTGTTTTGGCCAAAGGGTTGTTTTTATTTTTTTGTAAGTTTTTAGCTTTTTAAAACCTTGCAGCACTGGGCATTCTGCTCTGTCTTTTTGAGACCTTCGTGGATGTTTGTGTCAGTTGAGTCGATGAGGAGGCTCAGCTTTGCAGTCATCCAGTTGGTTGCTGAGCCATGTCCTTCCAGCCTTTTGTAGCCACCTCGGAAAACTGTATATTGAAAGTGAGTGGTCCCAGGACCCCGGTGGGGGATGACACCAGACCAGTTTCGAGTCTGATGGTACCAGCGCAATCCTCACTCTGGTTGTTCTTGTTTGTTTCAGTTTGCAACCCATCTTACATAGGGCTTTATTTAAGCTGGATAGGCTTATCTATGATGCCCGGTGGGGGTATTGTGTCAAAATGATTGCATGGTCCGATGAATGCCTTTATTATTCCTTCATCTATGGTATATAATGTTTCCAAAAGAAGTCAACTCAAAGGTTCAAAAGGCAGGATCTGTCCTTAACAAAAGCCAACTGGGTAGGATCCCAGGTCCTAAGGTCCTCAATGTCTTGCTTGTCTGAGCTCCACAACATCCTTCCATGTTTAGCCAGACTGCTTGGGGTCAGGCCAATGCTTTATGTGACCAGCTAGGTCAGAGAGGCTCCACGATAGCCCTGGACTACTGTTGCTGTACGGAGCTCTCTGGGCACAGGAGGGGAGTGTGAGGCTGAGATTGTATAGTTGTTTTATTTGAGTGGATTGCTGGCTCTTGGAGTTTGTGTGCATGTAAACCTGGAGGCAGGAGTGGTCTCTTTTTTTGAAGTAGGACTGGTTTTTGTTTTGCCATGGGGCAGCCCCTCACCTGCTTGGAGAGGGCAGCCTCACCTGGAGGGAGAGTCAGTTAGATACTTGTCTTTTGGGGGAGGGGGGAGAAGTTTTCACCGGGAGGGTCTTTTGCATATTGGTGAGTTCGTTCAGGATATTATTTTTGTCGTGGTTTCAGTGTATCAGAACAAGTCTGGGGAATTACAAGTCTGGGAAGTTCCAACATATTTGTTTTTATAAACAGATTGTCTTGGAGTACTGCAATTGGATCGTCTCAAGCTGGCCTTTCTGATTGGCCTTGAGGGATCGATTTTTTTTGAGGGATCGTAATTTTGTTGCCTACTGACTTAGGGGATTTTGCCTATTAGGATTTTGCTTTATATATATATATATATATATATATATATATATATATATATATATATATATATATATATATATATATTAGTACTACTATATATATATATATATATTTCCAAGCCAACCAACTACCCCTTGTGAGACCTCAACCTCAGTAGTACTATGTGCCACCCTCAAACACCCATTTGTTAGGGCTTTACTCCCTAGATTGCCTTATGGCAGGGCCCACCTTTCTTGATTTCAGTTTGGGATGATTGGGTTCATGAGGATTCCTTGTTTAAGATAAGAGTGGGAAGGAGATTCCTGAGATGTCCGAGGCCGCTGCTGATATAGGATGTCCAGGTTTGGGGCCCATAGTTTCCACTCCTGGTTCTGGGTTTCTTGGTATGATCTCCATCTTTCTTAGAGAAGTCAGAAGTTCACTTTGTTCTGTTTTTTCTTTGAGGTTTTCTCTCTGTGGTTTTTTTCTTTCAATTTCCAGACTTTTGATTTATTGTTTATTTATTTTTTTTATTTTTTTATTTTTAGTCCTAATTCTGGGATAGATTTCCGAGAGTCTCCATTTTCAGTGCAGCACATAGACAACCGCAGGTATACACACAAGACTTAACAATGATAAAACAAAGTGATTAAGCAAATGGGGTTACAATTAAAATTAGGGACATCAAAGTTCTATGGACAGCATACAAAAAGTAAATCCCATGGATTGGTGTAGACAAGTAAAAGTGAATCAGATCAAAGTATGATAATTGTAGAATATGCTTTTAGTTTATAACTGATTCATAAGCCAGTTTATGGAGATACTGGATTCACTTTGGGATACTGTTGAATTCAATTTTGTTTTGACTTTTGAGTTGGTTGAGTTATATATTGGAGCCAGGCAGGGTTGCTATAGTGGTTTGCCAACTTTAGGTTTTGACAGGATTCACTGGAAAAGAGTTATTAGCTTTGTGAAGCAGGTTCAGGCAGTCAAGGGCTGACCATAGTTTTTTTAGGTGACTATGATCTTACAATGTTTTTTATATGGGGCATCCTTATTTTTTATAGCAATTATCCTTTATTAAACGCTGATTGAATTGAATTGCTTTCAAGAGTTGTTCTAATTGGGAAGCTGTTTGGGCAGCTGGCAGTGGTTGGTTCATCTGTGACATAACTGGGTTCATAAGGAGGAGAGCTATGGGACAGCTTATTCAGTTTTGTGGGAGCTGGAGGGCTAGGAGTCTCTAGAGCAGGCATAGACTTGGAGTGGTTTGAGAGCTGAGATCCTGCAGTCCCAAAGAGGTCTGTAAATGTTTTGTTTCAGTGAGATCCGGCCTTTATTACTTAACTCTTGTTTTTTGTCTGCCTTATCTCCAAGTTTTTGATTATTGTCTGGTATGAACCTAGCTGTTTGGTCAAATTTGAGATTGTTGTCTGAAATTATTTGTTACGTGGTAGTGTTTTGAGTGTGGAATTACTACCATTGTTAGATGTGACAGTTAGTGAGTAGTGTGGTCAGCACTTGTGGGCAGATCCAGTAGTAGGACAGTGTTTATGATTTTTAAGCAGAGTGGAAGTGGTTGGTGATCCAGTAGTCTTTAGAGTAACCATCTGCATGGTGTGCAGTGGCTTGATGACATAGTGCAGTGGAGGTTGTTAGTAAAAATAGAGATTGCAAGGACCTAGTATGACCCTGAGCTGACCAGTTGTGAGAGGTAATCCGGCCTTGAGTGAGTTTGCCCTGGTTATGGAACTCACCAGGTAGTCACCCTTTGAGGGTACCGGCTGAAGAGTTTGCCTGTACAGCCATTGTGGAAACAGTCAAGTAGGAAAGAGGTAGGTCTGGTTTGACTGGACAGCAATTGTTTATTGTCGTATGCTGATTTAGAGGTTAGATATTGAAGGGCCGAGGTGAATGGTATGTATGATGGAGTCTTGGTTTATTGAAAGAATAAGAAACCGAAACCATGTTATAGTTTTCGTTTTTGATCAGGAAAGGTAATATTGCATTTGTTGCTTTCAGTACACATTAGGCGTCTTTTGGTGAGTGAGGAAAAGAAGCTGAATGTGTTATGGTGTGGATATGTCTGAGGAGTGCCTACTATGTGGAGTGTGTATAACGTGGTCTATATGAGGAAGATAGATATGGGATATGCAATGGCATCTGCAGCTATTTGTAGGTACTCTGCAGGGAGGAGGTCAGCAGCGAGGGTGGTAGGTTTTAGTTTTTTTAGAAGTGTTTTGATAAAGCTAGTGGATAATGGTTGGAAGCTAAATTCTGGGTGATTATTAGGTAGATTAGGCATGTGGTTTAAGTTAAAGGGGGTTAGTTGATTTGCTAGGAATTCAATTGTTTCAGTGAAAAAGTTATTAAAGGTGCTAGCTATGGTCTCTGGGAAACTATGGGTGTAGTTAGCCGGGGTTGGAGTGGTGGAGTGACCTGGACAGAGTAGTTGAGTTAAGTCTGCCCAGAACGTTTGAGGGTTGCTGTGGTGTTTTTGTAAGAGATTTTGGTCAAAGCTTTTTTTATCCAGTAAAATAGATTTTTTGTATCATTCCTGAGTTGACAATATTTTAGATGGTCAGTTGGGGCTTTGGTTGTTTTCCAGCTGGCCCAGGCTCTGTTTCTAGTTTTATTAGGTCAATAATTCTGGAGCTATGTTATTCAGTATGAAATAACAGTAACATGAACTGCGTTCACTTAGCCTTCTATAAACGCAATTATAAAGTCCAGCCTGTAAGTCTTCTAAGTACAGTAGCATGCAATAGGAATGCTTACAAATGTAATCAGAACATGAATGACCTCTGCTAAACAGTTAGCAGGATGCCTGTCAGATATTCAACAATTAAAGCTCTACCTTCATAAAACAAGATTAAAAAAAAACAAGCAGTTTGTAAGTTAGAACATTAGCTAGCTCTCAAAACATATAGGAGTTCTGAACAGCAGTTACAGCTTAGCACCATCAAATACCTCAGTAGTTAACAGTAATAACCAAATAAATCTGCAGCTAACAGTAGTAAGAGGACAGTAATGCAAAGTAACTTACTTGCTCTGCAGGCACAACAAACAGAGGGGTAGGGAAGGTACAACAGCTACAGGATGAAATTAATGTGAGTCAGGTAGTAGAGAGTTTGATTAAAGATGGCACCCTAGGAGGGGGCTTACTAATGAAGATAATCAGGGGGTGGGGGTGGGAGTGGCAGATAGGGAGAATGGAGAAGAGAGCAGTCAGGGTGGGATTAACCAAGAACTTATGAATCCCTCCCCCACAGGGAGAAGGGCTGAAAAACTATCAGTGTAAGGTGATGCCAGGTGATGCCATGCCTTTTCAATACTGGGCCACAGACTTTGTGAATCTGTAATATCCAAACTTAAGACACATAATTTTATCCAAAAGTCTGTGCTTTGCTAAAATCTCATGTAAGAAATCAAGCTAAATGTACTTGCAGCCTATCAGGTTATATAACCCAGTACTGCCCTTACTTTCATATAACTTAAGCTCATCTACTCCTATCTCACCTCTCTAGATGACAAACAACAATACAGAAGCCACCATCATGGCAGCATTTTCTATAAGTGTAGGAATATTCTGCATTGTATATATTTATTATAAAATATGTACAACTTGTGTTACTTACTCTTACTTTCATTGCATCTTTACTTTTTTGTGATCATTGTTATTGTTTTTGTATTTTATCCTTGGGATGAGACTGAAAATGGTCAGACTTGATCAGATCTCTACCACAGCAAACACATTCAAATAAATAAATAAATAAATAAATAAATAAATAAATAAATAAATAAATAAACGCTCCAGTCCTCATCCATGACCATGAGGTTTGAGTAGTCAGTGAAGGCATGAGATCATAAGTGGAAGCAGTGGAGATATGATTCCTTCAAATGGTAGCTCTGCCCATTCCCTGTGACCAAGTAAGGATTTTGGAAATATCAGAGGATCTCAGAGTAGAACAGCTAACCCTACCACTTAAAAAGAGTCAGTTTAGGCAGTTTAGTCATTCGGTAGGGATGGCCTGAGTTCTTCCCATGGAAGAAGTATTAGGCATGACCAGTGGTTGGAGGTCCAGGGACAGTCATAGGACAGGCCAGATAAGTGATTGAAAATGTCTTTTGAATTCTGCAGAATGAGATGGAGACTGTTACTGAAGACAGGGAATCTAATATCCCATGTTGAGCTTGTTATCACCAAAATCTTCACCAGCATAAGTGCTTTTGAAAGTGGATGGATTGATAGTCTCAGATATTGTGGGAATGAAGTTTAACAAGGTCTAGATATTTGTAACTATGGACCTTGATAAATCAGTGCTGGTTAGGGGTTGTATGAAGAAACCAGATGCAAAATTAGACCAAGTCACTTATTAGTCAATGCAGACTTCCAGTGAAATCAAATACAACAAAATTGTTTCAGTCCAATGAAATTAATTGAAACTATTTTCACCCAAATAACTGTGCATTGGATTGTAAGCAGAAAGTTTCTTAGGTTGTTTATATCTAACCTTTTCCATTTTTTTGCTAGAACAATTAATATTAAACTGGGCCTGTTGATGATTAGCTCTGTTGCCATATCTTCTTTATTACCATATTACTTCAAATGATGGAACTATAATATCTCCTGAACCAACCACCAAACTACTCAGGGTACTAATAGATAACAACTTGTCCTTTGAACCTCACATTAATAACATCATAAAAATAGTGAACAAGAAACTAGGTTCTCTCTATAGAATAAAACCCTTTCTTACACCTCCAGCCAGGGTTACTATTGCTCATACCCACCTCATCTCTACCTTGCTCTATGTCTCCCCTATCTATACCAAAATATGTAGAAGTAATATGAGTAAACTTACATCCTCCTACAACAATATTGCCAGATTTGCAGCTGGGTCCTCCTATAGAACTCATCACTGTATCAATTTGAATCAGTTAGGATGGTTAGAGCTGCCAAATTTAATACTTTTCAATCAATTAACAGTAGCCCATAAGATCCTGTATTTACCTCAGAATGCACCCTTACTTGCATTCCTAGTCATCCCCTATAATAACCTCAAGAATTTACGCTCAGCTAATAACCTACTTGTACAAATATCAAAATCCAACAACTTAGCTGGTGACACCTTGTTCTCCAATACAGTAGGTAAAGCCTGGAACATCCTCCCAAGCCAGCTAACCTCAATATCCTCTGTCAGCTTATTTAAAAGCAAGCTTAAACCCTACCTCAAATCACACTGGCTATGCCCCTGTGTTAACCCAGACTAAGTACCTAACTATTAACTAGACTCCCACAATTCCTAGCCTTCCATGATCATGATCTTGTGTTGTCTCACTAATTTTTAGTGAGCTTAACCTTCCTTAGGATTTTTTATCATGTAAATAAGTATATACTGTGGAATGATCAAACACCTTCATATAGTATCACAACCTATGTGTTAAATAACACTAGAAATCCATCCTTGTTTGCTGTTCTTCTATACTCTATATATTGATCTCTAGTGTTTTTCTTTCTTAGGTTTTTGTGAGACCTTAGTATCTCTTATCATAAATTACTAGGTGTATCTAATTTTGTAATATGTTATAAAGATATGTACTACACCATTTCTAATACAAATATATTAGTCTTATTCATCTATTCTTAGATAATTTTTTCCTTTTTCCTACTGAAATATAAAATATATAATCTTAGGCTTGTACTATAATTGTTAAAACTTCTTATGTACCAAATTATACTGTTATTGTCTTTGTCTTGACCTTTTATGTTGTTGTAATTTGTGGAGCTTTTCTCCCCGGGCCTCCACTGAAAATGGACATATATCCAGCTGAACTAGCCCGGTCAACAAATGTAAAATAAATAAATAAAATAAATAAATTTACAGAGGGTTTACCAGGGCATCAGCCAGTGAGTTTTTGTTGTAATTAATAATATTGATATGGGGGCACCTACTAAACATCATACAGTGTAAACCTGAATAACGTGATAGATCCAAAATTCTATCTTTTTTGAGGTGACATTATTTATATTTATGTAGTGGGATTGCAGACAGGTAATTTATTTCAATCTTTTCTGAACTTCTTGACAATTGACGTGAAGGATCTTTACACGTCTATCCCACATGTGAAAGGGATTGAATGGCTTAGATTGCTACTACATGAGCTAGGAGCGTCTAATGATGAAATTAGTCTCTTGGCAGAAATGGTAGAACTGGTTTTATCAAACAACTACATTACATTTGGTGGAAAATTCTATGCCCAAACAACAGGCATAGCCATGGGGTCACCATGCAGGGCTAGCTTTGCTAATTTGATCATGGCATATTGGGAGAGGGAATTTGTGTTCAAGGTACCTAATATTATAAATAAAATCCAATTTTAAACTAGGTACCTGGATGACATTTTTATACTGATAGATGGGAAAGTGAAAGAGGCAGAAAATCTAGTGTCCAACTTTAATAATACAACTTCATTTTTAAAATTTACTTTCACATATAATGCAACTAACATTGCCTATTTGGATGTCTTATTGAGTAAGGACTTACATAAAAACAGCTATTTTGCAAACATCTGTAGAAAAGACGCATATTCTAATGCCTTCCTTCATTTTACTAGCTGCCAACCTTTGGTCCAAAGGAGGTCTGTAGTAAAAGGACAATTAGTCAGGGCTGCCCGCATGGTGACTAGGGAAGATGATTTTTCATGAGAATGTGATAGGTTAGGAAACATGTTCTCCAAAAGAGGATATCCCACCCAAATGATCAAGGAACTAACCAAGGAGGTAAAAGGGAAAAGATCGAGAGGCCTTTACCAACCCATCCTGTTTGACATACAGGAATTAGGTCAACAGGACTCCCAAATTAGTGATAAAATCACAGAAAAAGCTTCTTTGGTTGGGGTCAACCTAATCACGAAGTTTAGCTTGGATGGTTATAACATCAGAGAGATCATCTACAAAAACTGAAAGATTATTAGATCAGATGCTGTATTGACCTGTAAACTGAAAGACCCCCCCCCCCCAAAGTAGTGTTTAGAAGGGGTAACAACCTCAAGTGTTTATTATCAAAAAAGAAAGAAAATAGGCAAAGGATAGTAAAAGTAGGATTGACCAAATGTGGAAGATGTACATATTGTCCATACATGGACATAGGGGAAAGATTCAACATCAGAGGGGTGGATTATATGACCCTACAGAGATTTGATTGTAATACAAAAGGTGTGGTTTATTTGGCATGCTGCCAGAATTGCCCTGTTTTCTACATAGGGAAAACAGACCGGAAATTTAAGGAAAGGGTGTATGAACATTTTTACAGCACCCAGACCTTGAAATAGGACAGCACAATTGCTAAACATACCTTAGACTGTCCGGCACATTCATTTAAATTTAGAGCTGTAGACTCAATTAAGGTGGATGAGATGAGAGGAGGTCCTAGTTCTTTGATGTTGGAAAAATTAGAATTAATGTGGCAAATACAGACCAGAGCCTGCCAGTACCCAGGACTGCATGAATATTATTCAATCAAATGTATATTAAAACTGAAAAGTCTAGCAAGATGACGGAGATCAATAGCTGAGGGGACACCTTTCTTGGGGATTGGGGACTAGGTCCAATACATTTATTCAGCAAACATATTTATATTATTTCTTGACATTTTTGAACATTTTATATATCACTATGGTTGAAGTGAAACTTTTAATTTTTAACGTCTGTAGGACATATTTACTTATGTGCAGTCACATGTTTATGTATAGTTGAAGGGGTCTTTATGTAAATTTTTAAAATTTTTAATATATTTGGAAGTTTAAGAGTTTTTAACATTGGCACAGGATTTTATTGTAAAGTGTGAAACACTTTAGAACACCCGACTGCTACGGGTTTAATTGACTATGCCGCTATCCAGGCTTTGGGTGTTCATGTGGAATAGGTTACAGTGGAGTTTATTAAGTACAGTACTGTTGCTTTAAATGCAGACTCCACTACGTAGTGCTGTTACGTATACTCATAACTGGCAAGGTGGAGGTGAATTGTAACAATTAGTCAGCAATGATAGAAACAGCTCAACTACTTTTTATGACTAAAGGACAAAAATATTTTTCCAATTTGGATATTGTAATTATCAAAAGAATGTTGGTTACTACCTGAGTATGGACAGACAGGTAACATCAACTATTTTATTTCAGTCTGCGAATGTATCAGTTGTAATGGACTGCATTTAACGAGTTATGTTTCCAGCTAGCTGTAAAGGTTTGAAATTATACTAAATTGAATATGGATTTAATGTTTTAGTGAAGGTTTGTTAGAACCTTAGGTTTAAAGCTGTTGTAGTAAAGTCCGGAATGTTGAGATTATTGACGGAAGTATTGCATTTGGAAATGTGACTGTAAACAGGATTACAGTACAGGTTGACACTGAATTGCAAAGCTATCACATTGAAATGGTTGGTATTAATTCAATTAATTAATTGAAGGAGTATTAATTAGACATTGGGGACAGTATTTAAAGAGTTGCTTTACACTTGAAACTTTGTCTGAGGAAGTCTCACTACCAGTGAGACGAAAAGCGCTTTACGTTATTTTTTCTGTTTGCTGTTTGCTGTTTTTAAATAAAGAAGTGTTCGTATTGTGGACTTAGCTACTAACTACACCTTGGCTTTTTGTGGGCTTGTGCTTGGCTGCTGGGACCTTCCTTTTGCTGCAGTAAGAAGTTTATTCCAGAGCATGGGCAGCCTCTGGGTTATGAACTTGTCCCTCCAGCATGTTCTGTTGATTGTGGTAATGAGGTTGAGGTCTCTGGAGCATGTGGTGTGGAGGGATTTGGATTTCTTTAGATGTAGCATTTCTGACTGAGCTGGGTCAGACATGGCTTTGTAAGTCAAGCAGAGATCGCCTCTAACTAGGTGATATGAGACAGAATAGTTGGAGTTTTTTGAGTCCGTTCATATAAGACAAGTATTTAAGGCCTAGAATCCTCTTTGTAAGGTACTTTTGCAGCCTCTCCAGTTGTTGCAAGTGTCTAGTGAGGTACATACCAAATGGGGCATTGTACTCGATGACTGGCCTAATGAGGGAAGAGTAGAGGGAGACAATGGCCTCATTCCTCCTGGATGCAAATCCCTTATTAATGAGATGTGCCACACAGAAAGACTTTCTGACCACAGTGGCAATGTGGTGGTCAAAAGAGAGGATGCTGTCAACCTGCGTTCCCAGATCTCTTATAATGCCTTCTGTATGCACTGGACTACCACATCTGGGAACTGTTTTTTTCCTAAAGGGGATGACAACACATTTTTTGCCATTGAGCTTATAGCCATGGTTCTGACACCAGTCATTGGTCTCATTGAGGCCTTTCTGTAGGATGTCGATATCACTTGGGGAGTTAATAATTGCTCCCAACTTGCAATCGTCTGCAAACTGTGTTAGCCAGAGTCCCTTTATGCTGGCCTGGACATCAGAGAAGTAGATACCAAACAGGAGAAGACCCAGGACTGAACCCTGTGGGACTCCACTTGTGACTGGTCGGTAGTCTGACTTGGAGTTAGCTACTTTCACACTGTAGGTTCTATCTGTGAGCCAGTTTGCAATCCATCTAGTGATGTAGGGGTTGATGGGTAGCTTAGTGAGTTTTTCTATAATTCCTGAGTGGGGAATGTTATCAAAGGCCTTGGCCAGATCAAGGTAGGCTGTATGAACCACCTTGCCTTCATTCACAGCTCTGGTGACTGACTCAAAGAAATCAACCAAGGTTAGCAGGCATGATCTACCCTTCACAAAACCAAACTGTGTGGGATCCAGAGTTTGGAGATTCCCTATATCCTTGTTTATTAGGTCCATGATGATGTTTTCCATAGCTTTGCATATCAGACTCATCAAGCTAATGGAGCGAGAGTTCCCAGGGTCTGTAGTCACTCCTCCTTTGTGGAGAGGGGTGACTGTAGCAGTGCGTCATTTGGTAGGGGCAAAGCCTAAGGTGAGGCTGTGATTGAACAGGGCACGCAAGTGAGGTGCCTGTTCACTCTGTAGTTCATGTATAACATAGCCATGGATATTGTCAGGTCCCATAGAAGCTGGATTTTTGGCCTTGGACAGTGCTGTTTTAATCTGTGCAGCAGTAATACTGCGTGCCTGTCAATCTACTGGTATTGTGATTGGTCCTTTGGGGAGGGGTAAAGTTAGCATTTAATCTGTAAGCCAGTATATTGGCAATATCTGTTGGCTTGGTATAGGAGGTACAATTGTGCAGTAGCTCAGAGCAAATTTGAGTATTGTTGTGGAGATTCTTTACATAACTATAGAAGGCCATGTGGCTGTCTTTACTGTCTGCTGCAATTCTGTGTTCATAGCTAGCTTTAGAGGATTTGATGAGGGATTTCAATTTTTTGTTGCGGCTGATAAGGGAGCTTTTCCAGTCTTGGGACTTCACCTTATTCCACATCAGTTTCCTCTTTCTGTTGTAGACTTTGTTTATGGCAAGGGATGACGGGATTGGCTTCCTTTTTTTTTTGGAGGAGAGCATCTTGGTTCTATGGGGTATGGTGAGATCCATGCATTTGTGTTCATGTTTGTACAGTGCACTGGTGTATGATTCAGGAATCATGCAACTATTCTCCATTTGCATAGGTGCTGTGAAGTTAGCCACCTCTGTTTTTAGGAACCCAAAGTTAGCTTTGGAGAAGTTGTTCATGGTGGTTACCTTTGTGGGGGGAGGGTGGGAGGGATGTGGATTTCCAAGGTGATTAGATTGTGGTCAGATGCAACCAGGGAGGACTTGACTATTGGTGTAGAGCAACAGTCTCCCATGTTAGTAATGACCAGGTCAAGGATGTTGCTACCTCTAGTGGGGGTAAGAATGAGCTGGTCCAGGGCATTGGAATTAATGAATTCCAGGAAACGTTGGGCAAGTGTATTGGTACATGAGTAGTTTTCCCAGTTAATGGAGGGGGTAGTTGAAGTCACCCAGTATGAGAGTGTTAGGTTGGGCCCTAATATTCTCCAGGGTACTTAGGAACATGGAGTGTGAGTCTTGGGACATGGTTGGGGACCTATAGCAGGCTATGACCTGAATCGCTGTCTTACCCAATGTTAGCTGCACCTGAAGTATCTCTGATGCATTATGTTGGGCTACCAGTCTGGAGGTATGGACATCCTTTATGAATATGGAAACACCACTGCCTTTGGAGCTTAGGTTCAAGTTGTGGGGCCGAAAGGTGTGGAATGAGTTATAGCATGGTAGGTGCAGGGGTGCTTTCTACTGCTTTAAACCAGGTCTCTGTTACAGCACAAATGTTGATGTTTTCCATTTTAAGGAGCACTTCGAGCAAGTGCATTTTGAAATTTAGACTTCTAGCATTGAGCAGCATGAGCATCAGATTGCATTTGTTTGTAACTGTTACTGTGGTAATTTGGTCTTTGGAACACCACCTAAAAAAGGCACTATAGGGGTGGCAAGACCCTTGGCTAGTATCTGGAAGCACAGGGGTGACAGATGCAGGCCATCTCTGGCAAAGCTTTGAGGTCTGTCAATCATGTCATCCCAGGCAGACAGATACTGGATCCCCTTAGAATGACACCAGAAAGTTAGCCAATTGTTGAAATCAATAATTTCTGTTTTAATCACTTCTGTTTTAATACATATCTCTGTAATCTGTACAACTGTTTTTGCAATCGTTGTAACTGTTTTTAGTCTCCTTTTAGTTGTGTGATAGAGCTGAATATTTGTTAATGTTGTGACCCTTTCAGATTGCAGTGAAATCTTTGTTTAGAAAGGCCTAGCTGTTTTCTTTGTGGCAGGAAATAAATCAGACTGGTTTAATCTAGGTAAGGGCATTCCTGCAAAACTGTTTTTTGATTGGATAATTGGGCTGGTTTCTATTTCTGTGCATGTAATAGCCAGTGTTTTAAATCAGATATACTTGTTTACTCAAGCTGTTCCAAGCTGCAGAGAGACTGGCTTACTGCCCTGCTGTGATATTGGAAAAAGATAAGTGTTTATTTTCAATTGTCTTTTGCACTTCTGTTTTAATACATATCTCTGTAATCTGTACAACTGTTTTTGCAATCATTGCAACTGTTTTTAGTCTCCTTTTTGTTGTGTGATAGAGCTGAATATGTGTTACCGTTGTGACCCTTTCAGCCTGGAGTGAAATCTTTGTCTAGAGAAGCCTAGCTGCTTTTTTTGTGGCAGGAAGTAAATCAGACCAGTTTAATCTAGCTAAGAGCATTCCTGCAAAACTGTTTTTTTTGTTTGGATAATTGGGCTGATTTCTGTTTCTCTGCCTGTAATAGCCAATGTTTTATATCAGATATACTTGTTTGTTCAAGCTTTCAAAGCTGCAGAGAGACTGGCCTACTGCTCTGCTGTGATATTGGAAAAAGATAAGTGTTTATTTTCAATTGTCCTCTGCAATTCTGTTTTAATACATATCTCTGTAATCTGTACAACAGTTGTTGTGGTGGTAAGTATTCGTGGCTTTGAGTTGCCCGCTTCTGGTATAAAGTTGATAGTGGACACTCTCCCCAGTCACATTACATCAGCTCATTCTACTGTTTGTAGTGAGAACTTAGCAAAGGTCCCCCCTTTAGCTCCTGAACCTTGAATTATCTCATTATTTTCTGTCTCTTCACTTTCTGCTATAAAAAAAAACTGTTCCTCTTTCTACCTCATTTTGCTGTTTGCCATATGTATTACTGCTTGTTGGTAGCCTCACTAAATTGATGACAGTATTCTACTGAATCGCTGCTTTATTAGTGCTGTCTGATACTGTTGTTATTTGTGAGCTATTGTTTCAAAGCAATCTACTGATGAACTACATTTCATTACTATCTACTGCAATTCATTACTGTTTAACTGCATTTACTGCATTTTTTTGCTGTTTAACTGTATATTTTCACACTGCAAGTGCTATTCTTTTGACTATAAGTGATTAATCTGTGCTTCATTGTGAGTTTTTTCTTATTGAGTTCTTAACCTTAAAATTGAGTAGCATAGTCTAAATACAGGTCTGCAGCATCCAGAGCTTCAGCTGCAGGATTTTAAACCCTTTTTGAGGTATTCCAGCTATAAGTTAACTGTTTTTGCTGAAAAATAGTTCTAAGCTTGTTATCCACCTTTCCTGTTACTACAGTAGTCCAGATGCAGATTTGCTGTATCCAGGACTGTTTTGTAAGTTTCTGAGTTCCCCAGACCCTTCTGTGTTAGAGGGAAGCCTGTCAGCTTATCAGTGGGAGTGGTAAGCACTAGGTAGCCTATCTACCACAAGAGCAGTGGTTTCTGGCTCTGAAATTGTAGTTTATTGGCCGTTTGGACATTTTTTCTATCCCTTTCAACTTTCTCTTCTCTCTTGCACTTTAATTAGCTTATTCAAGCTTTTTTTTAGCAGTTATTGTAGCACACATAAGCACTATCAGCACTAGACGTCCTATAAGGAAACAGCTCCAGTACTTAGTAATGATGACCATTCCTCCTGGCATGTCTAAAGGTCAGTTTCCTGTGCTTTCTCCTATTAACCTCATGAACTTTGGCATTCTGAGGCAGTGTTAGCAGCTGCCTCATGTACACAGACAACCTTCCCTCTTATCTCCCTACACTCAGACCTGTGAGATGTGCTTATATCTCCAAATTGGAGGCCGTGCACTCTCCAGCCAAGACTGGAATAGCTGGTCAAGAAGAGAAGGTCAACACCTGCACCACACCACATGGAACACATAGCCCTCCAGAACACCCACCATCACAGCCCTCACATAAAAACACAAACCACACACCCATCTTCGTGCAGGCTCTCAATAGAAATCTACCCAAACAACAGAGACCTTCAAGGTAGAAATGCACTTGACCACCACAACACAGCACAAGCCACAAGACACATAGCTCACCTACACAGTGTGCCCCTCAACCTAAGGCCCTAAGGTGAAACAGCTTGCTTAATACAATAATCACTCAATAGTGAGGCACACTGATGTCCCACTCACTAAGTTGAATAAGGAGAAGGTAACAGTTAGCTGTCTATCAGGTGCCAGAATCTGACACATAACACACACACTCAGGTCACTCAACAACAAGTACAAGTATGACTCTGTCATTGTCCATGTGGGTGTGAATGACCTGAGATGCACCTCCCTGGACTGCATGAAAAGAGACACGATGAAGCTCTTAGATTATGTGGGCCAGGCAGGTATGACTCTAGCCCTGAGCAGCATCATACAATCACCCAGAATGATACCACAGTACAAACAGAAAATTAATGATTTCAACAACTGGCTAAGTTTCTGGTGTCATTCTAAGGGGATCCAGTAGCTGTCTGCTTGGGATGACATGATTGACAGACCTCAATGCTTTGCCAGAGATGGCCTGCATCTGTCACCCCTGGGTTTCCGGGTACTGGCTAAGGCTGTTGCCACCCCTAAAGTGCCTTTTTAGGTGGTGTTCCAAAAGACCAAATTACCACTGTAACAGCTGTAAATAAATGCAATCTGAGGGTCATGCTGCTCAACGCTAGAAGTCTAAATCTCAAGATGCACTTGCTTGAAGCTCTCCTCAAAATGGAGAACATTGACATTTGTGCTGTAATGGAGACCAGGTATAAAGCAGCAGAAAGCACCCCTGCACTACCAGGCTATAACTCATTCCACACTTTTTGGCCCCAGAGCATGGACCGAAGCTCCAAAGGCTGTGCTGTCTCCATATTCAAAAAGAATTTGCAAACCTCCAGACTAGTAGCCCAGCATAACGCATCTGAGATACTCCAGGTACAACTAACATTGGGTAAGACGGAGATTCAGGTCGTAGCGTTCTATAGTTCCCTAACCATGCCCTTAGACTATTCCTTAGCATCCTGGAAACTATTAAGATCCAACCCAACACTCTCATATTAGGTGACTTCAACTACCCCTCCATCAGCTGGGAAAACTACTCATGCAGCAATGCACTGGCCCAACACTTCCTGGAATTCATCAATTCCAGTACACTGGACCAGCTCGTTTTTACCACCACTAGAGGAAGCAACATCCTTGATCTTTTATTACTAACATGGGCAACCAATACTCTACACTAATAGTCAGTTCCTCCCTGTTTAGATCCGACCATAAACTAATCACCATGGAAATCCACATCTCACCCACACCCCCCGCAAAGGTATCTCCCATGAAAAACTTCTCCAAAGCTGACTTTGGACTCCTGAAAACAGACGTAGCTAACTTCACAGCACCCATGCCAACTGAAAATAGATGCATGACTGCTGAATCATACAGCAATGCACTGGACGAACACGTACATAAATGCACAGAACTAGCCATATCCAACAGAACCAAAACGCTGTCCTCCGAAAAAGGAAGCCAGTATGGTGGTCCCCTGCCAATAATAAACTCTACAATAGAAGGAAGAAACTGTTGCAGAAAAAGGTGAAGTCCCAAGACTGGAAAAATTCCCTTATTAGCCTTAACTAAAAGTTGAGATCCTTCATCAAAACCTCCAAAGTCAGCTATTAAGGTAGAGTTGCGGCAGACACTAAAAACAACCACAAAGCCTTCTATAGTTATATTAAAAATCTCCATGGCAATACCCAGATTTGCTCTGAGTTACTGTACAATGGTACCTCCTATACTGAGCCAACAGATATTGCCAACATACTGGCTGACAGATTCAGTGCCAACTTTACCCCTCTCTTCCCCCTAAAGGACCAATCTCAATACCAGAAGAATGCCAGGCACCCAAAATTACTGCAGCACAGGTTAAAGCGGCATTGTCTAAGGCCAAGAATACAGCTTCCATGGGATCCAACAATATCCCTGGCTGTGTTCTACATGAATTACAAAGTGAACTGGCACCACATCTGTGTGCTCTGTTCACTCACAGCCTCATCTCAGGCTTTGTCCCTACTGAATGGCACACTGCTACAGTCATCCCTCTCCATAAAGGAGGAGTGACTATAGACCCTGGAAATTATCACCCCATTAGCCTGCCAAGTCTGATATGTAAGGCTATGGAGTACATCATCATGGACCTAATTAACATGGATATAGGGAATCTCCAAACTCTAGATCCCATGCAATTTGGTTTTGTGAAAGGTAGATCATGCCTGTTCAACCTGGTTGACTTCTTTGAATCAGTCAGCAGAGCGGTGGATGAAGGTAAGGCAGTTCATACAGTCTACCTTGATCTGGCCAAGGCATTTGATACCATTCCTCACTCAGGAATTATTGATAAACTCAGCAAAGTAGGTATCAACACCTATATTGTTAGGTGGGTTGCAAATTGGCTCACAGATAGAACTCACAGTGTGAAAGTAGTGGACTCCAAGTCAGACACTCAGACAGTCACGGGTGGAGTCCCACTAGGATCAGTCCTGGGTGCTCTCCTGTTTGGCATCTACTTCTCAGAAGTCCAGGCCAACACAGAGGGACTCTGGCTGACCAAATTCATGGACGACTGCAAGCTGGGAGCCATTATTAACTCCCCAAGTGATGCAGACATCCTACAGAAAGGTCTCACTGAGACCAATGACTGGTGTCGAAACCATGGCCTTAAGCTTAATGCCAAAAAATGCGTTGTCACCCCCATTGGGAAAAACTCAGTTCCCACTAATTACCACATTGATGGGAGCCCACTGAACACTGAAGGCATTATAAGATATCTGGGGACACAGGTTGACAGCAACCTCTCCCTCGACCACCACATTGCCACTGTGGTCAGAAAGTCCTTCTATGTGGCACATCTCATTACCAAGGGTTTTGCATCCAGGAAGAAAGAGGTCATCATTTCTCTCTACTCTTCCCTCATTAGACCAATCATAGAGTATAATGCCCCATTTGGCATGTACCTCACTAGACACCTGCAACAGCTGGAGAGGCCACAAAATTACCTTGTGAAGAGGATCTTAGGCCTTAAACACATGTCGTACATGGACAGACTCAAAAAACTCCAGCTATTCTCTGTCTCATATCATCTACTAAGAGGTGATCTTTGGTTGACTTACAAAGGCATGCCTTACCCAGCTCTGTTAGAAATGCTACATCTAAAGAAATCCCAATCCCTCCACACAACACATTCCAGAGTCTCAACCTCATTACCACAATCAACAGAACATGCTGGAGAGACAGGTTCATAAGCCAGAGACTGCTCATGGTCTGGAATAGACTTCCCATACATTGTTAAGCAGAGCACCTCACTAGCCCTCTTCAAGAGAAATCTTGATGAGTGGATGGAAAATAGAAATTTTACCCCGGGGATACCTCCAGTGGCTCTATTTGATAGAGGCACTAGGAACTGACGACGGGTGGCACAATGCCAGGGCACTTCTATGGGCTAGGCTTGTAAAGACCCCAGGGCCATTAGCCTAGTACACACCTATGAACCTATGAACGTGTGAAACTTAAATGAATGTAATTATTTAATTACTTTAATCCTTAAATCATCCCAGTGATTTGTCAAAAAAAAAAAAAAAATTATGAGAAGCAAGCCAAAAATATGAGACAAAAATCTGGACATTCTGCAAAAATCTGTACAGTTAAGAGGTATGATTGGAAGTGTCACCATGTATTTCCTCCAATGCAACCCTGACATGCTTGCTGCCATTAGATGCTTCTAAGAACATATGTAGAAGGTACTATTGTAAAAAAAACAAGTAAAAAGCAGCTCCACGGGTAGAAACACTCAGTCCAGGAATCACAGATGTGATACAACCAGAAATAAACTGAAGTTAAATAACTTTAATGAATAAAAACAGAAGAATTAATCAAGCGCTTTCACCTGGTTCCTACCAGGCTTTATCAAGATACTGCTCAGTGAAAAGTAAAACCATTTTATATCATTATACATACATCAGGTGATCACTTAATCGACCACTCCTGGTGTTAATTATGATAATTAGTTAAAAGTTTAAACATTTTTTAAGGTGTCTTTGAAGTATTTTTTAAGGTGTTAAAATATTTGCACTCCCTGCAAGTCAATAATACTGCAATAACATGTTGTTTTAAAAACTATCTAGATACCTTGTGTGTCAAAATTCTTGTAGAAATAAATACATATAAGTAGTTAATGCAAACCACTAATAATTCATGCAGTGTGTTAAATAATTTTTTAAAAGTGCAAATACTAAGAACAAATATTAAAAAATATATACAAATATGCACTTAAAATGTTCTAAATATAAATCCTTATAGTAAAAACATGTACTTCTGGTTGAAAGTTAATAACATAAAATAAAAATTCATCATTAACTAACTGCCTGTTGATTACCTGGCATTTTCAAAACAGTCTTTTGTTTACTCATAATTTCTCCCTGCTAAGCTTTAGTGCACTTGCTATACTGATGCTATCATTTAGACCTGGGGGTCTTGCTGCATTTAATTTCAATTGCCACAAAAGTTCTTTATGCTCTAGACGAGTCTCCCAGTCCCCTCCTCTGGGATCCTGGGTGACCTGGTCTAGGACAGGTTTTACTGTTTTTACTTTACCCATATTTAGACAAATCAGCACCCTATGCTTCTGTCCAGCATGGACACAGGTGGAATCCCAGGGGTATATTTTCTGTTTCCCATCCAGTTATCTAGGTTGAGTTTAAAAAGGGGTAAAGAGGTACTCTGCTTGATGTGGAGAGGGAGTCTATTCCATAGATGGGAGAGTCTCTGGGACACAAATCTGTCCTTGCAACAAGTCTTTTGATGTCACAGACCAGGTTGAGGCTGTTCATGCAGGTTACTCAAGTGGAGCTTGACTTGTGGATATGCAGCAGTCCCATCAAGGTGGGGTCCATGATCGCCTTGTATGCCAGACAGAGGTCACCTCTGATGAGTCTGTATGAAACTGAGTAGATGGATAGGGCTTTTAGCCTATCTGTGTATGGAAGATGTTTGAGGCCCTGGATTCTCCTGGTGAGGAACCTCTGTGGTCTCTCCAGCTGCTGCATGTGCTTTGCAAGGTGCATGCCAAAAGGGATGTTGTACTCAATAATGGGCCTTATAAGGGAAGAATACAGGGTTGTTATGACCTCCTTGCCCCTGGATGAGATAACCTTATTTATGAGGTGGGCCATGTAGAAGGCTTTCCATACAATGGAAGCAACATGCTGGTCAAAATTCAGGTTGCTATCAACCTGGGTGCCCAAATCCATCACGACTGATTCTGTGCTTAGGACATTGTTATTAATGTGATAATTTGTGGGGACGTCACTCTCTCCAAAGGGGATGATGATGCACATTTTTAGTAGTCAGCTTGAGGCCATGTTTCTGGCACCAGTCATTTGTCTGAGTGAGACCCTCTTGGAGGATGTCCAAATCACTAGGGGAATTGATGACAACACCCATCTTGCAGTCATCTGCAAAGGTGGTCAGCCATGGCCCACTGGTTTTGGCTTGCACCTCAGAAATGTATATCCCAAATAACAGAAGCCCCAAGACCAAACCCTGGGGTACATTGCTTGTTACGGGTCTACTGCTTGAGGTGGCTTCCCCTATTTTGACTAAGAGGGGTCTATCAGTGAGCCAGTTTGCTACCCATCTGGTAACATATGGATTGATGCCTAATTGAGAGAGTTTATCTATATTTGCCTGAGTGGGGAATAGTGTCAAAGGCTTTGGCCATGTCAAGGTAGGCAGTGTGCACTGTCTTCCCCTCATCCATGGCTTTGGAGACTGTCTCAAAGAAGTCGACCAGACATGACCTCCCCTTGATGAAGTCAAACTGTGTAGGATTAAGTGTTTGGAGGTTGCCAATGTCCTTGTTAATGAGGTCCATGATAATCCATTCCATGGCCTTGCAGGTCAAGCTAGTTAGGCTGATGGATCTATAATTTCCTGGTTCAGTGGACGCTCCACCTTTATGTAAAGGGATGACAGTGGCTGTCCTCCACTCAGTTGGGATGAAGCCAATACTCAGGCTTTGGTTGAATAGGGTGCCTAATGGTGCTGCAAGTTCCTGCCTGAGTTCATGTAGGATGCAGCCTGGGATGTTATCGGGTCCCATGGAGGCTGTATTTTTTGCTTTTGAGAGAGCAGTGATGACCTGTTCCCTAGATATAAGGGGGAGGGGGCAGGTACTGGAGATGTCCTGATTTACTGATGGGGGACAGAGGGGTAAAGTTTTCATTGAATCTGTCAGCCAGCAAGTTTGCTATGTGTACAACATTTGCATATATGGTGTCCTTGACCAGCAGTTCTGAACAGATCTCGGTGCTTCCTTTTAGACTGCGGACATATGTGAAGAAGGCCTTATGATTGTCTCTAGTAGATGTGTCCAATTTGGACTCAAAGTTTGCTTTGGAGGATTTCACTAGTGTTCTTATTTGCTTGTTTAGGCTAAGGAGACATTGCTTCCAACTGGACATCTGCTCCTTCTTGGTCTTGGACAACAATTTTTTTTTCCTTTTGTTATAGAGTTTATTTATTGCAGATGTCCACCAGACAGGTTTACTCTTATAGGTTCATAGATTAGGTTCATAGATTAGTACTAAGCTAACTGCCCTTGCGAGCCATTTTAAGCCTAGCCAATTATCCTTTGTGAGACACAAACCCTGAACCTTGTGCTTGTAAGGCAAACACCTTAACCATTAGGCCACCCTCCCAACCCGAAATAAATTCCCACTGTCAGTCTCGAACCCAGGACCTTGGTAACATTAGTCTGTATGACCTACCACTAAGCCATGCCTGCCTGCCTTGTGGAGGTTGATTTAGTCCTGTTGGGTATTCCTGATTCCATGCATCTATATAAATGCTCGTATAGTGCTTTGCTGTAGTTTTGCATATTGGTGCCAGTTTCTACAGAGGGGGACGGGGCTGTGAAGCTGTTTATACCATCCCTCAGTAGACTGTAATCAGTTTTGGAGAGGTTTTTATGTCTGATCCTAGCTAGAGGGGGTGTTGGGGGAGATGGTGACTTTGAAAGTGACCACTTTGTGGTTGGATCTTACCAGGGAGGATGAAACTATAGGGATGCTGCAGTGGTTACTCATGTTAGTTAATACCAAGTCCAAGATATTATTTGACATTAAAAACATAATACATTAATTAATTTGGGAGATGATTTTTTTTTTGTGAAATGAAATTTGAAAGCTTTAATTTGCTGTAAAAATATGACAGAGACTGGAAAAAGAAATACAGTGACACAAAGTAAAGACTATTTTAGAGCTTGGGACTAAAAAGGAAAAGAAATGTGGAATTTTAGGACTTCAAATACAGATAAGCATGAATTAAAACTGCTGTTTTCTTTCACTGCATAATAAAGTACATGACATTAAAAATATATGATTAAATAAATGTATGGACCTGGGGTTGAGAAATGTGGATATTTCATATACAATTGGTGCTGGCATAATTGTTAAGTTGCTGACCTCACAGACGCAAGGGATAGTGTTTGATTCTCACATTTGAAAGAGAAATTGGTTAGGCTTAAAAATGGCCCATAAGTATTAGTGCTTGCTTCCAGTTATTGCTACCATAGGAATTTAGATCTGAAAAAAAAGTTAGAAACAAGTAAAATGTTCCACTCAGTATATAAATTTGTCTGGTTTACAATTACTTTGTCATTTCAAGATCTTTATGACTGTAAACTGTTTAATTCAAGTTAGCTTTTAAGAGAACAATGAGAATTTTTTTTTCTTCCTATCAGTGTAACTGCAGTTTGTAATATGCTATTGTTATACATTTGTTGTGACTTGAATTCCTGTAAAAAGGCTGTGCCTATAAAATTCTTAAATTTAAATAAAATTAAATTAAACAAAAATGAAATGTAGTTTATTGGAAAAGAGATGTAGCCCACAAGCCATAAAGCAGACTTGGGACTTGTGTATCTTATAACAATCAGAACTTGACTCCCTTATGTCACTGTAGTCTAGTCAGTGACTTACTGGTACCATTTTAGGATATCACTGCTGTTATACTTCAAGTAGTGGAAGTATTGCACTTATCAGCTCTGTGAAAGTGTAGGTAATGTAAGATTTCATCATTTCAAACTGAATTATGTTATCCTGCACTCTTATTAATCTATCTAGTTGCCACATTCTGTATTTAAGCAGCACGAGAACAAGTGAAAGTTTTTTCCTTACACATCTTTCTGACATGGGTATTTTTCAGTGAATCAAGGAATCCATGATCCCAAGATGCAACCAGTAATTTCACAATGTTGGGATACCATAAGGGTATTGACTGCCACTGCATACTCATAGCTTTATGACCATTATCTAGTAAGTCTGGAGTATGTTTTACCCCAAATGATCTCTTTTATTTTTTAATATGTTTCAGCATTTACTTGGGAAAGTAGGTGTTTCGGTTATATGTATCTGTGGTTATAAGAGTCAGTTTTACTAACTGAGGTGTGGGAAGAAATTTGGTCTCACAAGCATCCATATCTGTAATGTCCATTGCCTCCTGGATATACATTTCAAAGATATTAGTGATATTACCAGATAGAAAAAGATCCAGTGTGATTATCAGGCAGTTGTTATACTATTTGAGATAACAGCCCTCATTCAAGATATGAAGTTTAAATTGTCAGTCAGCCTGCAGTCCAGGACAATTCAGACTGCTCCTATTAGCTGTTTGATGTACTGAGTGTATTAAGATTAAATGTGGAGATTTTGATAGACAGTCCTGCCTTGATAGGATCAAATTAACACGTAGAAGTACAGCTGCTTTTGAAAATGAAAATTTCTAATCTAAATTTGTAATTGTTTTATTAAATGGAAGTAGTAAAGCAAAATAATTTTACATGTACATGTGCAGTCTATGCAAAAAAAAAAAACAAGTCAATTGCCTTATCTGTATCACAGAAGAAGTCCAACAGCTGAGAGTCACTGCTCTCAACTATATGAGTCAAAATAATGGCTTAGATAAGTCAGATTAAAAAAACAAAAATGGATGGAGCTCTTGGATAATACCTTGCTAAAGAATATATGTTGTACATGTTTGTATGTGACACCATTATATCGGTGTTCTCCAGCAAGATATTAATGTACAAGGAGAGACTGGTATCTAGTCTGCAGCTTTATGGCAGCATATTAATCTGCCATGAAGCATGGACTGAGAGGAAATACAAAATGGCTGACACTAATCCCATTATATGTCAATGGCATGGGAATACACCACTACTTCCTTATGTCTAGCATGACTCATATATAGTAAACTTGAAATTGATTATGGGAAAGAGAAAGACTTGAAGACAAACAAGATCACATTGATATTGCAAGCCTCATTGGCAGCCATTTTGCTGAAAACATATTAAGATTTTATAAGAAACAGTGATTTTGAATGTTTTAAAATTGCTCAGAAAACAAAGATAGAGTGAAAACATAGATTTTTTTTTTTAGTTCTAAGGTGGAGTTTTCCTTTAAATGATATGAAGACACTGGAGGATATCAATGTATCACCAAATACCATCATACTGGGAGATTTCAACTACCCTAACATAGATTGGGTGCATTATTCTAGCCCTAACACCCTGGCCCAGAGGTTCCTGGAATTCATAAATTCAAATGCACTGGAACAGCTAGTCACATCTCCCACTAGGGGAGATAATATACTAGACCTGATCATCACAAACATGGGGACGAAATGCTCCACACTGGAAGTATACCCCTCACTAGTGAGATCTGACCACAAACTAATCACCCTGGATATACATATCCCACCTACACCCCCAGCACAAAAGACTATAGTGAAAAACTTCTCAAAAGCCGACTTCACTCTTCTTAAGACTGAGATGGTATCCTTTAAGCCCACTGAGCCAGTGGAAACCACATCCCACAATGCTGAATCCTTCACAAATGCGTTATATGGACATCTCCAAGAATGCATGGATCATGCAATCCCAAATAAATCCAAGACCCTCTCCACCAAGGGCAAGCGTAATGTCTGGTGGACCTCAGCCATAAAAAAATCGTATAACAAAAGAAGAAAGCTACTGCACGACAGAGCTAAATCCCATAAAGGGAAGGCATCTCTGATCAACACTAGCAGAAAGCTACGTTCCCTCATAAAAACATCCAAGGCCAACTTTGAGAGAAAAATTGCTAAGGACACTAAAGGTAACCAAAAGGCCTTCTTCAGCTATGTTAGAAACCTGGGCGGAAACCCTCAGATATGCTCAGAGTTAGTCCACAATGACAAAAAAATACACTGAACCCACAGATATTGCCAACATTCTGGCTGACAGGTTCAGTGCAAATTTCTCCCCTCCCTCACCACCAAAAGATGAAATACTTATCCCAGCTGAATGTAATCTCCCTGTCATCTCAGATGTCCAGGTGAGAGCAGCCCTCAGCAAAGCTAAAAACACAGCATCAATGGGACCTGACGGCATCCCGGGTTGCGTGCTGTGAACTCAAGAGGAGCTTAACCCGCACATAAAAATGCTATTTAACCTTAGCCTTACCACAGGATATGTACCTGAACACTGGCGTACAGCAACAGTGGTCCCACTCCACAAAGGAGGCATCTCTACAGACCCTGGAAACCACCGCCCCATAACAATCATCAGTTTTTTGACTCTGATGATACCAGGTTTCTGGTGAAAGCGCTCAGTTGTGGATTAAAATTGCTTCCTGCATTTTCCAGTGGTCTTAGCCTTATTGTGACTCTATTCTTGTGGTGGACCTGTTTGCCGTTTTACTTGTTGTGGATTCCTTTCTTTGGCGTCCTTGTACCTCTTTTTACCACCGCCCCATAAGCTTAACCAGCCTGGTCTGCAAAGCTATGGAAAGAATCATTATGGAACTCATAAACAGAGACATTGGGGACCTACAGACACTTGATCCCACCTAGTTCGGCTTTGTAAAGGGCAGATCCTGCCTTTTGAACCTGGTTGATTTTTTCGAAACAGTCACTAGAGCCATTGATGAGGGCAAAGCAGTCCATACAGCCTACCTGGACTTAGCTAAGGCCTTTGACACAATACCCCACTCAGGCATCATAGATAAGCTCAGCAGCTTAAATGTAAACCCATATGTCACTAGATGGGTTGCAAACTGGTCAAAGGACAGAACCCATAAAGTCAAAATCGCTGGAGCCTTGTCAGACTCAAAGCCAGTCACAAGTGGTGTCCCACAGGGCTCTGTCCTGGGACCCCTCTTGTCCGGCATTTGTTTCTCAGATGTTAAAGCAAACATGGGAGGGTTGTGGCTGATGAAGTTCGCAGATGACTGCAAACTAGGTGCCATAGTCGATACACCAGCTGACACATACATCCTACAGAATGGCCTCACAGAAACGGACAACTGGTGCCGGAGTCATGGCCTTAAACTAAATGCCAAAAAATGTATAGTCATTCCCTTTGGGGAAAACAAGGTACCCACAAATTATCACATAGACAGTAACCCACTGAGTATGGAAAAAGTAATCAGAGACCTGGGGACTCAAGTCAACAGCGACCTCTCATTTGACACCCACGTTGCCAAAGTGGTTAGAAAGACATTCTACCTTGCCACCTTATCATGAAGGGATTCACATCCAGATCAAAGGAGGTCATTGTACCCCTATACTCCTCCCTTATCAGACCCATGATTGAGTACAATGCCCCATTTGGTATGTACCTCACCCGGCACCTGCAGCAGCTGGAGAGACCACAAAAGTACCTCACCAAGAGGATCAAGGGTCTCCAACATATGTCTTATTCTGCCAGACTAAAGAAACTCCAGCTCTATTCAGTAGCATACCACCTGCACAGAGGTGATCTGTGCCTGACATACAAGGCCATGTCCAATCAGGATCTGATGGACATGCTCCACCTCAAAAGATCCAAATCCATCAGAACCACAAGAGCCAAAGACTTAAACCTCGACACTAGTATAAATAGAACATGCTGGAGGGATAGATTCATAACCCAGATGCTTCCCATGCTCTGGAACAGAATCCCAGTTCATTTTAGGCAGAGCCCCTCACTGAAACTCTTCAAGAGAAACCTTGATGAGTGGATGGGAGATCGTAGGTTTACCCCGGGGGTCACCTCTGTGTCACTACTAGACAGGGGCACAGTAAACTAATTCATTTATGTAAGGGGATTTTCACTGTGTCACTACTAGACAGAGGCACAGTATTCTAATTCTATTCGGTACCACTACATAGAGTGGCGAAAGCCATATCACTATGGCTAGGCCTACAAATGCCCCAGGGCAGATAGCCTAGTACTTAACTATGAAACTATGAAACTATAACAGTATCCTATTGCAGAGGATGTTAGTTTTCACATTAATTAATCTTCAAACTCTTTCAGTATGACCAGTATGTATGAGCTACGGTCTGTTAACTATTGATGCATTTGTATATAAGATGCATACATTTGAATCCATAAAAAATATTCTTGTTAATCAAATTATAAAATCCTAATTTTGGTATAACTGAATACATAACTATCTCAGTGCTAGAACTTTCCAGGTCATATCATTAAAATTTATCTCAGTCAAAGGACACATTACCACAGGTGTCTCAAAGATCTATTTCTAGGCCAGTCTGAGTCTTATTTTCCTCAGTAGTATTAACACTGGGCTACCTAAACTCAGTCTTATTAGGATCACAGATAATATACTGCTTCTAAATGCTGATAAATAAACTTCAAAACTAAAAACTAACCTCAAACAGGATTTGACTCCATGAAGTGGATACAAAAAAGAAACTTGGCCATAAATCCTCAAAAGACTACAATTATGGTGTTTACAGCTCCTTAAATGATGCAAAATAACAGACAATCACCCTTAAAGACCTTGAAATAATATAACCGGTCATGTAAATGAGCATAAATATTTAGGCCTGTTCTTTGAACCCACCTTCTTATTTATACCACACAAAAGGTCCACATCAACTGGAGATTTTTTCCCATAGAATTTTTAATAATCTCTATTTAGAAGCAAGGGAATTAGTAGCTAAAAGTGTCTTGCTACCAATGCTTGAGTATACTCTAATGACAATTGCTTTGAAATTGTCCACAAACACTACATTATTCCAATATGCAGTAAGCAAACTATGTAAGTGTATCTATTTAGGAGATCCCAGAACCCATAATTCCATACTACTTCAAAGGTAGCTCAGTTACTCTTATTAAAATTCCTGTTCATATTAGTCACATTGTGTTCTTTTCCTAACCATCCTTCAAACGTATAGTAAGAACTGCCTTATATGGTCTAACAACAAATAATGAGACGAGTTTAACTCTGCAATGATTTCATTCATTGCATAAAACTATTTGGAGAAAAATCATTCTCCCAAATGAGCCCTGCTTGTTGGGGTAATCTGCCAATTATAGACAGAAAGCAATTAGCACTTACTTCCTTATGGACCAACATCAAACAACTTATCAATGGATACAAATATAATTGCCTCAGGGACAGTGGATAAAACCTGTATCCTCAAACAACTAGAAAACGTTTTGTCTGTACACTGGAGTGTACCTTAAGTTTTAACAAACAGTAATAATTATTTTATAATAATGTGAGATATAAACTTTCTGTTCCATTTCTGATATGTATAGCTTTTTTATTTCATCATATTTAATGTAATATACTTGTTAATTAGTCTGCTCCTGTAGTACTGGTCAAGGTGGAAAAAGGCTGTGGGACCAACCTGCCTTCCAGATCAACAAATTAAAGAAGGTTCATGTTTTTTTGTCTAGGCATCTTACAGCATGACACTGAGAAGCACAATAAAAAAAAATGCTGGCACTTATAGGTTCATAGGTTAATAGTACAATACTCGGCTATTGGCCCGAAGGCCCTCATAAGCCTAGCTAAGAATTTCACCCTTGTTCCCACAAAGTCAGCACTTGTTTTCCCTGTCCACCAGGGACACAGATGGGATCCCAGGGGTATATTTTCTGTTTCCTATCCAGTCGTCCAGGTTCCTTTTAAAGAGGGCTAGTGAGGTGCTCTGCTTGACATGGAGAAGAAGTCTATTCCACAGATGGGGGAATCACTGGGACAGAAATCTATCCCACCAACAAGTTCCATTAATGTCACAGACCAGGTTGAGATGTTGTGTGTGGGTTGTGCGATATGCAGCAACTCAATCAAGGCTGAGTCTGAGACAGCCTTGTATGCCAGACACAGGTCGCTTCTGACCAGTCTGTATGAGACCGAGTAGAGGGACAGGGCTTTTAGCCTATCTGTATAGGATAGGTGTTTGAGACCCTGGATTTTCCTGGTCAGGAACCTCTGTCATTTCCCCAACTGCTGCACGTGCTTGGCAAGGTACATGCCAAAGGGGTATTATACTTGATAGTAGGTCTGATAAGAAAGGAGTACAGGGATGTTATGACCTCCTTGTTCCTGGATGAAATACCCTTACTTATGAGATGGGCCTTGTAGAAAGCCTTCTGTACAATCTAGGCAACACGGTGGTCAAAAGTCAGGTTGCTATCAACCTGGGTACCCAAGTTCCTCACAACTGATTGCATGCTTAGTACATTGTTATTAATGTAATAATTAGTGGGGACACCATTTTCTCCAAAGGAGATAATGATGCATTTTGTTGCATCCAGTTTGAGGCTATGCTTCTGGCACCAGTTATTAGTTTGGTTAAGGCCTTCTTGGAGGATGTTGACATCACTGGGTGAATTTTTGACAGTGCCCAGCTTGCAGTCATCTGCAAACTTAGTCAGCCATAGAGCACTGGTTTTGGCTTGCACATCAGAAAAGTATATCCCAAACAGTAGAGGCCCACAAGACCGATCCTTGTGGTATGCTGCTTGTTACGGGTCTACTACTAGAGGTGGCTTCCCCTATTTTGACTGAGTGGGTTCTGTCAGTGGACCAGTTAGCTACCCATCTGGTAACATATAGATTTATGCCTAGCTGGGAGAGTTTATCTAAAATGCTAGAGTGGGGAATAGTGTTGAAGGCTTTGGCTAGGTCAAGGTAGGCAGTGTGCACTGTCTTGTCCTCATCCATGACTTTGGTGACTGTTTCAAAGAAGGTGACCAAGTTTAACAGACACAATCTCCCTTTGACAAAACCAAACTGTGTAGGATCAAGCATTTGGAGGTTGCTAATGAGCTTATTTATAAGGTCCATGATAATGCATTCCATGGCCTTACAGATCAGGCTAGTTAGGCTGATTGGCCTATAATTGCCTTGGTCAGTGGATGCTCCACCTTTTTGCAGAGGGATGACAGTGGCTGCCCATAGGGTGGCTAGTGGTGCTGAGAGCTGTTGCCTTAGTTCATATAGGACATAGCCAGAGATGTTGTCGAGTCCCATGGAGGCTGTATTTTTTTGCCTTTGAGAGGGCATTAATAACCTGCTCCCTGGTGATGAGGGGAGGAGAGCAGGTGCTAGGGATGTCCTGGTTTACTGATGGGAGGGACAGGGGGTGAAGTTTTCACTGAACTTGTCTGCCAGCAGGTTGGCTATATCTATGGTATTTGTATATGTGGTATTCTTGACCACCAATTCAGAATAGATTTGGGAGTTACCTTTGAGATTGTGGACATATGTGAAGAAGGCCTTGTGATTGTCCTTAGTTGATTTTACCAATTTGGACTTGAAGTCAGCCTTAGAGGATTTCACCACTGACCTTATTTGCTTGTTCAGACAAAGGAGAGATTGCTTCCAACTTGGCAACTGCTCCTTCTTGGTCTTGGACAGCAATTTTTTCCTTTTATTATAGAGTCTGTTTATTGCTGCTGTCCACCAGATAGATTTACTCTTCCTTGAGGAAGATGATTTAGTCCTTTCAGGTATTGCTGAGTCCATGCAGCTATATAGGAGCTCATACAGCTTTTTGGTGTAGGCTTGAACATTAGTGCTTGATTCAACTGAAGGGATGGTGACTGTAAAGCTGCTTATACCTGCTCTCAGGAGGTTGTAGTCAGCTTTGGAAAAGCTTTTCTGTATGACCTTGGTGGGGGGCTCAGTGGAGATGGTGACTTCGAAAGTGATTGCATTATGGTCAGATCTTACCAAGGAGGATGACACTGTAGGGGTGCTACAGTGGCTACTCATGGTGGTTAGTACCAGGTCCAGGATATTTTCACCTCTTGTGAGGGTGTCAACCAGCTGATCCAATGTCTTGGGACTGACAAAGTCGAGGAATCTCTGGGCATTCGTGTTTGAGCTTGGTTGGGTAGTTAAAGTCACCCAAGATCAAGATAGAGGGTTGAATATTGATGGATTCATGTAAGTCCAGATAGGTGGAGTGGGCCTCCTGAGTCATGGTTGGGGGTTTTTATCTAGCTATGATTTGAATAACTGTTTTATCAATAGTTAACTGCACCTGGACTGTCTCCTGTGAGTCATACGGTTTGACCAGCCTGGAGTTGTGTATGTCTTTGATAAATATTGAAACTCCACCTCCTTTGGCTTTGTAGCCCTCTCTTTGGGGTCTGAAATTATGGTAGAACAGGTAACCTGGCAATAATGGGGTGCTCTCCGCAGCTTTGAACCAGGTTTCAGTGACTGCACAAATATCAGCATCTTCCAGGGTGAGGAATGCTTGCTTGCAATGAGTGCAGTTTCATGTTATGGCTCTTAGCATTTAGCAGCATGATCTTTAAATTTTGTTTAGAAGAATTTTTCACATTGGTAATTTTGTCCACATGACTTTGTCTAAAAAAGGCACTATAGGGGAGGCAAGAGCCTTTGCTAGAAGCCTGAAGCCCAGGGGAGAGAGTTGAAGGCCATCTCTGGCAAAGCATCGTGATCTATCAATCATGTCCTCCCAGTCTGTCAGGTACTGGATCACCTTGAAATGACACCAGAAACTAAGCTAATTGTTAAAGTCAATCCTTTTCTGTTTGTACTGAGGCATCATTCTGGGTGATGGTAGGATGCTGCTTAAGGCTAGGGACATACCTGCCTAGGACACATATCCAGCGAGCTCAATCATGTCTCTCTTCATATAGTCCAGAGAGGTATGTCTCAAGTCATTCGCACCAATATGGGCTATGACAGAGTCATACTGGTACCTGTTGTTGAGAGACTTGAGTGTGTGAGTGATATGGTAGATTCTAGCATCTGACAAGCAACTTACTATGACTTTCCTCTTGTCTAGCGTGGTGAGGGTCACATCTGTGTGTCTCACGATAGAGGCTCCTATGACTAGTATGTTGGGTTTGTGGCTGGGCCTTAGAGACTGTGAGACACAGGCATGTGTTCTATGTGTGGTCCTTAGTGCTATGAGTTGTGATGTGTGTGTGTGCTTTTGCCTTGGAGGTCTCTTTTATTTAGGTATGTTTTTGTTGAGAACCTCCACATATGTAGGAATGTACTGTACAGGTGTGGGTGGTGTTAGAGGTGTTGTGGTTGTGGTGTTTGTGCAGACAACCTTCTCAGTGCCAGATGTACTGGCTTGTGATTGAGGCAGCAAGGATTCTAGGTTCTTAATGTAATTGCATCTCTCACATATTGTGTTCCTAGGTGGTATAAGAAAAGGGTTGTCCGTGTACATGAGGCAGTTGCTACACTGTCTCAGGATGCCCATATAAACAAGACTAGCAGGAGAAACCACAGGAAATTCTTAATCCATGGTTGTCAGAATCTGTGTAAGAAAGGTAAAGGATGGTGGAGTGGGTACTATCAGAACAGAGTACCTGTAGGTGTGAGTAGGGCTGGATAGAATTACAGTAGTTGCAATGGAGGGCATCAGTTACACAGGAACTCTGGTAAGGGAAAAAATGCAACTGAGATACCTCGCAATGGGATAAAACAGTGCAGTGGCAGTGCACAGCAAGCAAAGAAAAGCAACACCCTGTAAATACCAGAAAAGATTACTACCCTATCCTGCTAGCCCCTGCTCTTTCAACCAATCACTCATGCTAGAGAAGGTCAGGCCACCCTGTTACTCTCACTACTAATGAAGACAAGACACTACCAGCAGAAGATGGCTGCCAGAAACACAGGAATCTCAACAAGCAAAACAATCAGGCCTGGATAACAGCTGGCCTCTATTCAGACTATGCTACATGACTAGAACACTGAAACCTCACAAAAATCACACAGAAAAGCGCAAATAGATCACTCACAAACAGAAAATATAACTCTCAGTATGAAAAAGCAGTTTACAGTTAAGTAATTTAATAAAAATGCAATTACAGTAATGGAACACTATCTAGCAATGAAAATACAGTTAAAACAGTATAAAACAGTACAAAAATGCAGTGAAATAGTAAAAAAAAGCTTTATTACAGTGCAAACAGAACTATAAGCATTAAGAAGTGCAATTAAATGAAATAAATGTAAGAAAAAACTTAGGTACTTACGTATTATCACAACCACATCCTTTACCGATGATTTTCAACTCCGAGTATTACCTTCCGTGACAGCTGAAAATCATCAGTAAAGGATCTGGTTGTGATAATGGGTTGGGGAGCAGTTCGAAGACTTGGCAAACGTTTGTAATTATGTTCGTTTGTCTTCTGGTGTGAGAAGAAAAGACTTTGTTTGTTGGGATGGTCAGTTGGTGTTGCTTAAATGTTCTTTGTGCATCTGAGGTTGAGTGACATTTGGTGCAATTCTTTTATGTTGAATAAGATTATTATTTATTTTATTTATTTACATTTGTTGACCGGGAGTGTCCAACTGGAAGTAGGTCCATTTTCAGTGGAGGCCCGGGGAGAAAAGCTCCACAGTTAAAATAAACAGACAGTAGTTACATTGGATTACATGGTGATTAACAATTTAACATAGAAATTACTTACAACATATTTACAGATGAAGAACATAGTACATCAGTAGACAACTAGAATCTTTATCTGTGAAGTACATAACAGACATTAGCAAATGTTACAATAAGAAGTTCCTGCTGTATAATAAGTACTAGGCTTATGAGCACCTGAGCTTGCTATAATCAAGGTAGGTAGTGGGGTAGAAAGAAAGGTAGTGGTTGGATGGGGTGGGTGATATTAAGAGTGGGAGTTGCAAGGGCATAGGCAGCATGTTTTTAGGTGCGCTTTTAGTAAAGTTTTGAAGTGGGTGCATGATGGTATGGAGGTAATTGTGGGTGAGAGGGAGTTCCATAATTTGGCTATGGTGCAAGAGAATAGTGCTTCACCAGCAGAGTTATTGGCTTTAGTGATCTGCAAGTGATTTTTGTTGCTGGATCTCAGTGGTCTGGTGGTACATTTGAATAAAAATAGTAAAAAAGATTGGATTGCTTATTGATGCTTCTTTACTGGCACAGATTTACATTCATTCATCTCACAGAGCAATGTCCCAGGTATTCCACATTAACATTAGAGCACCTCTAGCTGAATTAGGCATTTGTATCTAATCACAGATCAAGCAAGCACATTACTATTATTAGTACATAACACTGGACTTCTGTTGCAAAGATTGGACTTTTTGGGACTGGCATTTTGAGGTCAAATGAATGTAGGGAAAGAAGGGCTTACATTCCAGTAGTCCAACTATTGATGTTACCATGGGGATGAAATATGTTCGTGTGATATGTTTCTTGTTCTTCAGGTTGCAAATAGGGCGATTAAATGAGGACCAACTTTATGTTCCTCCCATATTGTCATTAACTTGCTAGGAGTTGCGGCAAACTTTTTCCCCCAAAACTTTCCATATTTTGTATTGTTAAAAAATACAAGAATACTAGGACTATGACAATGACCACTATCTCAGTGTTTTTTCAGCTGTCTCGCTTATGACAGAGGGACAATGTTTTACTTAAAGACAAAAATATTGTCCGTCATTATATTTAGTCTTTAAGTAAAATATTGCCTTTGTGTCATTAGCGAGACAGAGAATATTTTTTTTTCACTTTTTAAAGTAACTGAATACAAAAAATCGGTACTTTACCATACTGGTGCCTGATTTGGAGGAATTAGTAAAACGGTAGGTTTAGAAACAAGATTTTCTTTACTAAACGGGCCTGCTTACTCATTCCTGACTGGATATTACCTTTGTGACAGTTGAAAATCATTGGTAAATAATGCTACCCAGGGAGAGGCATTTTTCCATTCTCCCTCTTCCAGGATCACAAGCAATGTCTCTGAAAACTAGTTCGGAGTTTACACACCCCTTCTGAGATTTAACAGTAACTGTTTCGTGAAAACATTATGAATTACCACAGCCTGGCATTGTGGTTGCGATAATACGTAAGTACCAAAACTTATCCTGCTATTGGAGCCCCAGGGATTTTCTGCTTTGTCACAGTGATGAATCACCACTCCTCACCCTGGTAAAAACAAGCTTAAACATTTAAAGTAGTAAATGGCAAAAACAGACACTGTAATATGGGTCTTTGTTTTTATAGAAGTATAGATCCCTTGTTCTGTGCCTCTGTGAGAGTGAGCTACCATCAGGCAAATGAGTATATATTTGCCAGCAACATAAATCTGTGCTGCTCGAGCCCCATAACAGTCCTGGTCTATATTCTTGTATGTGTTTATTATGTAATACCTTCTTCATATTATTATTATTATTATTATTATTATTATTATTATTATTATTTATAGAATATAGCCTATATTTAAACATAGTAAATTAATAGCACTGACATTAGAAAATCATGCAGAAGAAACAATTCAGGCTCACGTACTGTATACCTTGAAAACAGAACTGTTGGATCACAAATTCTTAGAAAATGTCTCCAAAAACAGGAATAAGTGAATGCTGGTAAAATATTCATTTATTGAATATCAGAATAATGGTTGAGTGCTTTTGTCCCTAAAACAGTACAGGACATCATCAGAACCATACTATCACATCTAAATCAGTTTAAATATCCTTTTCAAACAATCACATTATCTTTCATCCAATTAGAAAACTGAAGCCATTAATTAAAAATCAATAATTAAAATTTATTGGTTAAAATGAAGACGGTGTTGTACTGCTAATAAAATATCAAACCATTTTTCAAAACATACAAAATATACAATGAATAATAAAAAAAATCTTGTTTTAATAAACACTTTAAAAGCAGTATAAGAAAGTTTGTTTATAAAAGACTTTAAAATGGAGCTATAGAGACCGGGTCATTAGGTTCCACACCACGAGTATACCTTTTTAAAAGTCATGCCATTTTGAAAGTCAACAATAACATTTTTAAAACATTAGGTGGGAAACCTAATTTTGTATGCAAAATAACCAAGAACTGTAAATACCTACTTGAACATCATTTAACTGCTAAAAACAGTAATAACAAAGGTACTCATAGATGTAGGATGTCTAAGTAGTGCCTCTTTATCCTGGAGCAATCTGCTGTTACCTTTACCTGTTTTCCACACAAGGTACACTTGACATCTGGTAACTGTGCCACCAAGGGTGTGGTTTATATAACAATATGTAAACTGTGTTCAGGATTCTACATAGCGAAAACAGAAAGGCAATTTAGAAAAAGACTATTCCAACACCCATAGGCAATCTTGAAAAGTAACCAAAATAATGCCCTGTTCAAACATACTTTGGTCTGTGAAAATTCTAAATTCATGTTTGCATTCTTGGAAGTAGTTTCCCCTGACACAAGGGGTGGCTCATGGGAGACAAAGTTGGAGCATAGGGAGTTGATATGGCAATTGAAGCAATGCGCAACTCATGGTCCGAGACCTAATGACCAGGTCTCTATAGCTCCAGTATTAAAATCGAGGGCCAGTGCCATTTAAAGTCTTTTCTAAACACGTTCTTATACTGCTTTTAAAGTGTTTATAATAAGATTTTTATTATTCATTGTATATTTTGTATGTTTTGAAAAATGGTTTGATATTTTATTACCATTACAACATGGTCTTCATTTTAACCAATTAAGTTTAACTAATGATTTTTAATTAATGGATTCAGTTTTGTGACTGGATAAAGGTTAATGTGATTGTTTGAAAAGGATATTTAAACTGACTTAGATATGATAATATGGTTCTGATGAAGTCCTGTACTCTTTTAGGGACGAAAACACTCAACCTTCATTTTTATATTTAATAAACAAATATTCTATCAGCATTCAGTTGTTCCTGGTTTTGGAAACATTTTCTGAAGAATTTGTAATCTGACAGTTCTGTTTTCAAGGTATACACTATGTGAGCCTGAATTGTTGCTTTATAAAGACATCTTCACTAAGAACATTCTAATTTTAAGTAGAAAGGTCATATAACAACTTTGTATGTTTTAAGAGTGCAGAATTGAATAAATATCTAACACCCAAAGCAAAAATGAAAGTTACTCAAACAGTGCTTTTACCTTGCCTCCTGTCTACTTGATGCTTTAGATAAGCTTAGCATATGACATGGTGCTTGAGTTAATGATGAATTCCCATATCACTTCTTTTATATTGTTATTTTAACTTACTGTAGAAAATGGGCAAATTGCATCCGACTTGCCTTTGCACATAAGCAGTGGTGGCTGGTGACTTCAGAGAAAGGGGGCTGCAGGAAGCAGTTGAATGGGTGGAGCCAAATACAGTGGGGGCTAATAACCGTTACCTGTGATAAAACAGATGTGGTTATTCACTTTGATCCACAGACTGCTTCAGTACACACTCACTCATTATAGTCACTTTACTGGGTATGTACATGTTAGATGTCTACCCACAATATATTTTCCATGGGTTCCCTATTACCCACTAGTCTCCCATGTACTCCCTCAGTACCCTCTTGTTTTGCCCTCATCCTGATCCCACATCATCCAGATAGATTACTTCTTTCTTGTTTTTTTTTTTTTGCTTTGTCTTACTTTTTACCCCTGCCCTGCCCCCATGCTTTTGACACTCTGTAACTGGCCAAGACTCTAGTCTGATTTAAGTCTGTAAGAAGTAACTGAATTAAGACAGACGTCTGCTAGAACCCCAGAAATCACAGAGTTGTAGATGCTCTGAGGTACATTTTAGAGCTTTTTTCTTACTAAATTTTGACATAATGATGATGGCCTGAACAAAAATCACGAGTAAGGAAATATATTCAGTCTTTCTGGGAATAGTGCCTGCCTTCCTGCCCCTCCAAAAGACATAAATATCTTATATGTGCCACTCTGGTGTCTGATTGGGATGAAAAAGAAAAGAACAAATGGCCGTATGCATTTATTATACTGCTGTGGTTCTAGGAGCAGAAATGAAAGCACTTGGATCAAATCTACAAAGAGAAATGGACTTCACATTAAATGAATGAATAGGAAAAAAAAAAGAAAACAATGGAAGAGCCAATTGCTGATATATGGTAGCACTAGCCATTGCAACACTCTGCCAATGATCAGTTACTATCAGACACATCTTGTCCAGGCCACCACAGACAACTACTTATTCAGTGCAGTGCTGATGCTTGACTGTGATAGGAAGTGAAAAAGAATATGCACACTGTTCTTCAAAGCCAGAATAATCAATGCGTATTTTAAACAAAATGACAACATTGTCAGTCACTTGTATTCACAGGCAACACCTGTATCCAACACTTTAAGCCAACTTTATTGACAAAATATACCTCAAATATCTGAATGTAATAAAATAAAAGCATAGCAACAATTGAACAAAGTTAATTTTAAACACCCCTACATACTCAAATATGAACATGAATTACAGGCACTTGTATGGTTGTGACTGTACATCTCAGAAGCTTGTTTGCGATGAAATGAATCAATGAATAAATACATATATCATTACCTATGTCATCCTCAGACCTTTTCATATCTGTCATATACAGAACTCTGACAATGACCTAGCCAGCAAGCACTGAGCATTCACCTGATCTGGCTTGTCTTATTATCACACACGAAACTTGCATTCCTGCTATTTCCTTTGCATAAATGTGATGCCCATTTGCATATATATATTGTTTTGAAGTATTGTTCTTTGTTCTCCACACATGACTCCCAGCTGCTCAGAATGAACCTCTCCTCATTTACATTGTCTGTCCCAGACTGTCACTGGCCCATGTTTGGTATTGATAAGATCAAGGCACCTTAGGACAGTGTCACCTGATGTTGAGACATGCTTTTCCTCCTAAAGACCATCCCCCATGCACCTGTCCAGTCACAGGGGATTCCCTCAGTGGGTTAATCCATGTATTGTCCTGATTCAGCCACAGCCCTGCCCCACCAAGTACTCATTCCTGGCCTCCACAAGTGGTCAACTGTGAGGGTTCATTAAAGCATGCACCCCCCCAGGATAGGCATGACTATTCTCCATGCCTGCACCATCAAGCTCCCGAGCCTCTATTCAAACTCAAGTCACCTGGGCCACAATCAGATCTTTATCCCTGTATGCCAATGCAAATGCCAACAGCAGAAGCTCATGTAAATGTATGTTTATTGTTAGTGATATTTCTGCAATGACTGGAAATGCATTGCCTGGAAAGTTTTTTAAACTGGTGTGTAATTTATATTTGTATTTATTATTATGCATTAGTATGCACCTGCTCTTGCCACCTTTTCTTTGATCATACTATTATTATTTCCCATTATACAATGACCCCCCCATTAATATTCCAAAACGTGCACACTGATTGGTCAGCGTGCATGTTGTAAATCAGACTTATACTAGTGGAAAAAGGTCCGGTCGCCCAGACTTTTTCCATTAGTATGTTTTTTTTTACAGCAACGGAGAACGCAAGATCTCCATTGCTTTTTAGACACTGTCTCGCTATGTTAAAGGAGTTTAACATAGCGAGACAGTTTTAAAAAAAAGTAACGGAGATCTTCCTTTCTCTGTTGCTTTTTTTAAAGCTGTCTTGCTATGTTAAATGGGTTTAACGTAGCAAGACACTTTGTAAAAAGCTACGGAGATCTTGCTTTCTCCGTTGTTTCCACCCATAGCTCTGATGTACTGTGTAAGCATACGTATGCGCAGTACATCAGAACTGCCACAGAATACCAGACAGCTGCAGAAGGGCAGCAAGGAGGCATTATACAATGCCATTATTTAAGAAAAGTAAGTATTTTTTTTCTTAAATAATGTCGTTGTATAATAGCAATAACCCACTTCTGGGTGTGGGTAATGCTGGATTTACCCACGGTTGTCTTTGTTTGGCCACTCGGGCTTCACCCTCATGACCAAACCACACCAACCATGGGTAAATCCAGCATTACCCACACCCAGGCGTGGGTTATTGCTATATTGAACTATGCTTGTAGCAGTTCAGTAATTTTCTCCTTCATCTGCGCAATAAAAAGGGCTGTGCAACTGGAACTGTCTGCTCATCAAACTTTAATAAATAAAGTTATTATTTTCATGTTTCCCTTTTTGTCTCTCTTCCTGTCAATAACGTACACTTATGACTTCATGAAATTCTTGGAGACTGAATACAATCACTTTGGGAAGCCATTATTTATGGACTTTACTGAGCATATCCACTGGAAAGAAGTTGATTTGGATAACTTTTACAATCAGATTGGCTCTGTCAGGCTGCACTTTTACATTTTCATCAAAGGACAATAGCATTTTAGGCACAACACAAAATAAATAAATGCAGCTACTCAAATAAATATAGTTCAGTGAAGCAGACAACTGTAAACACAATTACTAGTATTGTTGAGTGAATCAGCAATTTACTATCTAGTTTAATGGAGTTGGATCCCATAAACAGTGACCTGGTTAAAGTGTGTGTCTTTGTTGTCCCCCTCATTAGTCAACAGAAACTACATTCCCTGGCTCATGTAATATTTTTTTAAATGTTTGCTTTGCAGAGACTGTATACTGAGATTGCACCAGGTGCATTCACATTAAAATATGATGCACTGAAGAAAAGGAAAAGCAAAGACATGACAGTACTTATTTATTAGATGAACAGCTCTCGGCGAATCAAGTAAAAATCTCAACTGAATCAGGCTCAAATCCAGAAATAATCAGAGACAACCAGGGACAGTTTTAAAATATTAATACTATTAACTTGAGACATTGACAGAATAAGAGAATGTGAATGAATTAATATATATTTCTGAAGTAAAAGAAGTGTGTAACTGTAATTCTTGTCATTATTTATTAAGTGTAATTCACACCTTTTCTCCAAAGGTCACCAGTTTCAGGAGGGATTAAAAGAGACAGAGCCAACATTTCAGTTAAAATCAGGGATATTTGAGAGTTATTTACAACTGAATTGCTGGTGCTGCCTGCTGGACTGTTAATAGTCAATAAATTAAACTACACATATTTAAAATGCAGGGGAAACTAGTTTTATTTTGTATTTGAAAAATATAACTCCTTGACAAAATAACTTCACAGACTGAATACATCCTTGACCATTTAAGTATAGGCTATTGACTGTTAAATGAATGTAAAATCACTAAAATAGCTACCATTAATGCTAAAAAATGTTGTTGTACTTCAATTACTAAGTGTGACAGAACTACAATAAACCAGCGCATAGTTTTCCCAACAAAAAATATATATTCTTATGTACCTCTTTAAATGCGTTTCTTATTTAATTCATACAGTGTTGATAGTTATTTCATACATTTTGCAATGCTATATTCTAAAACTGTGCAGCTTTTTCTTTAGTTTGAAAATTCTGTGCTTACATATTGTGCATTATTGGAACTGATAACCTGGTAACATTGATAATGATATCCCAACCACACAAGTAGCTTTGTTTATGTTTGGAGCTAACAGATTTGTGCACAAAGGATGTTGAATATAACATTGTTACCTAACCAAAATGTATCCAAGTTATTAACATTAAGGAAACAGTAAACAATATATTAAGGCAGGAGAAAATGCTGAAAAAAACATTATTTTGTAGTTAGCTACTAAATAAACGAATAGTAGGCAGATCTACACTATGTGTGCACTAAGTATGCATGATCTGTATTCGAGAACATCCCTACCACATTTTTTTGTGCTTTCTAGTCACTCAGAAAGGTTACACTAAGTGTACATGTAGTCTACACTTTGTGGTAACCTTTATGAATCCCCATTTATATTTAAGGCTACAAGAAAATCAGTAAGAAAACTAATATTAGGAGGAAACAGGTGTGAGTTGTGCTCACTCACAACAGCGTGCAATGTATGTGTTAACAAATCCCAGGGTATATATACTGTTATTGGACTTTATAATATAATCATTCGCAAGCATAATAAAAGCATGCACTTTTGTAGTATTCTCTGTCAAAGTGGTCCCTCTCCCAGAATACCAAGACTGAAGAAGTGAATACTTGCATTCAAAATATATGCAATATCTGTGGTGGTGGCTTAAATTGAAACTACTTAGATGTTTAAAACATCCCTGATGGTCTCAGAGGGATTGCATCCATCACCTACAGGAAAAGGAATACTTAGCTTCATGTGTAGCTTACAATAAAAGGCTCTAAACACCCTGACCTAAGTACTGTGCAACCAGTGTAGATCAAAATAACATGATTGTTTTAATGGCTAACTAATAAGCAAAACAATTATGACCACATGAATTCTGGCAAGTATGACACTGGCATAGGAACTTGGAATACAGACGCTGCATAGCAAAACAGTATGATTTTTCTACTCATGAATGTAAGATTGATGTGCAGCTGTTTTTGTAAACAGAACTCTTAAGGTGCTAGACATTTTCAGTTTAAAAATAAAGTTGACTATGCCAGCCAATGTGGAAATTAATGTGTTGTATAGTAACTCTTTTCTAATGCATGTTATTGTTACTGTTCCACCCACAGATGAGCAAGAAATTTACAAACATATCAAACCCATTTCCCATGGTAATATTTGTGCATATTTAAAGAGAGCTAAGTGGAGTCTTATATTCATTTTATTTTATTTTATTCCGTTTTTGTTTGTGTAAGCCTACATACATTTTCAAAGGCAACAAAGGAGCACTTATTCACTTAGTGACTTATTTGAAGTAACATAGAAGGAAAATGAAGGTTGAAGGATTCAAACTCTGTACTACAGGATGAAGCTCATAGGCTAAATCCTCTGTACTAGACTGAAACATTATCATATCCAGCAAATAAAAGAACAACTCACTGAGGATGAGTTTCTCTCTAGGACTGAAGCCATTATTAAGAGAAGAACAAAACATATAATACATGCATGCAGAGCAGTTCTTTGTTTTGCAAGAAAAATGAACTATTTATCTAACCAAATCAGATCAATCGTAATCAAGGAAAGGGTAGAGTTTAAAAAATATATAGTCACTGACAGTGAAATAATAAGGTATTTAGATATTCAAAAATGCAAACAGCCCTCACTGTAGTGCAATAAAGATGGAAGTCAATGACTCTGATTTTGATAAGCAAGTCAGATATTATTGATTTCGTAAGTTGTGTTGGTTGATCTATAAATCCTATATGTTAGAAAGGTGTTAAGGCCCATCTTGATGTCCCTAAAGGCAGTGGACAAGGCAAAGTATTCAAGAAAGTAATTAAAATACTATACAATGAACTACTGCAATGATTCTGAAACTTTGCAAGCTGGAGAACCCCTTTTATAAAAGAAACATTTTGGTAGACCCCTATATTTTGAATTGTGTTTTTAGACTGATATTAATTAAATTAATTAATAGTTAAGATACATAACACAACATTTGAATTTTAAAAATTAGCTTTATTTTTAAAGGATTCCAAATTAAACATATTCCAGCTTCTAAAACTTTCAGATGAGTTAAACATGCACTTGAGTTAATTTCTAGAATGAGTAGTAGTGATTAAGGCACTTCCAAATATTATTAAATGTCATAGGTTTTCTTAAATATTTCTGTGGATATTGCTAAGTTATGTTGAAAACACATAATCAGGCAACAGGAGCAATAACTGAACTCTGATCACCTGGGCTGTGGTGAAAGCTATACCAACAGCTCTGGCTATTATGGAAATATCCAGTAAAAGGAGATTCAACTGAATAATTCAAAAACAAGTCACCAAAAGGATTCAGTTGGAGGCAGAAAACCGCAACCACACAAGGTTTATTGTAATATTATTAACGCCAACTGTATCGCAATAAAAACATTTTTGTCGGAGAATACTCTCTGACTTCTTCAGATAATTCAAATGTGACCCCTGAAAACCATTTAAATACTAATCACATAAATTACAAAATAGGCTAATTGATTGACAATCATCTGTTAAAGTAACAGTGTCTACCTTATGCATGTGCTATAATAAAAACAAGGTAGTTCAACTATAATGTCAACATAAAATAATATAATACAAAAAATAAAAAATGTATATGAAGAATATGATGTAAAATTTTTTTGTGTATCAAAACAACAAGTAATAAACCCCATACTGGTGAACTTGTTATAAAAACATTTTGGACTAGTTAAATTCAGATAACATAAAGGTATGTACACACATGTATAAATATTGCGTTGTATACTATAAAAGTATATTGATGTATTAAAAGCATATGATATAAACATACTCATATAAAAAACATCTAGTATGTACATTATGGCTGCTTGGAATAGACATTGGCAAAAAGAATGACATAATAACCTATATACATATATAATAAGTGAACTTCACAATTTAGCTGCTCTTAACCTAAGTAGAGGAGCAATAGATATGTTGTCATTTAGTCCTGGTGTTCTATTAGCTTCCAATATTATTTGCCAATAGGTCTCTTGATACTCCAATTTAGTTTCCCAAGGGCCACCCCTGGCTTCCCTGGGGAGGGTTTACAAAACGAAAAACAAAAACTTTGCTCGGTTGCATACTAAAGTGTGTTTATATAGAGCATTTTTAGAGTTTTGTTTTTGAATTTTGTAATTGTGCTCATATATTCTACGTCTTAATTTCTCGCAGTTTTTCCGACATAGAACCCTTCACACATCTGGCACAAAGCAATGTATACTAGCCCTTGTGTATTACAATTGGGGTAAGAGGATGCTGTAATTTATCTATTCCTAGCTGGAATTAATATTTTCTCTGTTTGAGAAATACTGTTACATTGGGAACAGGCCCCACGCTTGAATGTACCCTTACATTGATTGGAGAACACGTTAACTGGCCCCCCCCATATTCAAGTATATTTTTGATGTTACTACCCTTCTGGAAAACAGTTTTCACTGGCTTCCCTTTAAGGTTGGGGAAGTTAGTAAAGTCACTAAATGTCTCCCATTCTTTTTGCACTATGTTTCTAATAATACCAGCATTTACACTGTAATCTGTAACAAAAGCTCTTTGTAACCCTACTGTTGTTTTTTGAACATTGCTAGAACCCATTGAAGGGTATATTTTCCCAGTACCTAAAATGGGTTTATATTTATTATTCCTACCTTCCCTCACCTCATTCTGTATATTAATAATAAAGTCCTCTGGGTATCCCCTTTCCATGAACATTTTGGTTAAATTTTGGCACTCTAAGATGTAGTCATGCTCATCGGATGTCATTCGGCAAGCCCGAATGAATTGCCCCTTAACTATGCCTTTCTTTTGATATAGGGGATGGGAACTAGTATACAGAATATAGGTGTTAGAAAAAGTAGGCTTCCTATAAATGGTAGATTTGAAGCCTGTTTCATCAACATTTAAAGACACATCTAAATAATTGACTTTCTGTGTTGTAACCTGGTAGGTTAATGTCAAAAAACTAGTGCTTTGATTCAAATAAATAATAAAATCCTGTAGTTGCCCTTGGGTGCCAGTCCAAAAAATGCAGATATCGTCCAGAAATCTGGTGTGTAAGTTCCAATACTTATTAAATTCACTGTTGATAACATATTTTTTCTCCCATACTGAAAGGCCAATATCTGCATATGTGGGGGCACAATTAGCCCCCATGGCAACCCCTGTTACTTGTTTAAAATATTCTCCTGAAAAATATAAAAAATTATTGTGTAAAATGAGGTCAGCCAGTTCCAAACTTAGAAAAACGTCATTGTCCATATTATGGAAATATATTTCAACATGACAATAAAAGTAAGAAACATCATATTGATAGCATACCTGCTCTGACCCTAATCCTAAGATCAGATGTTTAGGAGTACTTATGAAATAAAAACCTAACTAACCAACCAACAACTTTTGGGCTGTTTTCAAATCATAGGCCCCTTGCACGCATTTTTAGGACAATGCAAAAGTTCTTTGTTTCACCTTCCTGATTGTATTAAATTATATCTCTTGTATAATACAGCACCATTTGTTAGAGTGCGTTTTAAATTTATACTTAGGAACATTTTTCCAGTAAGCAATGAATCAATAATGACAGAACTGCATAATTCAGAACATTTCAATCATAAAAAGCCATTCAATCTTCTGTCATTACAATCCACCAATATCAATCAATATGCACAATCTCTGCAGAAGTAAAAGCCATCTGAATAGTTCTACATTAAAGAGATCTGTAACTAATGAACAGGTTGCTGCTAGCAAACAACTTTAAGTTTCAATGTTTCATTTATAAATTCAGTGCCTGCTGCTCTTGAAGAATAAATTGCCTATGTTACATTAAAAACAAATGGTAAGCTGGTAATATTGCAATAAGCCAGGGAATGGATGGCAAACTGAAAACAAGTTCATAGCTATGAGACATCTCATCCAAAGGATGGCATACTCAGGACTGCAGCACCCTACCCCTTTAAAATACAACACTGTATCAGCAATCCATATACATGCTGTGGGAGTAGAACCCACAGCCTTCTGCATCAAAATGCAACTATGCTACCTATTGTACTATTAACATTGCTTTTAAATTCTATACCACAAGAGTGATACAATTTGTTAAACAAAACAATTGCACATTTTAAACAGACTTAGCATGAGCAGCAGTAAACTCCTCTTTCCTTGAAGCTCACAATTCCTTGAAAATGTACTTGAAACTAAATTCCTTGAAAAATGCACCTGAAACTCGGTTCCTTGAAAAATGCAGTTTGGTAGTTGCACTAGGATTCAGGATCTTGTTTTCTGAAGCTAAGGTACAGTGTTTGGGCCTAAGCAAATTACTAACCACCTGCTAATCATAACTAGGGCATTTCACTCTCTCTCACACATACATCTCAACCTCTTAGTGCAAGAAATCTGGAGAAAGCCTAAAATAAATAGGGGCAGATTATAAATATTGCTATCATGAACTTAGAAAATTACTAGACTAACAGGATTTGTGTTGGTATTCATTTTTCTAAGGATATGAAGTCTAAAACTCAAATGTCTGTAATTATTTAGCAACTTCAGTACTTTTTATGAGGAATAGACACAAATATGGGGCAAAAATTCCCACATTCTGCAAAAACCTGGACAGTTGAGGGGTATACTACTTAACACACACACACACACACACACACACACACACACACACACACACACACACACACACACACACACACACACACACACACACACACACACACACACACACACACACACACACACACACACACACACACACGAAATCTGGACAAAGCCTGTCTTAATGGGGGGACAAAGGCCCAAAACTAGGGATGTATTTTAAATATTGCTCTTATAAACTTAGAAATTTGCTAAAATAACAGGATTTGGGTTAGAATGCATTTTCTAAACTCAAATGCATGTCATTATTTTTTTTACTTCAGTCCTCAATTATTTGCCAGGGATTTGCCAGAAAAACACAATTGTATAAGAAATGGACCAAAAATATGAGGCAAAAATCTGGACATCCTGCAAAAATATGCTTTGGATTTATTCAAGTCTTGCTTAACAAAAAAAAAAAATACCTTCACTCCTGAATTGCTGAAACAAGATCTTCAGGATCAGCTCTGCAGTACTGGCTTTGCTATGCTAGGGAGAGGTGTGCATCCCTGTGATCAGCCTAAATCCCCTACTGTAACATGGAAGGAACAGAACATTTCATTTACATTTCCCCTCCAAGTTCCAACTGCCAGGCAGAAAACAAGGCAAACAAGCAGCTGCTCAGCCTCAGCTGCAAATATGGAAGGTACTAGGTCTTCTTCTTCCTTTTTTAACTCAGGGCAAGCAGCTGTTTAGCTGCAAACATGGAACTTAAGCTGCTCAGTTGCAAACACAGAAGTCTCTTTGTTTTCTTTTTTTTTTTCTTTTTCCTACGGGTGAGCTTCATAGCAGTAGTAGAAAATTATTTTTTTTTCTTTTTTTACTACAAGGTCACTCATCAGGATGCTGCAGATGTGGATATGCAGACCCTAGAAGTTATCATACGGACCACAGTTTCAGAATCTCTGAACTAGTGGATCTTCTTAGTCACATGTTTTATGAATCTCACAGACAAACGTGTACTGCTAGAAAGCCTGTTGATAAAAAATAATGAAGGTACTTCAGATATTAAGTTGGGACTAACTAGTCTTATTTGCAAAAAAAAAAGCAACCTGATAGAAAATGCTGTTTTGGAGCAGTTACTGGAAGAGTGTTAAAATACCTTGGAGTTGTAATTATTCATCGACATACTTTCAGTGTCAGCAGGTCAACAACCACTGTAACCAGATGTTCTAACTGCAGTCTACAACAATATTATATTGACTTTGAATAACAACTTGTGAATTGATGTTACTTTCATTTACTTTTCTTCTGTGCTTGACTATTAATCAATGTAACTTATAATTCAAACCAAAGAGATTAGATATTTCAATACCAGTTAAGTAATTGGATAGGAAACTGTCTGTTGGGCAGGAAAATATTCTGAACTAAGTAAAAAAAAAGAAGCAGATAACACCCTTTAAGACATGTTGTTGTACAAAGGTCTTAACTTGGACTGCATTTCATTATGTATACCAACGTTTTACAAACAAAAGCTACAACCTTCCACACAATTTATGCTGGTGAGATGAAGCTGGAAAAGGTTATCAATAAGGTCAAGGATAATGAAAACATGTCGGAAGAGTGCCCCACCCTTAAACCTGGGCTTATGGTAATAACTGACCTGATACTGGCAGATTATAAGTTCATAGCTACTTACTAGGTGACTGATCTGTGAATATCTTTAAAAGCATAACCATACATTCTCATGGAGTTGTTAACCCTTATATGTTAAGTACAAATAACTCAGAAACAAACAGACCATTTACATAATGCACCCAGCCATGCTGGACAAGGATGCTAAACCAGGAATGAATTTGGGCTTACCCATCCATTTGTCCAGATTACATTTAATAGTATAAGAGAAGTACTTTGCTTCATGTGGATAGGAAGACAACTCCAAAAAAACAGTGTTCCATGTGATACATATCTGTCCCCCAATGTGTTACATTTATGTTGCAAAAGAGATTTAATCATCTCTTGAAAGGGCGTAATAGAACTAAAGTGCCAGGGTGTACAATTTCTTTAATTCATCTATAGAAAAGATACATAAAATTAGCATAAATCAATTGCCTGTATATTACACGTCAACACATCCTGGTAACTCAAAAGCATTCTATGCCACCATATTAGTCTAGACAGAACCAGGTAAAAAAATATTGTATAGTATGGTCACTTGACTAATAAAAAAAATGACAGTTTTACAAAAATGTATCCAGAGACTGGTAATAAGGAAACTTGAGAACATTAGGCATCTTGCATGTTACACAGCTTAACTTTTCTCTGCTCCCTATATAATATAGTGTTACAAGGTAATCTAGTTTATTTGTTTATTTCTCATTCATCATCTAAATGTATTAGGCATATCTCTTCTACTCTGCTCTATACTAAATCTTTCAGAATGTTTTCTGCTTCATCACAAAAAATTACCTCTCATCCAATATTTGGAACTGTGTCAATACCCCACCTGTTTAAACAAGCAAAATGCAAATGCTTGCTATTAGGACACAGCACATAATACCTCTTCAGCCTCTTTCAACAATTCATTCTATGACACAATTCCTATCTGCCTGTAGGCTTTTTCTAAATCTGTTTAACCATCTTTTATCCTCCTCCATTTATTTATTTATTCCCTTTTTCCTCTTCGTCTTGCATTGTATATATGTAAATATGTAAATAACAGTACTCTGAACTCACTGTAATTTGGAGCAAAACATCATTTTTATTTGTTTCTGAAATGTTCAAAAATTGCTTAACATCATATGTCCTACTTAGAGTTGTTGTTTGTCTTTTGGCTTTTCCCGGTTAGGTGTTGCCACAGCGGAACTCCGGTCCGCTAATGATTGGCAGTAGATTTTCACGAATGCCGAGGTGCCCGCTCGACGTCCAACCTTCAACAAAGGCACGCCCATTTATGCATGACTTTCGAATGCCACCCAACCACGGGGAGGACATGCAGACTCCACACAAAAGCCACTCCCTGCACTCCAGTTGAGAATCGAATGGGAGAACCTCTTGCTGTGAGGCAACAATGCTACCGCTTCACCACCTTATTGTAATATCTAAGTTCTTTGCATTACTATTATGGTCATCTTTGAATCAGAAGATGGTCTACTGTGATTAGGACTGTACCCCTGTCAACAGATTAAAATAATTAAATAAATACATAAAAACATATATAGATACATATGTGTGTGTGTGTGTGTGTGTGTGAGTGTGTGTGTGTGTGTGTGTGTGTGTGTGTGTGTGTGTGTGTGTGTGTGTGTGTGTGTGTGTGTGTGTGTTTGATCATTTAGGGTTAGAGTAAGGTAAGAAAAGTAGCTAGATTTGGTATTTGTGTGATTGTTTGTGGGTTAGGGTTAGGTAAGGGGCTAGTTCTACTGTTGTGCATGTGTATTTTTGCTTGTTTGGGAGTGTATGTGCATCTGAACCTGTCTGAGTGGTAGTGTTATGGGATTTGTTTTATGGTAAAGTGCAGTGCTAGAGATAGGGCAGTGGTAGGTTTAGGGTTAAAATGTACTATTAACATAGTGAAGGGGGGACAAGGACCCCCTAAACTACCTTAGTAGTGTGTGCTAATTCTAATCCTGTAACTACCCTTAACGTAAGGCACAGTAGATATTTAAGATGACTGGGTGATGTTCCTGAATGTGCACAGAAACACATCTTTCATTTTATACTGTGAATTTGTTTTACCATTTCCAACCTGAAAATATTAACTGCATTAGCCTTTTTGAGTTTTATTATTTGGATCAAAATTTTTATACTTTTTTATTCAGATGTCAGTAGCATTTAATCCAATGACTTTACTTTGTGCCAGGAATATGTGATTAAGTACAAAGCTCACTTATCTGTGCCATTTAGTCTCATTGCTTCAGAAGTATCTTCAGACATAATTTTATATTCAGTATCTTTGTCTTGATTAAATTCAACATTTTGTTTAATTCTCAGCATTTCTTGACAGAATCTGACGTACTATTGTCCTCTTGTCTCACTTTTTATGATGCATTTCACATTTTACTTTAGCAATATTTTTAATTTAATGTCAGTAAAAATAACTTAAAGTGCTGTTCCTAAATAATAACATGCAAATTATTTTGAAAGCAGCTGTCCTGGAAGTCAATACGATTCTCTCAATCTGTGATTACTGACCACTGAATATTGGTAGAGATTTGAGTTTCAGATGTCATAATCTTCAAAAATACATGGTAATGCAAAAGCTGTTATTGTAAAAACTTTCTAAATTTATAAGACCAATAATTAAAATTTGTCCCTGATTTTTTACCGTTGTCTACCCATTATTTTTGTCTGTGTCCAGATTTCTTGCACTACCAGGTTGAGAGGTATGTGTGTGATAAATAAACTGAGTTGCAGGAAATTTTTTTAGTTCTTTGCTAAACTGTCTTGTGGCTACATAATTCCTGGTGGGTGCATTTGGATCATTTTTATATGTGAAATTTGAAGTTTCTGTCCATCTAAACATAAAACTCTAAAAATAAATATGTTTCTTTCTACAAATACATTTTTAATTTCAGAACCTGTAACATTTTGGTGTTTATTAGGATGAGTAAAAAGCTTTACAGACACACTGGGCATGCTTTCATCCTGTCTGAGCTGTTCTATGACTGTTTCTAGAAAGACATACACCAGAGGGCATGCAACTTACAATAGTTAGGCATTAGCATATTTAAAATATATACTCCAGTGCTACTGTTGGCTGCCAAAGTATGCCTGCCCTTCTATTTTTCATTATTGCTTTATTATTTTGAATTTATTTTACCTTTAGAGTTTGTGAGTGATTACTAACATGATTATTATGTATTCACATGTTTCTCTGCTGTATTTCTAAAGAAAGAAAGACAGTAACTCGAATTGCTAGGTCTTGCACATTTTAATAGGCCCCTGTCTGTTCCATTTTCACATATTTCTTTGATTGGATTTCAGTAACTACTTCAATTGTTCCTGCCTTGCTTCATCATATCTTATGACTTTGGTCATCTGTCTTTCTTATACACACCACGACTACCATTTTCTCGTTTGCTGATTTTGCCTCTATAAGGAACATTTTATTTTACAGCCCAGAAACCTTCAGTATCTGTCTCCTCTGTATATGTTAGACTGGTTGGCTTGTGCAGTTTTTCAAGGGTTTATTGAGTTTCTTCACACTGGGTATTGTGATCCCACAACTTTCATAGTAATCTGTATAGAAATTACTCTAAATTGTTTTCGAGTTATTAACCTTCTCACACTTTTCTCTATCTACTTGAGCCATTCATTGCCGGACTTATTTTTTAACTGTAATATATTGACCTTTTCCTCTGACAGCATTCAGACTGTACTAAACACTGATTTCACCTTTGTACCTACTTGGGGAATTTGATTTTTATAGAGAGTCTCCACTAGTAGGTGATATACCCTAAAATGTCTTTAAAATCAGAACTAATGTGATTATTAATGTGTAACTGCTGCTTCTGTTCCTGTGTTTCATCTGTTGACTGATTACCCTTAAGGCCATCTTTCCAGCACTGTGTTTTATTTTTTGTTTACATAATAATCAATTGATATTAATTTGACTGCCATGGCAATTATCAGTAGTCCTAGGGCTGGATTCAAAAAGCTATTTGAGGACACTGCAGCACGCCAAAGGAAGACTTTAGCACATCAGCAAACATTATTTCAGAAGGTACACTGCAAGCAGTCTGAGTACTTAGCTATTTAATGTAGGATAATTATGGATTCTGCATACTCCCGTCAGATTCCAAAACACATTGTGTGCACTCAATGTAACTTAAAATGACAAACTGCAACTTCGTGTTTCTGTTATCCTTGGTATATGCTATACACAATCACAAGGAACAGGAAGCTACTACTGTGGATTCCTTCATATTCCATAATAATACCACCAAAAAAAATGCAACCTGCAGTGAATGGACTGCGATAGGCTACAATACTACAAGCCATAGGGAAGGATGTGGCTTTGCACCCTAGAAAACTGCCAGCTAGAGTGAGAACAAGGCTGCAACTAAACCAACTGTCAGATTAACAAATTATTGACAGGTACCACCTAGACAGACAGGTAGATGGTTCAGGCAATATATGTGCCCCACACATGTCTGTGCAGATATTACAAGGTAACCCCCATCCCTCTGGAAACCAAAGTATGTCTCAGTCTTGGTATACTTGCATCTGGGACATTCCAAAGACACATGGGGGATGCAGTAGGAGTGTCATAAACAGTAATCAGTCATATCCTGGCAAACTTTCTGGCAGGAATGTACAACAAGGTGGATGCCTACCCCCATGGAGTGGAGAACTGTAATGCACCAGTTCTATGATTTTGCAAACTTACCACATGTACTTGGTGCAATGGATTGCACCTACATAACTATCAAGACCCCAGTACATCCAGAAGCAGACTGCTACAATAACAGAAAGTGCTGGCCATCTCTGAACTGACAATTTGTGTGTGCAGTAAATGGTGTAACAAAGAAAGTTTGCCCGGAAGCAACTGCACGGCTCAGGGAAAGCCAAATCAGAAAAAAATAAGCCAGCAAAACATGACCCAGTAAAAAGACTGAAGTTTAATTGTTAAATCCAAAGGACAGCAAGAAAATTGCACAGACCGGTTTCGGCTGGTGTCACATACACAGCCTTCATCAGTGTAACACAAGCAAAGTCAAAGCTGTCATATAAATACACTCCACACAGTTGTGATTGGTCAATCCTAAAATTTGTCATTCAATCCTGGTGGGAAAAGACCACCTAGTTTGATAATCCACTTTTTTTCTTTTGAATTTAACAGAATGCCAACCAGTTTTGTTAGATTTGTTGCCACGGATAATATCAATAACAGTAAAGAGAAATTGTGCAGATGGATGTGTGAGTTGATGTTTATATAGTACATTATTTAGTCTGCCTTTTTTGATATTACTAGTGTGCTCAGAGATTCTCAACCTTAGTGGCCGGGTAGTTTGGCCTATATAAATAGCCCCACATGTACACATGGCTAAATAAATTAGCCAATCAGAACTACAGTTTGCAAAGAACTTTATGTCATATACAGTAGGGGAATTCCTACTTGTGAATTCCTTGGTTTTAGATATTTTGGGGCAATTAGTGCAGTGTCCACAGGGATAACATCCTACAGGAATGGTACCAGTAATAGTAGTTTGAATAGGTTCTAATCCTCCAATATCATGGGAATGTTTATAATGACTAAAGGTACTCCCTAAATTTCTGCCTTTCCTAAAAGAGAACAAACATTTGGTAGGAACAATTGAAGATAAATCATTATCATATAATAGAAGATTCCAGTGTCTATGAATACTCTGAATCAGAGCATCAGAATTTCTTCCATAAGTGGTAGTAAATCTGATGGGATGAACAGTTGAAACAGTATCAGGTTTATAAGTGAGTAAATCCTCCCTATTCATATGTCCAACTTTGTGTATTGCATCAAAAACATGACCCATCTTGTATCCCCTGGTCCTGAAACGGCTAGTCAAATCATTTCTTTGTTCATGGTAGGATGTTTCATCAGAACAAATACGTTTAAGTCTGATGAACTGAGATTTTGGAATGTTTTTAGATATATGTGGAAGGTGAAAGCTGGAAGCATGTAAAATGGTGTTGTATTCTGGGTGTTTCCTGTATACTTTGGTACCTAGAGTGTCATCAAGTAATCTATTGATCAAGACATCCAGAAAAGTGATGTTATCATGATCATAGTGTAGAGTAAACTCAATACCCCATTGATTGTTGTTGAGATATGCCAGGAAATCATACAACTCATCTAGTTCACCCCTCCATACTGCCCAGCAATCATCAAGGTATCTTCTCCAAATATCAAGATGTTCTAAATAGATATTGTGTTCAGAGTTATAGATCAAATCTTTCTCCACATAAGCCATAAAAAGGTCCGCATAAATGGGTGCAAATGATGAGCCCATAGTGGTACCCTTAGTTTGCCAATAGCAAACATCTTGGTAGAAAAAAACATTATTATTCAAAACATATGAAGCCATATCCAAAAGAAATTCATTAAATTCATATGAGTATAATCCAGAGACATCCAACCAATAAGATAGAGCTTCTAAGCCACCAGAGTGAGGAATATTTGTATATAGTGCACTAACGTCAAAAGTGCACATCCACCAATCAGGATCCAGTTGTGTATCCGTGATGATCTGTAGAAAATTGGTAGTGTCACGTAATCGTGAACGAATAAATGATAAAAGAGGTTTTAGTTTGTCAGTCAGAAAAAGGGACAGGGGTTCGGTGATATAACCCCTGCCTGAAACAATAGGACTTCCTGGGGGATGTGTGGGATCTTTGTGTATCTTTGGTAAAAAGTAAATATATTGATTAGAGGAATCATGAACTAACAATTGGTGCATAAGACTGGTATCAATAATACAAGCATCTTTGGCATGAGAAAGAAATTGTTCAATTTCATTTTGAAATCTGGAAGTAGGATTAATAACCATTTTAACATAATATTTTTCATTGGACAGTTGCCTAAGAGCTTCCTGGTTATAATAATTCCAATCTAAAACAACAACAGCACCCGCTTTGTCTGCTGAGATAACAACAATATCACGATTGTATTGAATATTTCTGATGGCTTGTTGTTCTTGAATAGTGATGTTGTTAGGTCGACAATCAGAAACAGATCGCACATAGTGAAGATCCTTAAGAATATTATTCTGAAATTGTGAGACAACAGGGTGCATAGGTGGATTAAATTGTGATTTGTGATATGTGAATTTATCTGAAACACCAAAATCGTTAGTAGAACCAAAATACATTCTTAGATTCAATAATTTACAAAAGATACAACATCCTCTGCAAATGAATCTTCACTGACAAAAAAAACAGGGACAAATGTAAGACCTTTATTAAGAATAGCGACTTCAGTAGGTGATAAAACATAGCTTGACAAATTTAAAACATTGTTATGTAATGTTAGGTCTACTTGGTCATGACATGGTGTAGTAAACCTTGAATGTCCGTTATGGCCTTTGTGTTTCCTCCCCCCTCTTTTATACCTGCTCCTAAAGGGGCACCAATAGGTGTTCTCTTGGGCGTGGGTGACCCGGAAGCAGTCAGCAACTCACTCTCACGGCCTGAGGAAAGTTCCTCCGTGGAGGAACCAGTATCTGAAATGTAGTTATGCTTTAGAATAGATTTGGGTCTTTTCCTTTTCGAAGGACGGTTATGTTGAATATTAAATTTAACATGTTTAGTTACATTGAATGGATTATTGCCTTGATAGTCCGCCAAATCCCTATTGTATTTTTGAATTTTCTTTGTTTTGAGTTGGGTCTCCAAGTTATTTAAATCAGAAGCCACCCTGTCAAGTTGTTTAACAAAGAAAGGTTCTTTTTCAAAAGATTTAACGTCATTGGCAAGGCCATGGACTGTATTGACCTCCTTGTCAATTGTGCATTCATAATAATTATTGAGTGCCTTAACAAAGGACATACTTGTTTGATGTTGGATTCCTGCCCATTCTTGTGATAATTCTTCATCTATGTCTGACACTAATGGCTGAATCCTTACCCTCAAACCCCGTGGGGTGATATTTTTTGTAATATAAGCTTTAAACAACTTAGCGTGCCAGACGTTCGATCTCAATATACGCAAATGTTTGTGAAGTTTATCAAATGCAAGGCTGCAAGTGGTTTCGGACCCTATAGCTGTACCAGAATTTGTATCATCATTAATAGAGCCCAGACCAAATACACTCAAATCTTCTCTGTCAGAAGATAATCTGGATACTAGACTTATCAAATCCATTTTAAAGAGTGCTAGGGCAACCAAAAAAAAGACAATAATAGCAACAAGGCTACGTCAATCAATGAGACAATAATAGACCCAAATATGGACTACGTCTCCACACACAAATAGGTCAAGATCCAAAAGAGAGCAAAATATCAATTGGCAAGTGAGGACAAAACTATATATATCAAATTGGCAAAGGTGACTGATTAAAAAAGTAAATCTGAGATCCACTAAAAAACAAAGAATGGCAATAACCCATAAAATATGGGAAAAAAAGGCTAGACCATCAATGGCAATACCCAAAGGTCCTTCGATAGGAAAAGAAACCCCCAAACCTTATATGAAAATGATAAGGTGTCAATGTCATACACAAACTGGATGAAATAAATAATATATACAAAGGAGGATAATAATACAAGAAAAATATAATGTTGAATGGAACAACTGTAAAAGCCCATACGAATATATAAGCATACGTCAACAGCGATGTGTGTCTATAGAAGAAAAAAGAACTTGAGACACCAGTTCTGAGTTTGCAAAATAGTATACTATGAATACAAAAAAATATAATATATAGTGAAAAGATATATATATATAAGAAAAAAAATGCAGCCAGATAATTATTTCAGCCACATAAATAATAATCTAGTATGAATGTCAAGAAATGCATATTAGTGCCCAAAATGTATAAGAGAAAAGGAATACCTCCCCTAACATCTAAATGGTATTAAACAATCCTTACAACATGCTAATGGAACTAAAGAACTGTCTCACCTATGCACTAGCAATAAATATAATTAGAACAGTCTATATAAGTCAGCAATGATGACAAAAAAATTGTATACCAAATAGGTCACAATGGTTGGTATAAATACTGTAATTATGGTCCCAAACGAGAGCTACCTTGAGTAGAAAATATTAAGTAGCAAATATAAAATAGCGCCAGTTATATAGCTCTCATAGTAGATACTAATTGAGTGAACCATCAGCAAAGACCCAATACATGATGAACAAAAACTATGCACACAAAAAATATATATGTACACAAAATAGGAATAAAAAGTAAAATATATATACTAAATCATGAGCTAAGCTCCCTAATAATGGGCTAAGGATACAAAAAATGTCTTGATATCTGATTAATCATTCCCAGTGTGTAAATCCAAAGGAACAATCCTGATAGCAAGGCAAAATAATATCAACAAGACAAAAAAACAAGAAACAGTGCACTAATATATATATTAATCAATACAATATGTATGGTACATAACAATATTATATACATATATCTTGAATAGAAAAACGTAGAAAAAAGTCTCTGGTAATAAATTCCGAACTATAAAATGCAGATTGAAAACCCAAAATGGCGCCAACTGTATATCACCGGACGTATGCCTGAGTTCGAAGAGGCAGTAGCAAAAAAACACAATGTCCCAAAAAAGAGACAACAATAATCAGGTTAAATAAAAGTCAAATGTTGAATGTCATCTGCAATTGCACATAACAAAATCCTAAATCAACAGAAGGCACATATTGGAGAAATTGTTCATTTCCGTGGTCCTCAGCATGAAAACAGCATATAGATAATCACAAAAATATAAAGTATTGCATATATGAAGGAATAGTCAAACTATACTAGTACCAGAAGCACCAATCGCATGTAATGTTCTCCAAATAAGTATGCCAGTTTCGACTCGCACCAAATAGATGTGAAACATATCCTCAAAAAAACGAGCCAGCAGCAAAAAGCCTCAATAAATTATTTGAAACACTCGTATTAACAAAAGCGATACATGCTGGGTGTAAATATCCTAGGCAGGAGTAGTTCGCAGGAGAAAACCAACTTTGTTCGAACGAACATGAAGATTACAGCAAAGCCAGGCCAAGCGAGTGAGCTGCAGACTGCACCGTCGTCACACCACCGAACAACCGGAAACTCAAAGGCAGAGAGGAGGCGGCACTTCCTGTAGTAAATCAATCCACCAATAGAAATAATGCACAATTTCTCCAATATTTGATTTAAGATTTTGTTATGTGCAATTGCAGATGACATTCAACATTTGACTTTTATTTAACCTGATTATTGTTGTCTCTTTTTTGGGACATTGTGTTTTTTTGCTACTGCCTCTTCGAACTCAGGCATACGTCCGGTGATATACAGTTGGCGCCATTTTGGGTTTTCAATCTGCATTTTATAGTTCGGAATTTATTACCAGAGACTTTTTTCTACGTTTTTCAATTCAAGATATATGTATATAATATTGTTATGTACCATACATATTGTATTGATTAATATATATATTAGTGCACTGTTTCTTGTTTTTTTGTCTTGTTGATATTATTTTGCCTTGCTATCAGGATTGTTCCTTTGGATTTACACACTGGGAATGATTAATCAGATATCAAGACATTTTTTTGTATCCTTAGCCCATTATTAGGGAGCTTAGCTCATGATTTAGTATATATATTTTACTTTTTATTCCTATTTTGTGTACATATATATTTTTTGTGTGCATAGTTTTTGTTCATCATGTATTGGGTCTTTGCTGATGGTTCACTCAATTATTATCTACTATGAGAGCTATATAACTGGTGCTATTTTATATTTGCTACTTAATATTTTCTACTCAAGGTAGCTCTCGTTTGGGACCATAATTACAGTATTTATACCAACCATTGTGACCTATTTGGTATACAATTTTTTTGTCATCATTGCTGACTTATATAGACTGTTCTAATTATATTTATTGCTAGTGCATAGGTGAGACAGTTCTTTAGTTCCATTAGCATGTTGTAAGGATTGTTTAATACCATTTAGATGTTAGGGGAGGTATTCCTTTTCTCTTATACATTTTGGGCACTAATATGCATTTCTTGACATTCATACTAGATTATTATTTATGTGGCTGAAATAATTATCTGGCTGCATTTTTTTCTTATATATATATATATATATATATATATATATATATATATATATATATATTTTCACTATATATTATATTTTTTTGTAGTCATAGTATAATATTTTGCAAACTCAGAATTGGTGTCTCAAGTTCTTTTTTCTTCTATAGACACACATCGCTGTTGACGTATGCTTATATATTCATATGGGCTTTTTCAGTTGTTCCATTCAACATTGTATATTTCTTGTATTATTGTCCTCCTTTGTATATATTATTTATTTCATCCAGTTTGTGTATGACATTGACACCTTACCATTTTCATATAAGGTTTGGGGGTTTCTTTTCCTATCGAAGGACCTTTGGGTATTGCCATTGATGGTCTAGCCTTTTTTTCCCATATTTTATGGGTTATTGCCATTCTTTGTTTTTTAGTGGTCTCAGATTTACTTTTTTAATCAGTCACCTTTGCCAATTTGATATATATAGTTTTGTCCTCACTTGCCAATTGATATTTTGCTCTCTTTTGGATCTTGACCTATTTGTGTGTGGAGACATAGCCCATATTTGGGTCTATTATTGTCTCATTGATTGACGTAGCCTTGTTGCTATTATTGTCTTTTTTTCGGTTGCCCTAGCACTCTTTAAAATGGATTTGATAAGTCTAGTATCCGGATTATCTTCTGACAGAGAAGATTTGAGTGTATTTGGTCTGGGCTCTATTAATGATGATACAAATTCTGGTACAGCTATAGGGTCCGAAACCACTTGCAGCCTTGCATTTGATAAACTTCACAAACATTTGCGTATATTGAGATTGAACGTCTGGCACGCTAAGTTGTTTAAAGCTTATATTACAAAAAATATCACCCCACGGGGTTTGAGGGTAAGGATTCAGCCATTAGTGTCAGACATAGATGAAGAATTATCACAAGAATGGGCAGGAATCCAACATAAAGCAAGTATGTCCTTTGTTAAGGCACTCAATAATTATTATGAACGCACAATTGACAAGGAGGTCAATACAGTCCTTGGCCTTGCCAATGACGTTAAATCTTTTGAAAAAGAACCTTTCTTTGTTAAACAACTTGACAGGGTGACTTCTGATTTAAATAACTTGGAGACCCAACTCAAAACAAAGAAAATTCAAAAATACATTAGGGATTTGGTGGACTATCAAGGCAATAATCCATTCAATGTAACTAAACATGTTAAATTTAATATTCAACATAACCGTCCTTCGAAAAGGAAAAGACCCAAATCTATTCTAAAGCATAACTACATTTCAGATACTGGTTCCTCCACGGAGGAACTTTCCTCAGGCCGTGAGAGTGAGTTGCTGACTGCTTCCGGGTCACCCACACCCAAGAGAACACCTATTGGTGCCCCTTTAGGAGCAGGTATAAAAGAGGGGGGAGGAAACACAAAGGCCATAACAGACATTCAAGGTTTACTACACCATGTCATGACCAAGTAGACCTAACATTACATAACAATGTTTTAAATTTGTCAAGCTATGTTTTATCACCTACTGAAGTCGCTATTCTTAATAAAGGTCTTACATTTGTCCCTGTTTTTTTTGTCAGTGAAGATTCATTTGCAGAGGATGTTGTATCTTTTTGTAAATTATTGAATCTAAGAATGTATTTTGGTTCTACTAACGATTTTGGTGTTTCAGATAAATTCACATATCACAAATCACAATTTAATCCACCTATGCACCCTGTTGTCTCACAATTTCAGAATAATATTCTTAAGGATCTTCACTATGTGCGATCTGTTTCTGATTGTCGACCTAACAACATCACTATTCAAGAACAACAAGCCATCAGAAATATTCAATACAATTGTGATATTGTTGTTATCTCAGCAGACAAAGGGGGTGCTGTTGTTTTAGATTGTAATTATTATAACCAGGAAGCTCTTAGGCAACTGTCCAATGAAAAATATTATGTTAAAATGGTTATTAATCCTACTTCCAGTTTTCAAAATGAAATCGAACAATTTCTTTCTCATGCCAAAGATGCTTGTATTATTGATACCAATCTTATGCACCAATTGTTAGTTCATGATTCCTCTAATCAATATATTTACTTTTTACCAAAGATACACAAAGATCCCACACATCCCCCCGGGAAGACCTATTGTTTCAGGCAGGGGTTATATCACCGAACTCCTGTCCGTTTTTCTGACTGACAAACTAAAACCTCTTTTATCATTTATTCGTTCACGATTACGTGACACTACCAATTTTCTACAGATCATCACGGATACACAACTGGATCCTGATTGGTGGATGTGCACTTTTGACGTTAGTGCACTATATACAAATATTCCTCACTCTGGTGGCTTAGAAGCTCTATCTTATTGGTTGGATGTCTCTGGATTATACTCATATGAATTTAATGAATTTCTTTTGGATATGGTTTCATATGTTTTGAATAATAATGTTTTTTTCTATCAAGATGTTTGCTATTGACAAACTAAGGGTACCACTATGGGCTCATCATTTGCGCCCATTTATGCGGACCTTTTTATGGCTTATGTGGAGAAAGATTTGATCTATAACTCCGAACACAATATCTATTTAGAACATCTTGATATTTGGAGAAGATACCTTGATGATTGCTGGGCAGTATGGAGGGGTGAACTAGATGAGTTGTATGATTTCCTGGCATATCTCAACAACAATCAATGGGGTATTGAGTTTACTCTGCACTATGATCATGATAACATCACTTTTCTTGATGTCTTGATCAATAGATTACCTGATGACACTCTAGGTACCAAAGTATACAGGAAACACCCGGAATACAACACCATTTTACATGCTTCCAGCTTTCACCCTCCACATATATCTAAAAACATTCCAAAATCTCAGTTCATCAGACTTAAACATATTTGTTCTGATGAAACATCCTACCATGAACAAAGTAATGATTTGACTAGCCGTTTCAGGACCAGGGGATACAAGATGGGTCATGTTTTTGATGCAATACACAAAGTTGGACATATGAATAGGGAGGATTTACTCACTTATAAACCTGATACTGTTTCAACTGTTCATCCCATCAGATTTACTACCACTTATGGAAGAAATTCTGATGTTCTGATTCAGAGTATTCATAGACACTGGAATCTTCTATTATATGATAATGATTTATCTTCAATTGTTCCTACCAAATGTTTGTTCTCTTTTAGGAAAGGCAGAAATTTAGGGAGTACCTTTAGTCATTATAAACATTCCCATGATATTGGAGGATTAGAACCTATTCAAACTACTATTACTGGTACAATTCCTGTAGGATGTTATCCCTGTGGACACTGCACTAATTGCCCCAAAATATCTAAAACCAAGGAATTCACAAGTAGGAATTCCCCTATTGTATATGACATAAAGTTCTTTGCAAACTGTAGTTCTGATTGGCTAATTTATTTTGCCACGTGTACATATGGGGCTATTTATGTAGGCCAAACTTCCAGGCCACTAAGGTTGAGAATCTCTGAGCACACTAGTAATATCAAAAAAGGCAGACTAAATAATGCACTATATAAACATCAACTCACACATCCATCTGCACAATTTCTCTTTACTGTTATTGATATTATCCGTGGCAAAAAATCTAACAAAACTGGTTGGCATTCTCTGTTAAATTCAAAAGAAAAAAAGTGGATTATCAAACTAGGTGGTCTTTTCCCACCAGGATTGAATGACAAATTTTAGGATTGACCAATCACAACTGTGTGGAGTGTATTTATATGACAGCTTTGACTTTGCTTGTGTTACACTGATGAAGGCTGTGTATGTGACACCAGCCGAAACCGGTCTGTGCAATTTTATTGCTGTCCTTTGGATTTAACAATTAAACTTCAGTCTTTTTACTGGGTCATGTTTTGCTGGCTTATTTTTTTCTGATTTGCAGTAAATGGTACCATAAAAAATATCATACAAGCGAAAGAAGCTTCAGACGAACAGGAACACCAAGCCCAAGAATGTCTTCCTTAACGCGTTTTTATTAAGTACACAAGAAAAATAGCGTTTTCGCCACAGAACAATGTAGCTTCTTCAGAGGAATTTAAAATACATACATAAAAGACTCCTTTTATACAAAAATGCCAATACTTAATTAGTTAAAAAGCCCGCTCAAAAGGCAATTGATTATACAATTGCATATTTAAAAGGGCAAAGCAAATAAAAAATGCTGATGCTTTTCTAATGTAGAAATCTTTTCTTCTGCTGAATAAATCTAAATGAAATAAATTTAAAAATATATGTATATTATACAAACATAAAAAAATATATATATAAATATATATATATATATAAAACTGTATTAATCAGTTGTCATCAAATAAATCATAATAAACAAGCACACAAACTCAGTAATGATGGTAACAGAAACTTCCTTTAACTAAAATACGTTCTTGAATATAACCAACGTACTGTGATAGTATGAGTGAGTACAGTAATAACACCCCCCATGTATATAGTGTGTATATAAACTAAGTATACACACAAAAGAGCCTGTATCATGAGTGTTTATAAATGTGATAATAAACACAAGATAAGTAACAATGATCAAACCAGTAAATAATGAATAAATTAAACTGTAAACCCCAAAAAATGTTTTTTTTAAATCTTGGGACTCACCTAAGATATGATTTATATTTTAACACTGGGGCTATATTACAACTTTCGTTGAGCCCCGGTGTATTAAAAGAGTCTAACTTTAACTGCCATAAAAGCTCACGTATTTCAAGTAAAAGAGAGGTAGGGCCACCCCTAATAGAAGGAGCCACATGGTCTATACCCATAAACAGAAATGCATGACCAGGATTATTAAATACATGCTTAGCTAATGCGTTTTCGCATTTCTTGTTTTTAATTGCATAGCAATGTTGATATATGCGCTCCTTAAATTTTCTATCCGTCTTACCGACGTAGAAAGCAGGGCAGCATGTGCAAAAGGCCAGGTAAATAATAGATTTAGTCTACAGCAAATCCTATACTTGATAAGATATTTCCTGTCTGAAATGTCAAAAGAACTGCCTGACTTAATAAGATTACACCAGTTGCATAAGCCACAAGGGAATGACCCCTTAATCCGGTTGAAAGAATCACCTAAGGGAGCGCTTTGCAATAAATCCTTCATGTTCCTGCCTCTCCTAAAAATAATACGGGGTTTGACACCTAGTTTGTCAGATAATAAAGAATGTGTAGAAATAAAATACCAATTCTTGGTTAAAATACCAAGAATAGCATCAGAGTTTAAATTAAATGTCGTGACAAAACTACACGTGAACTCCTGCGATGATTTCACAGAATCAGAGTTTGTAACACAGCCTTGTGATAAGGGTAGGATATCCCTGGCAGCTTGTTCAGCATCCAACTCCGCTATAGGTAACACAGTAAGAAGGGGTTTATAAAAACCATCCCTTCTCTTAGTGGGCACTTCATTAATAAGATCGTCCACAAAGCACAGTGGGTAACCACGCTGTAAGAAGAACTCCTTCAGGCATGCAACTTCCGAAAAGAATTCGCTAAACTCACTACACTCAAAACAAAAAAGAGCTATAGTAAAAGGGCAACTGGTGAGGGCGGCAAGAATGTGTAGTGAGTTTAGCGAATTCTTTTCGGAAGTTGCATGCCTGAAGGAGTTCTTCTTACAGCGTGGTTACCCACTGTGCTTTGTGGACGATCTTATTAATGAAGTGTCCACTAAGAGAAGGGATGTTTTTTATAAACCCCTTCTTACTGTGTTACCTATAGCGGAGTTGGATGCTGAACAAGCTGCCAGGGATATCCTACCCTTATCACAAGGCTGTGTTACAAACTCTGATTCTGTGAAATCATCGAGGAGTTCACGTAGTTTTGTCACACATTTAATTTAAACTCTGATGCTATTCTTGGTATTTTAACCAAGAATTGGTATTTTATTTCTACACATTCTTTATTATCTGACAAACTAGGTGTCAAACCCGTATTATTTTTAGGAGAGGCAGGAACATGAAGGATTTATTGCAAAGCGCTCCCTAGGTGATTCTTTCAACTGGATTAAGGGTCATTCCCTTGTGGCTTATGCAACTGGTGTAATCTTATTAAGTCAGGCAGTTCTTTGACATTTCAGACAGGAAATATCTTATCAAGTATAGGATTTACCAAGTAGACTAAATCTATTATTTACCTGGCCTTTGCACATGCTGCCCTGCTTTCTACGCCGGTAAGACGGATAGAAAATTTAAGGAGCGATATATCAACATTGCTATGCAATTAAAACAAGAAATGCGAAACGCATTAGCTAAGCATGTATTTAATAATCCTGGTCATGCATTTCTGTTTATGGGTATAGACCATGTGGCTCCTTCTATTAGGGGTGGCCCTACCTCTCTTTTACTTGAAATACGTGAGCTTTTATGGCAGTTAAAGTTAGACTTTTAATACACCGGGCTCAACGAAAGTTGTAATATAGCCCCAGTGTTAAAATATAAATCATATCTTAGGTGAGTCCCAAGATTTAAAAAAAAACATTTTTTGGGGTTTACAGTTTAATTTATTCATTATTTACTTGTTTGATCATTGTTACTTATCTTGTGTTTATTATCACATTTATAAACACTCATGATACAGGCTCTTTTGTGTGTATACTTAGTTTATATACACACTATATACATGGGGGGTGTTATTACTGTACTCACTCATACTATCACAGTACGTTGGTTATATTCAAGAACGTATTTTAGTTAAAGGAAGTTTCTGTTACCATCATTACTGAGTTTGTGTGCTTGTTTATTATGATTTATTTGATGACAACTGATTAATACAGTTATATATATATATATATATATATATATTTATATGTATATTTTTTATGTTTGTATAATATACATATATTTTTAAATTTATTTCATTTAGATTTATTCAGCAGAAGAAAAGATTTCTGCATTAGAAAAGCATCAGCATTTTTTATTTGCTTTGCCCTTTTAAATATGCAATTGTATAATCAATTGTCTTTTGAGCGGGCTTTTTAACTAATTAAGCATTGGCATTTTTGTATAAAAGGAGTCTTTTATGTATGTATTTTAAATTCCTCTGAAGAAGCTACATTGTTCTGTGGCGAAAACGCTATTTTTCTTGTGTACTTAATAAAAACGCGTTAAGGAAGACATTCTTGGGCTTGGTGTTCCTGTTCATCTGAAGCTTCTTTCGCTTGTTTGTTTTTTGGTTTCTGACATAAAAAATATCATAGCAACACACTCTGAAAGTGCCCACGATAGTACCATATGGAGGGAAAGTGGGCTGAAGGCCACATTCCAGCAAGGTGAGATACCTGAGGAATTACTACTGGGTAAGTACTGGAATGCTGCAAGAATGTAAGCTAAGGACATCCATCCCAACAATATCCATCCTCCCAACATGTATGTTTCCTCCAACAACAGATGACTGTAGTGATCCATTTGACCCATGGATAATGTTCCCATACAGAGAGCCATCAAACCCTGCAGAGGAAACCTACAATAGAGGGCATACAACAGCAATCAATAGTATTGAGCATGTGCCTGGTGTACTGAAAGCTAGGTTAGGACCTCTGGATACATCTGGGGGTGCACTGAAATACACACCTGAGAAGGCAGCACAGATGATAACTGTGTGTTCCATGCTATACAGCATGCTAACAATATCAGATGGCAGTTTTCCAGCTGCAGGTGTGTGTGAACTACCCCAAGAACCCCAGATGTCTGAAGATGACATCCTACAGGTATCAGGGGAACATGGGGGGTGGAGGACACAACCATGGGCAATGGGTTGCAAACACAAGTGCAGTCCCAGGCAACATGGCAGCATCTGACCCACAACTTTGAATCATGATAAGCCACACATATAGAAGTACACAGATTAAACATTGATGTTCAGGTGTTGCCACAGCAGCACAGGTTACATCTAATGGCAATTATCCAGTAAATGTATACACTGAGCATCAGACATAACAACATAATTATAACTGTGACACTGCCAGCCCAGCTCTCTAGAATTTTGTAAATAATCATATGTCATTTGTGAATAGTAATATGATCGATATACTTGTTTTTCAAATGTAAGAGAACTATATATTATGTGGATATTAAACTACTGGCGCAGAAGTGTGTGTTGAACTGTATGTTATGTACTAAGGTTTAGGAATGTAACCACAGTGTACCCTACTGGAAAAGAACAGAAATGTATGAACTATATACCTGTGCAAATATATGTTCTGATAGTAGAGGCTGGAACATGCAGAGTTAACATATACAATGTAAAGAAAATAAGTTGAAATGAGGTGCTTTACCATGTGGTATAAAAAAGTTAGTTTCAGTGCAGCAAGCAGGCACAATGTCTGGAGCTAGAGGTTTTCCTGTTGTCTTGAAACAGAAATAATTACTAGGTTTAAAATGTAAAAGTTTTAACTGTTTTACGATTTTCAGTTCTATGCAAATGTGTGAGAGATATGTACTTCTCATACAGAGTTGTTAAAATTTTGTTAAGTTTCTGTTAGCCTGGGATCTGAAGGCAGGTGACAAAGAGCTATGTCATCCAAAGCTGACCCAGCAGTAATATTTATGTAATTTAAGAACTCTCTCAAAGGCAGATTTTGCATTTTGTATCTTGTCTTGGACCTAGAAACATTCATTCGGTACTTCTGCCAATGTGTTTCTCTGTAAGTAAGATTTAGGTATAGTATTTCTTTTAGAGATAGATAGGAATATAATAAATATTTGGTTAGATGTTTTCTATATTCATTTGAGACTGTCCTGCAATGTTGTTTTAAAATATTTCCTGTGACTCTGAACTCTGCAGTTATTGTGTTGATTGAGGATTGTCTTGTTCTTTTATTATTTATTATTATTTTATTTATTTATTATTCATTATTTAAACATTTTAATTGTGGCTGGTTTGTTTAGAGATATTTAAGCTCTTAGAGTACTTGCATATGTATTTGGTGACACTGTATAGGCCACTCCAATAGCCTTGAAAGTCTTGGTCACACATAACATTTGGATAATAGTAACATTACACAGTAAGATTAGGCACCCTTTAGTGAGGGCTTTAAAAGCAGTTGATAAGAGCTGGCTGGTGGCAGTGATAACTACCTTATAGTCTGGGCAGAAGAGGGCATAGCTAGTAAACCTGTGCCAGCCTTCCCCAGGAGTGTCTGTAGGTTTGTATATAAGTCAAATCTCAAAGTATGTGTGTGTCAGCTACTTGGGCAAGGACACAAAGCACTGGTTGGACAGAGAGGGCGCTGGAGGTCTTAGCTTGGCTACTCGGCTGAGATCTTAACCCTATAGCTGTGCCAGTGGGGAGTCTTATTGGGGATCTAGATAAAGAGGGAGAAAGCCCCAGACTGACTGTGATCTCTGTGCGCTCTTAAGTGAAACTGTACTTTACAGTATGTGTGTACTTGTCATCTTCCCCAATGTGTAAATCCCTCACTGATGCTAGTGGTGAGGAATGAGGCTGCTTGATTACTGGACCAATGTGGGGTCATCACTATAACATATAACAGTATGAACATATACAAATCTATTACAACAGGGATTGACAGCTCAGGGCACAACTCACACAGGTATGCATACAGACTTATATTTGTATATCTGTGTATGGCAGACAATAAGGGGCACATATCTGTGAAACTCATTCCTATCTGTCCAGTATAAAAAGATGCAAACAGGGAAAAAACTCAGGGCATAATGCAGAACTGTTGCTAATATTACTTGCAAAGCATATCAATGTAAGTATGGAAAAAGTAATGCAATAAATGATGTCAGCCATGTTTAGCAAAACTGTTGGACTCCCATGGCATCAGACTTGTCAATGAACAGAGACAGATAGATAACATTGTCAGTGTTCTGCAAAGCAATCATCATCACCATGGAGTGAAACTGACACTACTGGACAGAGTGGATCAGCTGTCATTGTTATTCTAATGCAGTCTAGGGTGCCCACTCTGATGGCTCACACCACGGTCTGGTCTGCCCCATGACATATGGAAACACTTGGCCTTGGTTGCTCCACAGAAAAGACTGATGGGATGACACCAGCAATATCTGTTCTACTGAGAGATGGCCTGTTTCCCATGTGACAATTGGCTAAGCACAGTCAGGGCTCGCAGAACCCTGCTTGTACTATGACACTGCTGGAGTACTGTAGAAGCCAGGCATTCTATGCATCTTGCCACAGATAACATAATTTAATTCTGTGCAGCCAATGACACCATTACCTTACCATGTCTGTGCTCCTGTCCTTCATGCAGTACATCCAGTTGGTGTGCAACACAATCTGTGGCATGGGCAAGTACATGGATGCCAGATCCATGACATCACTGGGAACATTCATTTGCCTGTAGAAGTAGGTGGACACCTTTTGACACATGCCCATGCACACCAGCTGCATTCCTATATCTAATGTGATAGGCAGTATCAATGTGTTTTAGGGAACTGTCAACATCAACAGCAGTCTCAACATGGGTCTGTTGTCCACAAGCCTCATTCTGTCCACCATTCAATGTCCCCTCATTGTCAGAATGACTGGACAAGGTTTCCTCCATATATGAGGCTACAGCTATATCCATACGACTTTCACCATCTGAAATGGACTGTATCACCATGTCAGTGTCCAGTGTGCCAGGAGCCATGCTATGATACGGAGACATATCAGATCCTACACTGGGGTCAGTGAGTGGGTTAATGGAAGATAAAGGCAGTTGATGTGTTAAAAACAGTCAAATGATACAGATCAGAACAACATGCTTACATCACATGCCTTTTATCATTGACACATATATTTCACTGGAATGTTACAGATAATAATGACTTAGCATTAGGTCTTGTCTGTCTATGGGTCATGGAATCAGCATAACAGGGAATTGACAAGCATGTTACATATCGAACATGCCTGACATATGTGAAGAATACAACCATAACACACACCTGACAACAAGTCCTCATGGGAAGTTGGTGTGGGAAGAGAGAAATGAACTGTAATTGTTGTAGGGAAACAAAGTCAGCATTAATAATAACATTATTGCCAGCATGGACCTTTCCAACAGCGTTAAAACCTACAAAAGGTATTACATGGCCATATCATTTGTGTGTGCACTTGATGCTAATGTAGTCCGTCCTATTGATGGGTAGAAGGGCACAGTATTAATAGAGGACAATAGCAGGAATAACAACAATGACATGTATCAGATAGGTCATACCATATTACTGTGAGACTCCCGATGTTGTGAGCTCGTGTGTTGTCCTCTGGGTCCTGCACTGGTAAAATACAAAAAAAATAAAAACAGCACAGTCATGTATGCAGGCAATGAAATTGTGACATGATGGGATATATGACACAGTTGCAGGGGCTGTGGATACTCATGTGTGATATGGTGCACCTGTTGACCAGATGTCCCTGTGTTGAAAAACAATGACATTAATGTCATGTAACACAGGTCTGCTATACATTGCTGCAACCTATTGTGGTAGCATACCTGGTCTGTCTGTACTTGCACATGCATGGCTTGTGTCTCCAGTGTATGTACCTGTACTGTACAAAGTTAGGGAAATGTCAGTTTGACAGTAAACAACAATGTCATGACAAGAGGTTGCGGCAATAACAGATAGTGGTCACAGTCACACTGTATGGAAACACTCACCTGCCCCTTCCTGGTGTTGTGCAGAAGTAGATGGACCTGTGAACATTAATGCAGCAGCATTACATATGTTGGTTGCACTGTTCTGTCTGTATGGCTACATGTCATTGCACTTATGTTGATCATCAACAGCCTGTATGGATTTCTGTGCATCACTCAATTCCACTCTTAAAACAAATAAAATGACAATAGATAAATATGCATGTAACAATATGCATTGATTTACTCTATAGGTATCAATGCTATGCAAAGTAACACATACATGAGTGGCCTAGAGAACATCTGCTTCTATCCCACCTTGGGTATGCATCACTCCCCACTTGCAGTATGAAGGGATGCAAGAAACATTGTGATCTCATGGGGGGGTCAATGGTGGCATCCCTCAATCTCTCATACCACCTCATCTGTTTGCTGTATGGAGAATCATGTCAGAGCAGTGTCAGTGACTGGCCTCATGGGATCTATTGGGACCTCCCACCACATTAATCATGAGGTCAGCCCAGACTTCATTCCTCCATACTGTATTACCTGCCCATCCAGGGAGTCTCTGTCCATGTTGTTGCAGTGCATCTCTTATAATCTTGTTTTTCCCGGAGTGAGAAATTTTTGCTCCTAGGTCTGTTTGCCATCTGAAAGACAGTGATATGCACATGTTCAGATTCATGTGAGGGCCCACTTATGGAGATGATTATGCGAACAGCTTATGCCACTATAAACAATGCAAAATTATATGACATACTAACTGTGACGTATAATAATGTGACATATAAAAACATATAACAATGCCTGCATGCATAACAATTGTAAAAGCAACATAACTTGTTATATCTGTAAAGACTATCTTTGAAATTCAAACCCCTTACAATCGATATCCATAGAAGGGAGATCCAAACACAAGATCATGCCACTGGATCTACGGTCTGCATGCATTTCACATTAACATATGTATAAAACAGAAATGTGTGATGACTGTAGCTGTAATGCAATTGCAGCCTAACCCGACAAGTATTCAGAATCAATCTCTAATATGTTACACATGATGACCTCAGATTAACACAAGTGTTACTGATGAATGAATGCTGTAAACATCAGCACAAAGTATCTGCAAATTATCAGTTGAACAACTTATGGAAAGCACTGTTTGGTTTTATGCCATGCGTGTCCTTTGCCTGCTTCAATTTCTTGCATTAACTTATGGAAAATGTTGGAAAAACCACAGGATCCATAAGCAGGCTACAAATAGTACTGATCCTGTTTGTATTGACCCAGTAGTTCTTAGATTATTTTTATGAACTATCAATTAATAAATATCCATAACAAGCAGAGGAATACATAGTACATAGTGACATATGGATACTGTCAGAATCCTTTGTTTTCCATAGATACAACACAGACTGTATGGAGTTACCCTCAACATATATGGATAATCTGTAAATCTATCTTTATGTACTGCTCAGTTTTACCATGTAATTCTGCCTGTGTGACTACATATGGGAAATTACTGCATGTCCTTAATGTAGATGTCAAAATCCGTATACACACAGGTAAATCGCACACCATTCCAGTAAGTTGCAAAAATTTTTCATAATGCACTCATTTTCCATAAATGCATAAATCTGAAGAGATACAGTTGAGAATGAGTAATGTTAACATAGGTGTGTAATGAACTAATATTCCCCAAAACAGAAATGCTAACAGATGCAAATTTACCTTAGCAGCTACCTATGAGTCAGGTATACCTGAAAGTAAGAGCTGCTATGTGGATACATCTTTTAAGTACCATTTGCGCCATACATAATTAATGATGTTCATTAAAATTCCAGGTTTTGAAATCCCTTTTGCGCACATCAGTGTAAGTTCTTGGAAATTTGATGCATTAACCAACAGCTCAATGTAACAGGAAAGGTCTCCATGCAAGTATCCAATAGATGTTCTTCATGTTTCTCTGTTGCAGTCATCACACTTGGGTTATCTGCCTGCAGGTAGCCCTCAGTCAGCCCGAATACCAGTCTTAGGATTTCTGTGTCAGATGCTGTCACTTCTTCCATGACGTCAGGTCATCAGGGGTATAAAACTGGCAGCCAATGCCATTACATCAGTCTTTCTTGCAGAGGAGGAGCCAGAATCAGTTCACAAGTGCTGGTCAGCCACTACCTGAAATTTTCATTTTTGAGTTTGTAATCCTGAAGTCTTCTAATCTCCGTTGGGGATCCTTTTTTCTTGCTCTAACCAATGTCAGAAAAAGTTAACAATTGTCTTGCCTGTGGAAAGCAAGTACCTCACAGAGATTTTCATTCTTACTGCGTCAACTGTTTAAGCCCAGACCACGACGTCCCTCGCTATCAGTTTTGTGCCTTCTTTAATGCCCGAACCATTTGTCGTCGGGCTATCTTTTTGCTAAGTTTTTTTGCTGTCATTCTCTGTATTCTGAAATGGCTTTGATAAGCCATCTGACTACAGAGACAGACTGCATAGGTCCAAAACTGCTGACAACACTTCCGTTAAGCTAGTCGCCTGTCCACCGGTACTCAGTGAGGCACCTTTGCGGCTCCTGATGCCCGCCTCTATAGATTCGCAGGCCTCTGCTGAGACCCATTCGGAGTCCAGTATGCCGGGAGTTGCTTCTTCGACTATGGAACCTGATGATGTCTCTACCCTGGATGGGTCTGAAGCCACTGTGCAGGCACTGGCTTCTGAGGGTGTATACCACCTACCAATGTTTGAATTAAACTGACTTCGTTTTTAGCTAAAACTACCGATTTTCTGAGGCCCAGAGTACGCACTACACCTAGAAAACCGATGACCAAAGTGCATGCTCAAGCTCCCATACCACAAAAACAAATTCTTAGAATGGCTGAAGACCATATTACCCTAATTAGAGGAAGCCAGCCTTCCCCTGCTAAGAGACAAAGAATTGAGTTTCATTCTGATTCTACAGACCAGGATTCCGATGACTCTGACCTTTCTGATTATCAGGACATGGCCTTAACTACCTATGGGGATTCAGATGCAGAAGAATCCATTGCCTCTGCCTCCACTCCAGAGGATTTTTCTTTTGGTGAAACCTTGCATACTTTAAGAGATCATTTCCACTGGGAATGCCAGGTCTACCCTCAGTCCAAAAAGAGACTCAGAGAATTTTTAGAATTGCCTCAGCACAGGCCTCTAGCTATACCCCCTGTCCTGGATGTTGTAGATGATGTTTTTATGGAATCCAGTCTTACTCCAGATACTTTACCCCTGGCCCCTAGGAAACCTGACAGGTACTACAGAGTACCTGATTCCCACAAATTTCTCTTCAAGAATCCTACTGTGGATCCAGAGACCATTTCCCAGGGACCTAAAGGTATTAAGGCTACTACAGCCAAAAATCCTTCCCCTGCAGACAGGGATTCCAGAGCTTTGGACAGATGGGGTAAGAAGGTATATACCTCTCCAACTCTTGCCATAAGGGCTTTGAATTGCCAGTTTCACATGTCGAAGTACCAGCAGCATATTATGGAACTAATTAAACAAAAAATGGTGTTACTCCCAGATTGTTCAGAAAATAAAGATTTACAAGAGTTAATGCATTCTGTAAACCAAGTTAGTAAGCATACTTTGCAGTGTGGCTTTGATGCCCTAGAAGCATCTTGCAGGGCTGCAGTCACTGGGTGTGTACTGAGAAGGCATGGTTGGCTGAAGGCACAAACCTTGCCAGATCATGTCAAATCTAAATTACTAGATGCTCCTTTAAATAAGGACTGCTTATTTGGCACCAAAGCAAAAGAGGTTCTTAAAAAGACGGAAGAAAAAGCTAAATCTATGCAAACTGTCAAAGAATTCTTATAAGTGCAACCACCTAGATTCTGTAGGCATTGGCCTTCAAAAAATTGGTCCTTTCCAGCCCCTTCCAGGCCTTCTCAGACCAAGCCCAGGGCAAACAGGCCACCCAGACTACAGTCTCAGGGTATGCAGAGATCTAAACAATGGAGTGCCCCCACCTCACAAACAGGGAGTGGTAAGCCGCCCCTTATGGAAATAATTCACTATGACTTTTCAATTATCCTTCCCAGCCCTGCCCAATTACTTGTGCCCCAAGGAGGAAAACTTGCCCTTCATGCAAAAAACTGGATGTCTATTACTCAGGACAGATGGGTCCTAAACATTGTATCCCAGGGGTACAGATTCTACTTCCATACACTGCCAACCCCAATCGGGTTTCCAGACCTTCCTCCAAACCAGTGAGCAGAGGCTCAAAAGCAAGTACTTTCTCTGCTCAATATCAGAGCTATTCAACCTGTTCCAGTAGAACAAAGGGGACAGGGTTTATACTCCAGACTTTTCCTGGTGCCCAGAAAAGAGGGCTCTTGGTGCCCAATCCTGGATCTATCCACTCTCAACACCTTTCTGGTGGTCCCAAAATTCAAGATGCTTACCCTGCAACAGCTTCTCCCTATGCTAGCCAAGGTTGCCTGGCTAGTCACTCTAGACTTAAAAGAAGCTTATCTGCCCATCCCTATAAGGGAGTCATGGAGAAAATATCTACACTTCAGGGCAGGCTCTATGCACTATCATGCACTATCAGTTCTCTGCACTTCCCTTTGGCTTATCTACTGCACCAGAGTATTCACAAAGTGCCTGGCTCCAGCCATTGCATACTGTAGGCAGAGCAATATCCACATTTTCCCATACTTGGACAATTGCCTGACTCAGGCAGACAGTCAGGAATTGCTACTTCATCACCTGGCATTTGTAAAAAGCCTCCTCACTTCATTAGGGTACACCATCAATGAAAAGAAATCATAACTGGTGCCCAGTGAAAAAATTGTATTCCTGGGAGCAAACTTGGACACAACTTCCCAGATGGTTTTTCTCACTTCAGAAAAAAACAGGTCTATTTGACAAACTACTTCAAGCAAATGGCCATCAGAACCCAGCTATCTGCAAGAAAAATACTGCAAGCCCTAAGGTTCATGGCCTCATGTATTCTGCTAATTCCCTATGCTAGACTGTATATGAGGAAACTTCAGTGGTACTTAAAAAGTCTTTGGTGCCAGCATTCTCAGGACCTGGAAACAGTCATTCCAATCATACCTTGTCTGAGGGCAGAGTTTTTTTGGTGGGCAGAAGCATGCAACCACAACAAGGGACTGCATTTCACTCAACCCCTCACCGCTCAAACCCTGACAACAGATGCATCAGACTATGCATGAGGGGCTCATATGGCAGGCAAATGCATTCAGACCCACTGGCTAGCCCAGCCCATATTCTCCTGCGCATCAATCAAAAAGAGGTGCTAGCTGTACAGAATGCTTTGATAGCCTTCAAATACCTAAGCCTTCCAGGACAACTGCTTATAAAAACAGACAACACCACAGTTATGTGATACATAAACTAGCGGGAGGAACCCATTCTTACCTGCTCTGCAGGTTAGCCATGGCCCTGTGGAACACAACCTTGAGCAACCAAGTGCATCTACAAGCTCAATTCCTGCAAGGCAAACAAAATTCACTGGCAGACAACTTAAGCAGAAATCCTCTAGACCCACATGAGTGGAAATTGGAGCCCAACACCTTCAACCTTCTGATCCAGAGGTGGGGGACACCGGAGGTGGACCTATTTGCCTCCCCTGAGAACCACCAGTTGAGCAAATTCTGCACCAGGAACCCTCACAGCAGAGCCTGGAAGGTGGATGCCCTATCCTTTCAATGGGAAAACCTCTCAATTTATGCCTTTCCCCCTCTCCCCCTCCTCTCAAAAGTACTACTCAAGATAAAACAGGACAGACCAAGGTCAATTCTTATTGGCCCAGACTGGCCACGCCAGCACTGGTACCCACTCTTGTGCAGTCTGACAACAGTGCCACCCTGGCACCTTCACCAGACTCCTACCCTGTTGTCTCAGCAGGAGGGACAGATTTTGCATCCACAATTGCAATCCCTAAACCTTGCAGCCCGGCTTATCCCTTGAATACACCACCAGCAACCCTCAGCAAACAGGTGCTGGATGTCATTCTTGAAGCCAGAAGGCCTAGTACTAGGAAATCCTATGCTGAAAAGTGGAAAAGATATTGTTCTTGGAATCAGTCTCAAGGGAAGCACACAGCCATGCCCTCCTTACCTCTAATCCTGGATTACCTAGCAGAGCTACTCCACAGAGGCCCATCCTTCTCCTCCATTAAGATTCATGCCTCTGCCATCTCAGCGTATTATAATACTGAGCCACCTCTATTTTCTCACCCTTTCATCAAACTATTCCTGAGAGGGGCTAACAACTTAAGGTCCCATAGCAGAGCACCTACCCCTGCCTGGGACCTTAACTTTGTACTGTAAAAGCTCACGCTTCCCCCTTTTGACCCTGCAGCTTCATCAGAGTTCATAGGTTCATAGGTTCATAGGTTCATACTAGGCTATCTGCCCTAGGGCATTTATAAGCCTAGCCAGAATGTGTGTTTGGCTTCTCACACCCATTTTAAATTTATTTTGATATGTCTTTTTTCGGGTGGTATACTGTGCCTCTATCTAACAGTGACACAGACAGTGATGATACCCAACCTACTCTCTCCCCATCCACATCCACTCATTCCCTGAAGAGAAGAGAGTCAGGAGGGAGGGACTCTGCCCTGGACTGGGATTTTATTCCAAAGGGAGCCTCTGTTATGAATCTGTCCCTCCAGCATGTCCTATTTATTTTATTGCTGAGGTTCAAGTCTCTCGAAAGGGTAGCGTGGCTGGGATTTGATTTCTGAGGTGCAGCATGTCCATTAATTCCAGGTTAGACATGGCTTTATGGCTTTAGATCTCCTCCTCTGAAGATCTATGCCACTGAGTAGAGCTGGAGTCTTTAACCGGGCAGCATTGGCATCTAATTGAGCCCTTTGATCCTCTTTCTCTTGGGTTTTTTACTTTTTGCAGGTTTTCTTTGGTGTTCAGTGTTCCAAAGGGCATGGTACCAAAGGGGCAGCTGGGGATGATGAGAGAAAGGGCCTGATGAGGATGAGTAAAGGATGAGCCTCCATGATTACCCCTGATCTAGATGTGAATTTTCTCATGATTGGGGTGGGCTATATAAATGTGAGAGATTGCACTCAACTTGACGAGATTGTCAAATGAGAGATTTCTATCAACTGTATCCCCAGGTCCCTAATTACTTCTTCTATGTGTAAGCCAAAGGGACCTATGTTTTAATTTGTGGGCACTTTGTTTTTGCCAAAGGGAATGACTATACACTTTTTGCATTTAGCTTGAGGCCATGGCTTCTTGGCATCGCTGTGTCGGCCATGGCTCTGGCAAAGTTTGGATTCATCTTGTGTCGGTGCAGCTTCTCGTGGAGGATGCTTTGGCCTGTTGGGCTATTATCAGCCACAATCACCCCGACTGGGCCTCCGACCTGGAGACCTATATACAAGCGGGAGTCTGTCTGGCATGGTTGGAGCGCCGTTCTACTACATGTGGTGTTGAGCTTGAGCAGTTTTCCATCCCATGACTTGAGGGTTTTTATTTGAGTCCTGAGCTTATCTATAATGCCATGAAGCTGACATGTCTATATATTTAAGCTGGTGATCTATTCAATGTGAGTTATTGTCGGTATCAATAGCTTTTTGTAAGGTTTCAAAGGCCTGCTGGAGGTCTTCAGAGGCACAATGCCCTTATCAAGTGTTTTGTGAATCTGGATCAAACAAAGGCAGGGTGGAGGGTCCTTTATAGCTTGTGGGTAGACTAGGACTATGGTTGTTTGTCAGCCCCAACTTTCCCTCCTTATGAGATCCTATGGCCTTAGGTCCATAGGGAGACCGGTTTATGTAGTTTATGTAGGGTTGTTTATCACCTTTATCTGAGGCACCACCTTTATGGAGACGGTGTTCCTTTGCTGCGATCGTTTTGGTTTTGACTCATTTAGGCGCTGAGATGTGAGAGTGAGCAGTCTGCAGATGTTCATTAGTCTCTTGCTCGAAGTTTATTTCTGGGCCGCCCAGCTAGGATGTTGTTTCATCTTGAGAGTGTTTTGCTTTGGAGGAGCTGGGATAGATATTTGCCATATCTGAGCTGGTGAGCACCAGGTTGGGATATCCAGGACTTGCCTTGCACTTGAGATGTCAGTTTTGTCTTGCGCAATTTTTTCTTTGTTCTGACTTGGATGTGGGGGATGTTTTTCGTATTTTTTGTAAATTAAGATCAGTCTGGCATTCCCTCCTTGTTCGTGTTTATAACTAAAGAAAGCTCCTCCTTCCTATGTATAGTTTCTTTTCCTTGTTTTTTCCCAACTGGCCTTAAGACCTTTTTTTTGTTGGGCTTTTGTTTTTTTTTGCTTTCTTTTTATGTTTGCATTTAGTCTTTTTGTTTATAATTTTTAGTTATCCTCTATCTGCCATGAGTGGTTGGTTTATTTTTTGGATTTTGCTCTCTGATTTTATGTCAGATTTGAGGAGTGATGTTTTGCTTTTATTTTTTCACTTGGACGTTTATAAAGGGGTCTGAAGGGGTTTGGTGAATATTTAGTGATTGGGGTTATGGTCGGAATTTTCCAGGTTTTTTACACTTCGTTGCTTTTGCTTTAGATTTGTGGGTTTTGGAGCATTGGGTGGGGGTTGGGCTTTGAAGTGGTCCAGTAGGTTTTTTAAGTTGTTGTCTGGTCTTTGAGAGACCAGTGTCTTTATGGTATGGGGTGAGGGTGGGGGGGTCACTTGACAGAGAGGTCATGTTGTGGAGTCAGTGGGTTGTTCCAATATCTTGTGAGTGTTAAATGTCTTGGTTTTTTCTTTGAGTCAGGAAGGCGGGCTACCTTTCTTGGGTTCTATGTGGAGCTAGAAATCTAGGTTTGGCTGGGCTAAGTTGTTGGATAGTGTGAATGTTGGGAGTTCTCTCAGGGCTTTCAGCTTGTGGCTCCCAGGTGTGGGGGCTCTGGGGAGTGGGGGGTATTTTGGAAGCAAGTGGAGACACTCCTGGTGTTTTGGGTTGGCCTTGCATGGCATGGTGAGGTGTGGTAGTTGGGGGGGTGTGTGCTTTCTGTTGGGGTGTATGTTCTGAGGTCTTTCCTGGCTGTTATCCAATATGGATAGTTTGTGGGTTTTAGTTGAAAGCATGACTGTTGCTTGTGTGTGCAGGTTGTGAATATCGGAGCTACTCCTTTCTTAGTCCCTCCTATTAAGGTGGGTTTAGAGTTTGGTATGCTAGCATGAGTTGACTAAGCATCAACAGAGAGGTTGCCTGGCATGACTTCTGCATACTGAAGGTTTCTTCTAAGTCATAATTGTCGATGCATCGAGCTAAGGGCATTGGGGTCGCAAGAGCACAGGCACCATTAGCCTCCCTAGTGGTAGCAGTATATAGCCGCCCTTATTGCTTGGTCCAGGACTGACAGGTGGTGGTATTTGCTTTGGCTTGATCTGATCTCTCAAGGGACTGGTGGGCACCGGCCCTAGCATTGACACCTCACCGCTCCTTTCTACTTGTCATCATTGCTTCTGGAGTCATATCTCAGGTCATTTTGTCACATTAAAGCCCCCAATGAATTCAGGTGTACTGTTTCAGGCCCTGGGCTACATGCTCAGAGAGCTCCGAGCTCCTTTTATTTCACTTTCGCTAGAGGGCTGTGTCTCACCCTCTTGGTCAGGGGATGCAGTGTGCCTGGTCTGTGAGTCACCGCGTCTCAGTAATGCCTCTTGTGTGGTGTGTGTGTGTTTTAGTCTGTGATCAGGTCACTGGTGCATGGACTGCTCTCGCTAACAATTTGTACTGATCTTGTCTGCTTGCCTTGAGTGAGGACGAAAATTCCTCTCTTGGAAAACAACCTTGCTTTTAGCCATAACTACAGCAAGAAGAGTGTCTGAGTTACAGGCACTAATGGCTGTGGAACCCTTCATTATTTTCCATGCTGACAGGGTTTCCCTCAAGACTAACCCTTCCTTTACGCCTAAGGTGGTGTCTAGTGTGGCTCGAAACCAATCCATCCATTCGCCAACCTTCTTCCCTAACCTTCAGAATAAAGGGGAAAGGATCTTGCACTCCTTGGATGTGTACAGACAGCTCAGGTTCTACCTTGACAGGACTAAACCTTTCAGAAAATCTAACCAGCTGCTAGTCAGCTTTGCTAGAGGGGCAGAGGGGAAGGCCATTTCAAAGCAAATTATTTCCAAATGGATAGCACACTGCATCCATTTCTGCTACAAGCACCATGGAAAACCTACCCCACAGGGGATCAGACCATATTCCACTACGGCTATGTCCACCTCTACAGCATTTCTCCGGGGAGTCCCTACCAGGAACATTCTGGAAGCTGCAACCTGGAGTTCAGTACACACCTTCACCAAGCATGACCACTTACCAATCTTTTCTAAATCCAGAGCTGGATTTTCTACAGCAGTCTTGCAAGGTCTACTAGCCAGCCCTAACACTTCTTGACTGCCTCCACCCTTCCTCAGCTTTGGGAATCAATCCAAGTGTGATGACTGCAACAGTGAAACACGAAGAACATAGTACAGTTGTGTACACTTACCATAAATGTAGATGTTCGAGTGTATTCACTGTTGCAGTCCTGGTTTCCCTCCCTCCAGCCCCCTGGCTTTCTATATCTTTCTACCTCTCCTCTCTATGGCCATTCCTAATGGCATTGGTATTTACTTTTTACTGGTGGTGTTCCCCACCATATACTAGCTTCCTGTTTGGGGACTCCTGACATTTGGGGCAAGAAAAACTGATGTAATAGCATCAGCTGCCTGTTTTATACCCCTGACGACCTGATGTCATGGAAGAAGTGACAGCATCCAACGCAGAAATCCTAAGACTCTGGTATTTGGGCCAACTGAGGGCTACCTGCAGGCAGATAACCCAAGTGTGATGACTGCAACAGTGAATACACTCGAACATCTACATTTATGGTAAGTGTACACAATTGTACTGTATCATTAAACGTGACCATATATAGCACATGCCTGTTGTCTTCCATTGACCTGATAACATGGCATAAGCACCATTTTTAAATATTGATTTGAATACATTTATAGATAGACCATTGCTGCCAGCAAACTGAGTGGGACCTCAGGGAGCAATTTTCTGGGTGCCCATTTGGACCGAGGAGGAGACCACCCAGATGCTGACTGTCTAAGATGAAGTTGAGCACTTCATGACAGTCAGGCCATGAAACTTCATGATGATCAACATTTGGAACCAGATTGTGAGGGAGCTTCAATGAAATATGGGGACCTACTGGACTGGGGTGCAGGTTTAACACTGCTAAGATGACCTGCATCAGAGGGATGCAGAGGAGCTTCATCAGAGGGTCACAGAGGTGCATCAAGAGCTCGAGGGGTACTACATTAAGTGCTATAATAGTATGTATACCTAAGCATTCCTACAGAATTTACAGATATAACTGTGTCCGCAGTAATCATATACATGCCTTTTAAAAAAACATTAATTAGCTGTTCTGACAATTAGCTCATCTAGACAATTAAGTAGACATGGTGACTGTTTTTCCATATATATGTATGGCTTCTATTCCTATGGAGTTTGTTTTTAGTAATATTTATAATGTACATGCTGCGTATTGTAGATGCATATCTGTTTTCCAACATACAAGGACATCATTTCACAAATCCACTATAGTCATGTATCACTGATGACTATAGCGTCTAGGCCACTGATAGCTATGCATTTTGTAGTTATCTGTAATATTACAACAGTATCATCTGGTCCACATGCACATGCATGAATACTAATTCATAAATAACTTCTTCCCTCTTAATAAAGTGAACATTCTTATTACACTCCCATTTGTTTGTGTCAAGAAGAATGCCTGTCCGGTAGTCTACATATATCTTTTATAGGTTCATAGGTAAGTACTAGGCTATCTGCCTGAAGGCATTTATAAGCCTATCTGGAATGTGCTGGCTTTCGCCACCCCCTTAGATTAGTTCCCTATCCCTCTGTCCAGCAGAGCCATTGAAATGATCCCTGGGGTAAACTTTCTGTTTCCCATCCACTCATCAAGGTTTCTCTTGAAGAGGGTTAGCGAGGAGCTCTGCCTAATGTAGATTGGAATCTTGTTCCTGAGCATGGGAAGTCTCTGGAACAGGAATCTACCCCTCCAGCATGTTCTATTTATTGTTGTGGTGAGGTTTAGATCCCTGGAGTGTCTGGCTCGAGGGGATATGGTTTTCTTTCGGTGGAGCATGTCCATCAATTCTGGGTCAGACATGGCCTTGTATGTCAGGCAGAGATCACCTCTGAGTAGGCAGTATGCAACCAAGTACAGCTGGAGTTTCTTCAGTCGAGCTGCATCGGGTATCTGCTTGAGGCCAGTGATCCTCTTGGTGAGGTACTTCTGTGGTCTTTCCAGTTGTTGCAGGTGTCTTGTAAGGTACATCCCAAATGAGTCATTGTAATCTATGATGGGTCTGATGAGTGATGCGTAGAGGGGCCCAATGACCTCTTTCGATCTGGATGCAAACCCTTTTATGATTAGTGAGCCACATAGAAGGATTTTCCTAACCTCTTTGGCAATGTGATTATCAAAGGAGAGGTTACTATCTACTTGGGTCCCCAGATCCCTTATTACATCTTCCGTATTTAGGGGGCAACCACCTATGTGGTAATTTGTGGGTACTTTGTTTTTTATAAAGGGGATGACTATGCACTTTTGACATTTAGCTTGAGGCCATGGTTTTGACACCATGTATCTATCTCAGTGAGATCCTTTTGGAGGATGTCTGTGACAGCCGGAGAGTCAATTATAGCCCCTAGTTTGCAGTCGTCTGCGAACCTGGTCAGCCATAGTCCTCCTGTGCTTGCCTGTACCTCTGAGAAGTATTTGCCGAACAGGAGGGGTCCTAGAAATGAGCCCTGGGGAATGCCACTTGTAACCTGTTTAGAGTCAGACCTAGCTACTGCAACTCTTACCATGTGGGTGGGTTCTGTCCATGAGCCAGTTGGCAACCCATCTCATGACACAGGGGTTTATGTTTAGGTTGGTGAGCTTGTCTATAATACCTGAGTGGGGAATGGTGTCGAAGGCCTTTGCGAGGTCTAGGTAGGCTGTGTGGACCACCTTTCCCTCGTCTATAGCCTTGGTAACTGTTTCAAAGAAGGACATCAGGTTAAGGAGGCATGATCTGCCCTTAACAAAGCTGAACTGGGTAGGATCCAGTGTTTGGAAGTTCCCAATGTCTCTGTTAATGAGATCCATAATGATGCACTCCATAGCTTTGCAGACCAAACTAGTCAGGCTTATAGGGCGATAGTTCCCGGGGTCCGTTGTGGCTCCACCTTTGTGGAGCAGAATAACCATTGATGTGCACCACTCTGTGGGCACGTAGCCTGTGGAGAGGCTGAGTTTAAACAGTGTGTTTAGGTGAGGGGTTAGTTCATCTTTGAGCTTGTGTAAGATGCAGCCTGAGACACTGTCCGGTCCCATTGATGCTGTGTTTTTGGCTTTGGAAAGGGCTGTTTTAACCTGAGTGTCTGTGATTTCAGGGGCTCTACATTCTTCTGGTATAGTTATGGGCCCTTTTGGGGGTGAGAGGGGGATGAAGTTTGCACTGAACCTGTCTGCCAGGATGTTGGCTATATTGGTCAGTTCAGTGCATTTTTTGCCATTCTGTACTAACTCTGAGCAGATCTGAGAATTGCCACTTAGATTCTTGACATAGCTAAAGAATGCCTTGTGGTTATCTTTGGAGTCCATGGCAATTTTTCTTTCAAAGCTAGCCTTGGATGATTTTATGAGGGAATGTAGTTTCTTGTTGATACTGATCAGGGATGTCTTCCCTTCTTGGGATTTTACTCTTTTCTGTACTACTTTCCTCCTTCTGTTGTATAGCTTGTTTATGGCAGGGGTCTGCCAGACTGGTTTCCTTTTCTTGTGGGAGTGAGTCTTGGTTTTGTTTGGGATAGCACAATCCATGCATTCGTGTAGGTGCCCGTAGAGTGCATTAGCAAAGGATTTTGCAGCTTGGACAGCGTTATCCTTTAGCATGGGGACTTTGAAAAATCCCACCTCGGTCTTAAGTAATGTGAAGTTTGCTTTTGAAAAGTTTTTCACGGTGGTTTCTTTGACCAGGGGTGGTGGTGGAATGTGGATATCCAGAGTAATTAGTTTATGGTCAGATCTAACCAGCGAGGAGTTGACCTCCGGTGTGGAACATCGGTCACCCACATTGGTGATGACCAGGTCCAATATGTTGTCACCTCTGGTGGGAGTGTTGACCAGTTGATCCAGGGCATTTGAGTTTATAAATTCTAGGAAATGTTGAGCAAGGGAGTTGGTACTTGAGTAGTTCTCCCAGTTAATGTTTGGGTAATTGAAATCACCCAATATCAGGGTGTTTGGTAGGACCTTTATGTTTCCCAGCATTTCCAGGAATGCAGAGTGGGGGTCCTGGGACATGGTGGGTGATCTGTAGCAAGCTATAATTTGAATAGCAGTTTTACCCATTGTTAGTTGCACGTGGATGATCTCTGAAGCATTGTGCTGTGCCACTAACCTGGAGGTGTGGGTATCCTTGATGAATATGGATACTCTCACACCTTTTGTATTTTGGTCTGGGTTTTGTGGCTGAAATGTATGGTATGAGTTGTAGCCTGGTAGTGCTGGGGTGTTCTCTGAAGCCTTAAACCAGGTTTCTGTTACTGCACATATATCGATTTTCTCAATACTGAGGAGTGCCTCGAGTGCGTGCATTTTGAGGTTTAGACTTCTGGCATTGTTTTTGTTACTTGAGCTATTTATAGCTGTGGGTTTGTCTTTTGAGCCTTGCCTAAAAAAGGCACTATGGGGGTGGCAAGAGCCTTGGCCAGTATTCGAAAGCCTAAGGGTGACAGGTGCAAGCCGTCTCTAACAAAGCAGTGTGGCTTGTCGAGTATGTCATCTCAGGCTGACAGGCACTAGATCCCCTTTGAATGACAACAGAAGCTTAGCTAATTGTTGAAATTGATATTTTTTTCTCTATACCATGGTATCATTCTTGGTGAGGGCAGGATGCTACTCAGGGTCAGGGTCATACCGGCCTGGACTACGTAATCAGAGAGCTCCTCCATGTCTTTTTTCATATAGTCCAGGGAGGTATGGCTCAGGTCATTCACACCAGCATGGACAATGACAGACTCATATCTGTACTTGTTCTGGAGTGACCTGAGTGCTTGTGTTATGTGGCGGATCTTGGCACCCGACAGGCAGCTAACAGTAACCTTCTCCTTGTTCAGCCTAGTGAGTGGGACGTCAGTGTGCCTGACTATAGAGTCACCTATTACTAGTGTGTTGGATATGTTATTTTGCCTTAAGGGCTGTGATTCATTTGTAATATGTGTTGATAGCTGTTATTTGTGTAGATTATGATGGCCAATAGCATTTATGTGTCGGATAGTTCCGTATCCATCCATTATCCACAGGAATATGGATACACACACAGTAACTGTTTGTTAAGAAGAAATATGTGCTACCTGGTAGCTTGACCTGTAAAGAAACAGACCGCATATATGTTTGTATGCCGAGGGTTCATCTACACATAGGGAAACATATCACTGTATTTTGATCTTTGTGTCTTTCACAAATTGTTCAAAATTCTGCTGTACATACCTATTTATTGTTATTAACAGTTGTTTTGTGAATGCTTACAGAACACTCATTAATTCCCTGAACCTCTATGAATGTCTCTGTAATCCATAATGTTCTGTGAACAGCATGTCTTTTAGTCAGGGTTGTGTGTAAAGCTTGGAACAGACTGTTATATTCCTTCCAAAAGTTTTGTGGAATAGATTTGCAAAGGTCCTATCAAGTGTAAGTTTGTTATTCATTATTAAATTCACTTCACTAGCCACCTCATCCTTAACTTTGGAGGGAGTCAGATGGTCAGACATACAGATGAAATGCAGAACAGGGAGCTGCAGTGAGGTATGCATCTGATTTGTGATGTGCACTTGGCCAAGGAATATCTTCACACGTAGTCCTCCTGCATGCTTTACTGTGTCCCTGATGTACAGCACCTTGTATTTCACTGTTAACAGAAGCTATGTGATACAAGACACTGTCCCACTGTCTGAGGGATGAAGGTTTTCACTTGCTATTACTGGTTGTGACCACTGTGCTGACAAATTCATTCTTGCAAATTATTTTCCTCAATGCATAGCATGTTGTCCTTTTTGTAAATTCTAAACCGTGATCCATATTAGTAACCCCATCCCTGTGCATTCATGTTCTGAGTCTTTTTAATGCATTCAAAACACACACTCTTGGATAATATGGATTGAGTAGGCAGGTAGGTGTCAGGGTTGCATGGACGTAGCTTACATTTGCAGGTTTGCATCTCAGTCCTCCATTCTATGTTTAACTCTATTCAGAGATGTAAAGGACTGTTTGTGCAACATTGCAAAGTGTGTGTGATGATTCTCTGATATTCCTCAAAAGAAAAGTTTTTAGAACCTGCTCCAAGTAATGTTTATTACTGCTATTTGAGGACTACACCATTCATAGTTGCTATTTTCTTTTTGCAGGTGATGAAAACAGGATCCGTAATTGTGTCTCATGCATTGAGCAGAAGGAGAGAGGTATGCTGCTTCTAATGTCCGTTCTGTTAAATAAAATGTATATGATCCTTGTTACAGGCCTGTATTAATTATATTACCATGTATATTGTATATAATTCTGGAATACCAATCATACATCAGTATAGTGAGTGTAATAATTATACTATACATGTGCTTAAAAGTCAGACTGAAAACAAATAGGATTAAATATAATTTAGCAACAAGCAATGTTTTCTGTAAATAGCTTTTGAAATGTAAGACACAACCTAAATGACAGTCAGATTTGTGTCTGTCAGACAGATTTTGAGGTGTATTTTTTATGTACTAGTCTATAATGCTTTGCCTGCTGTTTATAATGCATGTTTTGGCACACTTGCATGTGTGGATGTGGTTCCCAGTGACTGATCTGTTGTGTGTTGCTTGCCAGTTTGTATACTGAATGGGTGTCTTCTGTGATTCAATAACACCTACACTAAGTGTACACAATATGTATTCAAGAACATCCCTACCACATTTTATGGGCTTTCTAGTCACTCAGAAAGATTACACCAAGTGTACGTGTAGTATATACTTTGTGGTAACCTTTATGAATCCCTGTCAATATTTAAAGCTGCAAGAAAATCAGTAGGAAAACTAAAATTAAGAGGAAGAAGGTGTGTTCTGTCTGTGTTGTCCGTTCACTCAGAATGGTGTACACTTAGCGTGCACTTATTGAAGGTGTTATTGAATCCCGGACAGTGTTTATACTATCATGGGCAGACTGTGTGGCATGCCACTTCAGTTTCAACATTGGTATTGCAGCTTCTTACAACACCTTGGATGTTTTTATTACACATACTTTTATCTTGTGTTTGGGGATACTTGTGCACATAGGGAATTCTTTGCACCATTTCATAATCAACAAACATCATCAGGATGTTTGCATTTTGTAGGTCAGTGATTACTAATCAATGCAGGTACGTCATGCATACACGTTTAGACAGTCAGTACTGTTTTTACAACATATACTAGACTCTCATGTGTAACAGGCTGTGACTGTGTTTATGACTGAACATTATTACTATCTGTTAATGTTGTCATATGGCTTGCATATTTTACTGCGGTGGTGGTGATGCGGTAGCATTGTCGCCTCATAGCAAGACGTTGTCCAGTTCGATTCTCAGCTGGAGCGTCTTCTGTGTGGAGGCATACGTGAATGGGGCGTGCCTTCATTGAAGGTTGTGCATCAGGGCTGGTAACCCGGTACGTAAAAATCCACTACCAATCATTAGTGGACCGGAGTTCCGCTGTGGCGACCCCTAACCAGGAAAAGCCAAAAGACACAAACCGTCATCTCATTTTTTTCTACATTTTAACAGTGTTAATTGCTGGCTGTTTATATGACTCATTAGATGCACAGACTACAATTTACAGTCACACACAGACATAACTGCTCAGGGAATGCATGCAAGGAAAAAAGATTTGAAATACTGATATCCTATCAGACACTCACCTGGACAGTTTACTGAGGCAGACATCACTATTAAACAGTATGGGTCCCAATAATAATGTTTTGTCATTTACAAGCTTTTCATTTGTAAAATTTCAGTTATGAGAATGTTGCATGAGGCAGTGTCAAGGTATGGTTCCATTAAAAAGTCAGGATATATTACATGTGCTTGCTTTGCGTATGCTTGCAATACTTAATGTTGTCCAATAAACAACTGTTCAGGTCATGTCAGGATTTCCATTGTTAAGCTGTGTTATGCATGCCATTGCATAGTCTTGATTAAGCTGCTCACACTGTGTGATGGATACAATGTCCCTGACATGTTTTGTTATTGGACATACCCATAAGTGTAGATAATGTGAAATAAGGAAGGTGTTGTGTGCATGAAGAGCCATTCACTAGCAGTAACATTGTTAATTATAATTGTGGTACTTGCTAATGTTTGCACCATTTCATCTTGGACTTACACAGATGAAGGCATGATGGGGGATTTTTTTCAGGATGTACCACAGGCTATGCATGATGCAGTCAGGGAGATAGCTTGAGAGAATATTCAAGATGTTCATTCCCATTAGAGTGGTGCCTCAGGTCCGTAAATATTGTCTGTGCACTCCAATTGTGTAATGCTGCCACCATAGGGTTTGCCATATAGCTGAATGGACTGTATAAGCACTTTTGTACATGCATACTATTTAACTGCTTATGTATTACATGTGCAAACATACAATACAGATATCATTGTGTGACCTTTAATTATGTTTCAGTGTGTGCATGACACACACTAACTCATTACACTTTTCTTCCACATTCAGCTGTCCATGCATTATGGCAGTTAACATGCAGCTGCTGCTGCCACAGTTACCCTGGAGACTTGTGTTTCAGTAAGAGAAACTTGCAGACACCACATGTTGGTCATAGTCCAGCACTACCACAGTGATATGCTTACAATTTGTGTATTGTGTGCCATGTGTTGGCAATGCTGATTCCATGTAGGGTCATATAAAGGTATGTCATCCATATAGGCAGTCCATATTTTCTGATTGCATAGAACCTCAGTTTAACATTCATGTATACACCATGGTAATAATAATTTATTCAGTAACAGTACAGTACGTATGCCATATTTGGTGTATGTTACATTTCCACAGCCATTATTTATTCACACAAAGTCACACCTTCTGGCAATAGTTGTACAGATATGTGTACGTGTCTCTGCATATATTTTGATTCATACTGAAACACCCTTGTGCCTTTGACATGTGAACATTCACTGACTTATCAGTGATATGCTGCAATGATACTCACAATCCTCTGCTCAGTAACAAGCAGGGTCTGTGACATATAACTGCAGTTGTTTATTTCACATTGGCATGATAGTATATGTGTATGTGATGATAATTCTTAGCTTGCTTATCTATGCCTGTTGATGTTACATGATTGCATATTACTGTGTATGTGTCACTTATACATACCTATTTTTGTTGACATCAGCAGTGCAGTCTACCCATGTGACATACATTTGCTATTTGCTTAAATGTGTTTCAAGTTGGCTTCAGCAGCACCCTGTGTGGTGTACCCATACATTTGCAATGTGTAACCTTACCTTGTTGTCCTGCTTTATCGTTGTCTTCCTTGATGTAGGCCCAGGTTGTCCACCTCCCTTCCACCTTCATAGTTACATAATATATTTTGCAGACATGTTTGCCTTTGTTGCAATTATTGTCCATTGTCATGTATTACACTGTTGTTGAGGTCAATATGCCCCAACTCTATGGCCATTATACAGATGCAGGACATCTGCACACAAGTCGCTAGCTACTGCTTACCATACATTCTTATTGCCATTACACTTGTGTGTTAACCACTGTATGTTGTTGAAATTCATATGCACTCCCTGATATTTGTTTTTGAGCTACAGTGTTAGATTTGTGCAAATATTCTTACATTTCATTGCTGTGTGTATGTGTATTGACTTTGTTTTCATATACGTTCCATTTAGGCAACTGAGAGACATGTACACCTACACCTGTGTGTTGTCTTTGACATGACATACGTGTATCACATATATGGGTTCCATTACACATTTGTTTGGGCTGGGCACACCTACTTATGTATTTTGCAGCCATTTTGTTGCTTTGCTGCAGTATTGCTGTTTGGCATTCTGTTTAGTTATTTGCTTTTCACATGCATGGTCAGAGGTTCTGCTCTTTCCTCTGCTGGAATTTTCTAACATTCCTAGACCTGCATTTACTCATCTGTGATGTTGCTTTGCTTACACTTGCAGCGCTGACAGACTACTTGGATATGTGCTTATTTATCCAAGGTGTTCTGTGATCCTTGTTATTACTCTACAACATACATCTACCGTTGATCTTACACATCCAGGTATGACTGCCACACAGTTTGCAACATGTTGTAATGTGATAGTGCAGAGATGGATATGTTTTTCTGTATTTCACCATGGCTGGTATCCATCCCCACTCTGTTTGTCAACTTTCCTCTGTCTTTGTTGTACAGTGTGCTGTCTGCGTAACTTACCTGTCCTTACTGTTTTTTCCAACCTTTGTCTGTCATGTGTTATGATATTTGTTCTATGGGTATACCTGCTGTGATGGCCTTCTCCTCCTCATTCCCTATTGTTACCTTTCCTTCTATTCTTAAAAAAAAAATAAAAATAAAATGGGGCCTAGCCCAACCAAAAAAAAAAAAATTGCCCATTCCGCTCTAACTTTCCCTCAAATTTCCCTATTCCGATATACCTTTTCTGTGTCCCTCTTCTTTACCCATACCTGACATCTTTATTTATATTGACCTATTTCCCCTGGGTGTGTGCGTTACCTGTGTTCCCCACACATGTCCTGCACCCATTGTTAGCTAATGTTAGCTGTCCCAATGGGGTCATGATTGCCCTTTGCCTTTATTAATTTTGTTTATTAGAAAATGTACAGATTCTATTGGAATCTGTAAGTGATAGCTAGCAAATTTCAGTAATAATGGACTTATGGTGGTATTCCATAGTTGTCTTTAAGCTTAGTGGAGAGATTCTGTTATAGATATGCATTTATGACTGCCAGGCTGCTTAGATAGTGGTATTCTTTATGTAATTTTGTTAATGTAAATCACATTTTGGCAGTGATTTTTCATTACTTACTGATTACCTATGAGTGTTATATGATATGCCGTTACTACTGAGATACTCCATTGTGGTCCAAGATATTCTGAGTTGCATGTGGCATATTTACATATTACCTTGTTCTCCTCAACTTTCTTGATATCGGCATAATGCACTGGATTCCACGAACTTTACAGAACTCAGCCCCTGATTTTGACTTAAATATTAACCAGTTTTAATTTTAATTTAACTTGCTGCATTTATGCTACTTTCATACTAAACATGATTTTTTGTCTCTGAAATTTATTTGTAGAGGTATTTTTGTTTCTGATTCCATAATTATTACACTTTGATTTGCATTATTTTGTTCTTCATTTAATTCTTACATTTTGTTACTTATAATATTATGACTTTGTGTTATAACTGATCCTTCCTGAGTTTGATTATTGGTTCAACCCGCTGAGTGTAGAAAAAAATAACTCTTGTTGAATATTGTTGTAGTAAATATACTCCTTTTTAACATTCAGTAAATTTGTACCACTGAGTCAGAATTATTTGTCACTGATTACTCCTTCTAATGATTTTTCCACCATCTTTTCTTCCCTTTATGTGTGTGTGTGTGTGTGTGTGTGTGTGTGTGTGTGTGTGTGTGTGTGTGTGTGTGTGAGAGAGTACTTTCTTTATGTGGAGCCTTTTTATCTGTTTTATTTTTCCTTTTTAATGTGTCTTCTAATTGGTATGCTATTGTATTTTTAAATTTATGACCATAATACACCAAATGCAATTAAAACCAGTTAAAAGTGGCTGCAGTTGAATCTGGATCTGTGAGAAATAAAGCCATGACTGCGACCAGAGTTGAATTAGCAGCTTAGGCATTGGAAGAGCTGGACAGGATAGTGTCATCTCTGCATTCCCCTTAGTTAAGCAAACTGCAAGCACAGAACTCTTGCAACTGATTTTCACGTTCTTCTTATCTGAACGTGCACCCTTATCTTTTTTCCATTTAGTTCTATGTGATCTGTTCAATCCAGTTTAACTTGTCCTCTGAAAACTTCTCATAGTTTAGACAAGGATGATGGTCTTAGGCTTCTTGTTGTGCATGACTGCATCCAGTTGGAAATACCTTCAGTGGCATTTTTCAGAACTGTATTTCTACATTTTATGAGTTTACTAGATTTTTTTTCTGAATGCTGCACAGAATTGAAAATCATCAGTAGACAAACTGAAAAATATGTTTTCTTGGTTCATGTACATCACTTATTTTTCTGTAGGTTCTGTGAAAGTGTAGTGTGTAATATTCACAAAAAATGTAGTTTATAGCCCTGAATTTCATTCTATATAGAATTTACAGAATTTGATGAATTGCTATACCATCCACACATTTAGTTCATCTTATTAACACTTGCTGTTTTCACTTTAAATAAACCATTTCAGTTTGTTTGCAAAGAACATTACTACCATTACATGAGCATCATGATTACATTTCTGCCTATGACTTTAGTTTGAGAATTCTGATTATTCAAAAAAACTTGCTGGCCATTCAGAAGAGATGCAGTAGTCCCATTTTCCTAGGATGGGGGGCAAGGGACTAAGACCACTGCTGGGAGCAGGGGGTCAGTTCACTAAGCAAGAGTATCTATTCTACACTCACTTGAAAAAGCACACATAAAGCCCTGAAAGCACTACCCAGTCTGCATTCCTGTGCAAAAAAGAGGGGCAAAAAAGTACATATCTGCAGATATCTTATAACTCTTGTATAGAGGCATGTCTGGTTCTATTAATTTCTCCCATAATTTGCCTATTCTCTTACTTTTCAAAAAAACATATTCAACAGTTTCAACTGCTTCACAAAAATACTCTTTTGTCTTCCTTCTTTTTATAAGCATATTATCTTTTACAGTAATTTTTTTATCATTAGTCTAAACAGAAAGGTTTGACATTCAGACATTGTTTTTACATATTTTCATTCTTCATTTTATAGCCTTAACTTTTCTACCAACAAATTTTTCCATGGATAACTATTATAAATGTTCCACACAATATTTTTATACCACAACTTTCTCTTTCTTTCCGTTGTATCAGCATTGATTTTCCTTAATTATATTTTTTCTTAATATATCTTCTTTTCTTCTTCTCTACATCCTCTAACTCTTTTAAATCTTTGAAACATTGCCATTCCTTTTTATATTTTAGTCTAAATATGTTAGTAATTAATCCCTTATAATTTTCTTTCATCCATTTAATTATCTTATACTAATGTAGAGATGATAGAAGTACTATAGGATTCATGAATCCTAGTCCTCCTTCCTCTTTAGAAACATACAGTATACCTTTTTATGGGTTCAAACGAGATCCCCATATAAAAGTGAATATATTATACAATGACCCCCCCCCATTGATATTCCAAAATTTGCATGCTGATTGGCCAGCATGCCCATTGTAAATCCTACAATATATCAACGGAAAATGGTTTGGTCGCCCAGACTTTTTTCCGTTGGTATAAAGTGTCCAAAACCTTTTTTTTAATAAATAAAAAAAGAAAAAGAAATAAACGGAGCAACGGAGACTTTCTTTTCTCCGTTTTTTATGTTTCAAAGCATTGATGTACTGGGTATGCATAGAAATGCAAGTCCCATATGCATGTGCAGTACATCAACACAAGGAAGCAGTATACCACCACCGGTGGAAGAACAGTAATGTGCCATTATACAAAGACATTATTTAAGAAAAGTAAGTATTTTTTTTCTTAAATAATGTCATTGTATAATAGCAATAACTGACTCCGTGGTTGTGGTATACTGAACTTTACCCAGGTTGGCGTGGTTTAATCACTTGGGTTTCGCCCTCGTGATTAAATCATGCCAGCCGTGGGTAAATCTTCAGTATAGTACACCATGTCATTGGTTATTGCTTAAATATCATACATTTGTTTTCCATGTTTCAGAGGTAGACTGAATATCCCTACTAAGTCATTCTCACTACTAATATTGAAATTAATAATTACAGTTTCTTTGAATAAGCTAACTTAGACATTTTCTAAATATTACATGTAAGTTTCATTTTTCTGTTTTTTCCCATTATTGTTCCTTTATGTCTAATTTACCACATTGTAAACCCGAAACAGAAATAGTCTCATTACTAAACATAATATCTCCTATTATACCATTATATCCTAAACCTTTACTCATCTCTTTATTCAATTATAAACCTATTTTTCCCAGATATTCATTCACATGGGGTAAAGCTCTCTTCATTCCCTCTGTATTTTTGCAACTATTATAATATCATCAGCATAAGATGACATGACAGGAAACTTAATTCCTTCAGAACATAACCTAATTTTTTTTTGCCTATTCATAAGACTTGATATGACATTCATTACTAAAGTAAACATTGTACTACTTATTGGGCTTCCTTGTCTTATTCCTCTTTCCATTTTATTCCTTTAACCCCTAGTGTAAATTTGATCTGGGACCCTCCTCCCAGTCTAGTGTCATTACCTCATTCTACCCAGTACAGGGAGAATATTTGAGAAGGCCAATCAGCTTAGTTTCTGCTACTCCTTTCTCTCTTTCCACTAAAAAAAAACTTTTTCTAAGCTTGTTTCCTGCCTTTCCTGTGGGTAGTCTAGCCTGGATATAGATTTGCTGTGTCCAGGGCTATTTGTAGGCTTCTAGGGCCAAAGCCTTTCTGTGTTGGAGGGAAGCCTTCTAGCTTAATTTTGTTTCTTAGAACTAGCCAGTTTTTTGTTTCAGCACTTGTTCAGAACTTATTGTAAGCACTAAATTAGCTACAGATTACTACAGCACTCAACTTTCCTCACTGTCTAGAGGAAAACAGTTTCTAGTACTTAACAAATAAGCACCTATCCAGGCATGTCTGAGGGTCAGCCCCTGGTGTTTTCTCCTGTCTACCTGATGAATCTGGGCATCTTGGGGCAATGCAGTAATTGCCTCATGTACACAGACAACCCTCATCTCCTACCACCCAACACTACAACCTGTGAGAGATGCACTTATATAGCCAAACTGGAAGCAAAGCTCTCTTCACCCAAGACTGGACTAGACAATCAAGAGGAGAAGGTAAACACTTGCACCACACCACACTCAGCACATAGTCCCTCAAAACCTACACCACCAAAACACACACACAGAAACACAAAATACACACCTACATTCACTGAGGCTCTCAGTAAAAACCTGCCCAAGCAACAGGGACCTCCAAAGCAGAAACACAAGCAACCTCCACCCCCCAACACAACCCAAATGACACATAGCCCACAAACTCAGTGTGCCACTCAACCACAACCCATAAGGCATAAAAATGTACCTAACACTCTAGTCATAGGTGACTCTATAGTCAGGCACACTGATGTTCCACTCACCAGGCTAAACAAGGAGAAAGTTACTGTCAGCTGCCTGTCGGGTGCCAGGATCCGCCACATAACGCATGCACTCAGGTCACTCCATAACAAGTACAAATATGACTCTGTCATTGTCCATGTTGGTGTGAATGACCTGAGATGTACCTCCTTGGACTACATGAAAAGGGACATGGAGGAGCTGTCCGATCTTGTAGCCCAGGCAGGTATGACCCTAGCCCTGAGTAGCATCCTGCCATCACCCAGAATGATACCACAGTACAAGGATAAAATAATTGACTTCAACAATTGGCTAAGCTTCTGGTGTCATTCTAAGGGGATCCAGTATCTGTCTGCCTGGGATGACATGATCGACAGGCCACGATGCATTGCCAGAGATGGCCTGCCCTGTCGCCCCTGGGATTCCGGATACTGGCTAAGGCTCTAGCCACCCCTATAGTGCCTTTTTTAGGCAAGGTTCAAATGACAAATTCACCACCCTAACAGGTACAGGCAAGAAGAATCTGAGGGTATTGCTACTCAATACTAGAAGTCTAAACCTCAAAATGCACACTCTCGAGGCACTCATTAAAATGGAGAACATCGACATCTGTGCAGTGACAGAGACCTGGTTCAAGGCTCCAGAGAGTAACTCTGCATTACCAGGCTATAATTCATACCACACCTTTCGGCCACCTAACCTGGACTGAAACACTAAAGGTAGAGGCATGTCCATATTCATTAAGGATATCCACACCTCCAGGCTAGTTGCTCAGCATAATGCATCAGAGATTATCCAAGTGCAACTAACTCTGGGTAAGACCGCAATCCAAATTGTAGCTTGCTACAGATCTCCCATCATACCCCAGGATCCCCACTCCTCATTTCTTAATACACTGGAAAATATTAGGGTACAACCTAACACCCTAATAATGGGCGATTTCAACTACCCTACCATTAACTGGGAAAACTACTCATGTACCAACTCTTGTGCTCAACGTTTTCTGGAATTCATAAATTCCAATGCCATGGATCAACTTATCCACACCCCCACCAGGGGCAGCAATATCCTAGACCTGGTTATTACCAACATGGGCAACCAGTGCTCCACACCAGAGGTCAATTCCTCATTGGTCAGATCCGATCATAAGCTAATCACCCTAGACATCCACCCCATTAGGGAAACCACAGTAAAAAATGTCTCCAAAGCCAACTTCACGCTTCTTAAGACAAAAGTGGCAAACTTCACGACACCCATGCTGACGGACAATAGAGGTATGACTGCTGAATCCTACACAAATGCACTTTATAAGCACTTACATGAGTGCATGGATCGTGCAATCCCTAACAGAACCAAGATGCTATCCTCCAAAAAAGGAAGCCAATCTGGTGGTCCCCTGCCATAAACAAACTCTACAACAGAAGAAAGAAACTGTTGCAAAAAAGAGTAAAATCCCATGATTGGAGAAACTCCCTGGTCAGCTTCAGTAAGAAGCTGAGATCCCTCATAAAATCCTCCAAAGCTAGTTATGAAAACAAAATCGCCACTGACTCTAAAGACAACCACAAAGCATTCTATAGCTATGTCAAGAATCTCAATGGCAACACTCGGATCTGCTCTGAGTTACAGCACCATGGCACTAAATATACAGAACCAACGGATATTGCCAACATTCTGGCAGACAGGTTCAGTGCTAAATTTACCCCTCTGTCATCCCCTAAAGGGCCCATCTCTATACCAGAAGAATGCAAAGTTCCTGTAATCATGGCTGCACAGGTATGGGACCTGACGACATCCCAGGCTGTGTTCTACATGAACTACAGAACGAACTGGCACCCCACCTAAGTACCATGTTCAATCATAGCCTCACCTCAGGCTATGTGCCCACTGAATGGCGCACAGCGACAGTTATCCCACTCCACAAAGGGAGAGCCACCACAGACCTCAGAAACTACCGCCCCATTAGCCTAACAAGCCTGGTCTGCAAGGCTATGGAGCGTATCATCATGGAACTTATAAACAATGACATTGGTAATCTCCAAACTCAGGACCCCACCCAGTTCAGGTTTGTAAAAGGCAGATCATGTCTCCTAAACCTGATAGACTTCTTTGAAGCAGTCACCAAAGCCATAGATGAGGGTAAGGTGGTTCACACAGCCTATTTAGATCTCGCCAAGGCTTTTGACACCATCCCCCACTCTGGAATTATAGATAAACTCACTAAACTAGGTATAAATCTCTATGTCACAAGATGGGTTGCCAACTGGCTCACTGTCAGAACCCACACTGTGAAAGTAGCAGACTCCAAATCCAGTTTCAGACCAGTAACAAGTGGAGTACCACAGGGTTCAGTCCTGGGTCCTCTCCTGTTTGGTATCTACTTCTCTGAAGTACAGGCCAACACAGAAGGTCTTTGGCTAATGAAGTTTGCAGATGACTGCAAACTAGGAGCCATAATCAAAACTCCAAAAGATGTGGACATCCTACAAAAGGGCCTTGCTGAGACAGATGCCTGGTGTCAAAGTCATGGCCTGAAGCTCAATGCCAAAAAGTGCATTGTCATTCCTTTTGGTAAAAACTCAGTACTCATGAACTACCACATAGGTGGTAGTCTACTTAACACTGAAAGTGTGATAAGAGACCTTGGGACACAGGTGGACAGTAGTCTCTCCTTTGATAATCACATCGCCACAGTAGTCAGGAAATCCTTCTATGTGGCACACCTCATCACAAAAGGTTTCTCATCCAGGAAAAAGAGGCCATTGTTCCCTCTACTGCCACTCATTAGACCCATTATAGAGTACAATGCCCCTTTTGGTATGTACCTCACAAGACATCTACAACAACTGGAAAGGCCACAGAAATACCTCACAAAGAGGATTACCTGCCTCAAAGAGATGCCCTATGCAGACCGTCTCAAAAAACTGCAGCTTTACTCCATTGCATATCGCCTACTCAGAGGCGATCTGTGCCTAACACACAAAGCTATGTCAAACCCATAGCTTTTAGACATGCTCCACTTAAAGAAATCCCAATCCCTATGAACTACATGCTCTAGGGACCTAAACCTCATCACCACAATAAACAGAACATGCTGGAGGGATAGATTCCTGTCCCAGAGACTTCCCATACTCTGGAACAAACTACCTATCTATATCAAACAAAGCTCCTCATTAGCACTGTTCAAGAAAAATCTTAATGATTGGATGGGAGATAGGAAATTCACCCCGGGGATTACTTCTGTGGCTCTGCTCGACAGTGGCACAGGAAAATAATTTTCTTGGGTGGCGAAAGCCAGGGTACCTTTGGCTAGGCTTATATAGGCCCTAGGACCAATAGCCTAGTACTTACCTAAGAACCTATGAACCTATGAATCCTCCCACTTAACCATCCATTCACCAACATTTGGATTTCATATTTTTCATACGCTGTAACATATACATTTTTATCTTATTACTTAATTTATAAGATGTTAACATATTCCATAAAGTGTCATGCTTTACTTATATCACCTGTCATAATTTTAACTTCTTTATTTCTATTTATTATCTATTTATTATTTATTTTTGCTTCCATTCCTTTCTGTATTATTTTCATTAAAAAATTATAACCTGTATTATTCAGAACTATTTGTCTCCAGTTTTGTATATCATTTTTATCTCTTTTTTTCCCATATAAACCTAATTACTTTTTACATAATTCTTTATATCTGAATCCTTTATTTAACCATTCATTAAGTACTTGAAAAAATATTTCTTCATCACTACTACCATATATCTATACATTAAGTAATCTATTCCATCAGGTCCTGCTGCTGAATTTATGTTTACCGTAGATAGCGTCTTGTCTAATTCTTCCTAACTTATTTCCTTTTCTAAATCTCTGTTGGCTTGCTCTGTCAAATGTTTAAACTTTCAATGCCCCTTTCTATTTGCATGTTTTACTAAACATCTTCTTTGAATAGTCCTTTACTATAGTCATCATTTCTTCTTGTTTAGTCCCTATTAAACCTAATTCATATTGCATTTCTCTCGTTATACTGTTTTCTTCTTTTATAATGTGATTAACATAGGGAGCCACCTCTTTTTTATTACCTTGCAAGAAATATCTCTGTTTATATCTCATGCATTTTATTTATTATTTTTATTTAACTCATACATTTTCTTCTGTCTAGTAAAATATTATGTTATTCATTTTCAAAATGTTATATGTTTCTTCAACTAAATTCATATACATTCTCTTCATTAGCTTCATACTAACTACATGAGTGTCTATATAACATTTTTTTATATTTTTCTTTAAATGCTAGCCACCATTCTGACCAAGCTGTGTAAAATCTGGGTCTATATTATAACATCAAAGTCTAAAAACACTGAATGTGATAATATTGAACCCATTCAATCGAAACACAAGAAAACCGAACAGTCAGAATAGCAAATTTTTTCCCAGGGAAAAAATTTGCTGTTCTGACAAACATACACAGAACTCAACACACCAAAATAAATAATCCACGCACATACACTTCACAAAACCCTGCACTAAACCAGACATACACCACTAGCTATCCACTTACCTTAACCAAACCCTAACCCTAAGGTCCTTAACTATCGCACACTCACCTTACCCGCTCCCTAACCCTAATTCACCTACCCCACCCTAACCCTCATTTCCACACAATCGCACATTTACCTGACCTGCGCCCTAACTCACCTAACACATGCCCAATCGCACACTCACCTTCATTCGCACACATACCTTAACCCAGTCCATAACCTTTGCTCCACAGTTGAGGAAATAGCGAAGCTGCAGAAATGGCACACTGAATACTTTCCCTAGGAAAGTATTCAGTGTTCTGCAGCTTCACTGTTTCAAGTGTTTGCTCTACTGGGTTCGATATTATAACATTCGAAGTTTTTAGACTTCAATGTTATAATATAGACCTGTACAATCCTTTCATTTGTATATAATCATCCCAAAGGTCATTTATCATAGATTTCCCTGTTTCACTCCATTCATTTTCATTTAATCTTTTTATTCCTTTTCCTATCCATCAATATCCTTCCTATCCTTTTACTTCTATCCAAACAGCCAAAAGATTTAAAAAAAATTGTTTCTGTTATCCCTTCTTTAACAATCAATATCAATACTTTTGGAAGTCAAAAAAATCTGTTTCAGTTTCATGTTTTCCTCTCATATATATCCATTTATTAATCTTCCGAATAACTAATTTCCCACACCTTTTGTTGTTGTGTCTTTCGGCTTTTTCCGGTTAGGGGTTGTCACAGTGGAAATCCGGTCCGCTAATGATTGGCAGTAGATTTTTACGTGCTGAGTTGCCAGCCCTGATGCACAACCTTCAACGAAGGTACGCCCATTCACACGTCTCCACACAGAAGACGCTCTAGCTGAGAATCGAACAGGACAACATCTTACTGTGAGGTGACAACGCTACCGCAGCACCACCACCGCAGTCCCACACCTAATTATTTCTAATATTTTTGACATTGTTATTTTTCTTCTTTTTCTTTATTGTATTACAATTAAAATCTCCTGTCATTAATATATCCATGTATATACTAATATATTGCAATTTTTTGGAACATATTTTCCCTTTCCTTGCATATGGTGTAGGAATACACGATAACTCTAGATACTTGTTTCTTCCATCTTTTGAGCTGTTGGTAATGGGTGCTTCCATGTAATGTAGACCTCATTATTTTCTATGATGCTTTGTGGCTCATGTTTCCAGTGTTTTGCAGCCACTTCAATACCATAATGTTGGCAAAATCCCCAGTGCAACAGTCTTGCCATGTTACTATGCCTCTCAGTATACTGTCCTGCTGTCATTAGTATGTCACAACCAGAAATGAGATGTGCCACTGTTTCCAGTTTGGTTTTACAAAAGCTACATTTCTCTGTTTCTCCCACATGTTCAATGGACTTTGTAAACCAGTGTGTACGTAGTCCACTGTATTGGGCCGCTAATATTAACCTCTCATCTCTTGGTTTGAATTCACCTCTCCTTAACCATTCCTGCATTCATCCCTGATCAACATGAGGTTCTTCCAGAAGTTTTCTATACTTGCAACTATATTTATGTGTTTTCCACATTTTATGCCTTCTCATCTGGTACTTCACCTTATATTCTTTCTTTTGTTCTTTGGCACATTTAGTTGCTGCCTTATTTTATCAACTTCTCGTTTGATTTCCATTCCTGCTTAATGCAGATATGTTTCTGCTAGATTAAGCAGAGAAGTCATCTTAGATTTATTCTCCTCATGTTTCAAAACTTTCACTACGTTTGGGTTTTGTGAGGTCAGCAGATATGTATGGAGTCCCACGACTGTAGATCTATACATGTAATCAGTTTCAAGGAGGCCCACTCCTCCTTCAGAATGAGAAATATATAATATTGGTATGCATTGATTTTTTATAAATCATGTGATGAGCATGAAGCAGCCTAATATCCAAGTAGCTAAATGGGTACATATATAGCCTAATGCTTAGTATGTCCTGGGTTTGAGTCTGTAGCAGTGATAAGATGTCTTCAATTTGGATTGGGAATTGGCAGAATGGTTAATGTGATTATTTCACAAGTCAGAGGGTCAGGGGTTTGATTCTCACTAAGGGAAACTGGCTAGGCTTAAAATGGTCTACAAGGGTAGTTAGCCTAGTCCTTACCTATGAACCTATCCTTCTTGTTTTCCTAATCTATCCAACACATTTTGGGGCCAGTCAATCACTCCAAAACTGTAAGTTAGGACAGGAAGACCAAATTAGTTCATAGCCTGGATTTTCTTCCTAAATGTCAATGCTGTTTTCAGGATTAATTTAAGTCTTCTAAAGTATTCCTTACTAAGTTTTATTTATATTTGTTCATGTTTTATTGTTGATCCTTCATAAATTCCCAAATATGTATATACACTCCCTCTTACTCAAGTTCTTTAATATCACATTCTTGTCCCAAACAGATGTGTTCTTGGTCCTGCAGTTTTCCTGCTTTAAAGGTTGCTTTAATACATTTATCAAGACCAAATGACATTCTTCTATCATCTGAAAAAGTTTTGACAACTTGCAGTTGTGCTTTCAGCTCCTCATCTGATGAGCTATACAGTTTTAAATCATCACCAAAGAGAAGATGAGATGCCTTTACACTTCATTTTTTTCTAGGAGCCAAATTATAGCCATAACCTAAGCTGTTAAGTAGACAACTTATTGGGTTAAGGGCAAGACAGAATAACAGTGGTGACAGAGAGTCACCCTGGAATATCCCCCTTTTAATTTTTATCCTTGGAATAATAATTTGTCCTTTATCATGGCTTAATTGCAAAGTGGTCTGCCACTGTTTCATGGTCACTGTAATGTAGTCGATTATTGTAGGGTGTATCTTATACATTTTTAAGCACTCTTTTATCCATGATTGTGGGATACTATCAAATGTTGTTTTATAGTCAATCCATGCCATACTTAGATTCTTCCCCTTTTTACAGTTCTCCACTATGACTTTATTTAATGACAAACAATTCTTTGTTCCAATTTACTTTCTTTTATTCCCCCTATGTTCTATTGTCATAATTGTGTTTTCTTCTAAATGACTATGAACTCAACTGGCATCAATTCCAGTGTATAGTTTATACATCATCGGAAGGCAAGTTATTGGTCTCTAGTTTTCAGGGTAGTCTGCAGGTTCACTCTTAAGCAGGAGCATTGTTTTTCCTGTTGTTAGGCAGGTTGGTGTATGTTCAGGGTGTGCATATAAATAGTTCTTACTCATAGCTAAATCTTCATTCAAAGATGTTAATACTTTTAACCAGAAGTTAAGTACTGCATCTGGACCTGGGGTTTTCCAATTAGAGGCTTTTCTTAACTTTTTTTCAATCTCTCTGGCTGTTACTTCATCCCATTTCATATCATGTACCTTTAAACTTCTTATTCTTTCTTTTCTTTTACTTCTCCTGTCCATTTAGCATCTTTGTTATGTTCCAAAGAATCTTCCTAAATACTTCTCCAAAATGTATCTATTTCTTTTTTCTTTCTCTATAGGAGTTTGAATGTTCTCCAAAATATACAAATGCCTCTTATTCTAATTATCATTTCTTTCCATTGTTTTTCCTCTTAGTTGTTCAGTTCGAAACGTTATTCCTAGAATTTCTAGTTCATCTTCATTAAACTTAATGCCTTTTATTTCTTCTGAAAGACCTAATCCTTTACTTTTCTCTTTATTAATAGTTGATCCTAGCAGTTTATTTCTTTATTGAGCTTTTATATAGCTATACTCATCCATTCTTTGTTTTTAACTGCTAATACTAAGTCATCTGCATATGTAAACATCACTGGAATCTGAATTCCTTCTGGTGTTTGATTTTGTTTCACCACTATCAGATTTGAGTGACTACTGCACTCATAATGAGGGCAAATAAAATGCTACTGTTGGACATCCTTGTTTAATATCACTTTTAATTCTATTATTTTGCTTAACCATCCATTAACTACCAAACCTTGCTTTGTTTTCCCTGTATACTGATTTCGAAACATTTATTATTTTGTTGGTTATGTTATATCCTTCTAAAACCTTCTATAATGCTTTATGTTGAATTTTATCAAAAGCTTTTTTTACATCTCCTATTAATAATTCTAATTCCATTTTTCTATTTGTTACATCATCTACAAGTTCTCTTATTATTATCAAAAGTTCTTGACCTTCTTTATCTTTTGTTCCAAAGATTGTTTCAGATAGTAGTTTATTTGCCTTTCTTACTTTTCTTTTTTCTATTACTTCCATGAAAATCTTGGATTCTACATTATTCAATACTAATGGTCTCCAGTTTTTGTTTATCTGTCCTTTCTCCCTTTTTCCATACAAATTTCATCACACCTAGATGTATTTTTTCATCATGCATTCCATTTTCAAACCATTCATTCTTTACTTTTAGAAAATATTCTTTTTGCCGATCTTGCATATTTTATACATTAAGTATTGAGTCCATTTATACCAGTAGTTGCTTCGACATTCATTGTTTTAGAACATTGTCGAAATCTACAATTGTAACTTTCTCTAGCATATTTAATTCCCATTTATCTTTTATTATAATGTCACATATTAAAACATTTCCAGTATGTGCTTTGATTATTTCCATGATTTCTTTTTGTGTATTCACTGTACCCCTTTTTATTTTTCAGTTCTCTTATCGCCCTTATTTTTTCCTTAACCATTTTATTTAAGTATGGTGCTACTTCTTTCCTTCCTTATACAAAATTTCTTTGTTTAAATAACCTTTTTGTTTATTTTTTTTTATTCATTTCATACAACCTTCTTACTTTTTCTGTAAACTTTTCTCTATTATCTGTTATGTTTTTAAATATCCAGAAAAAGAAGTGAATTCCGCTAAAGAATGCCCAGCAGAACAAAAACAATGTAAATATGGGAAGAGCGTTGCACCACAAGTATTAGTATTTCATCTGAGTATTCAAAACTTGCTAAACAACCAAAATGGTGAAAAGACAGCTTCAAAACAATAGCTTCAATAACAGGCTTTTACCATGTTGAATCCACAATATATGAAATATAGAGCTTTAAAGCCTGTTATTGAAGCTGTTGTTTTGAAGCTGTCTTTTCGCCATTTTGGTTGTTTAGCAAGTTTTGAATACTCAGATGAAATACTAATACTTGTGGTGCAACGCTCTTCCAATATTTACAATGTTTTTAAATATTTGATTATTAGTTTCCCTGTATTTGTCACTATCTTGCACTCTTTTAAACTTCTGCTATTCTAGTACTTCTTTTCTGTATTTTTCTTTTAAACTAATCCACCAACTTGTCCAGTCTTTATAAAATTCTCTCATGTCTATATGATCTTGGCATAATTGTTGTATTATATCCTTTATGTCCTTAATCATTTCTGATTCATTAATTCTTTTTATTCCTCGACGTATTTTTATGTAATTTATTTTCTCGTGAATCTCTATCCATATGGCTAAGTGATCTGAGAACCCTGAAATTCCTTGATGTAGTATGCTTAAGCTGTCTGAAACTATAAAATAATCAATTTCAGTTCTTAAATGACTCCTTTTACATTTCCACTTTTTATTTTCCCATCGATACATCTTATTGGTTTTAATTATGTCTGAGATAACTTTAACTTCTGCTCCTTCTTTTTGTCTATGTCTTAAATCACAGTTGAAGTCTCCCATTACTATTATTTGCATGTTCATGCTTATGTAATCTAATATTTTCTTAAACATGATTTCTCTTTGTTTCTGTAAAGTATATGCATAAAGCATGATTATTCTATAAATTTTATTCTTATAGTTAATGTCTAGTATTACTATTCTTCCAGTCATCACTATTGTGTAATCCAAAATTTCTATGCATTCTTTACATAAGACAGCTATACCTGAACAGTTTTCACTACCTAGATTCCATATTACGTTATCATCACATAAACCATTGATTTGTGTTCTTTCTTCCGCTGTTGCTATTCTAATGTCTGTTAGTGCTACAATATCCATGTCTAACTATTTATACGGTTCTAATACTTGTAGTCTACACTGAACATTCTTTATGTTAATAACAGTTATAGCTAAGATTCTCACTATAAAGAAAGGTCTTTGTTTTTATCCTTTCCCTTTTTTTGCATTCCCCTATGGTTGCATTTTTAAATTTACATTTTCTATATTTTACTCTTTTAAATATAGAGCTTCTTTGACTTCTTGTTTTTACCCATTTGCTCTCTCCTTCATCACTCTATTTACTAACTTCTTCCTCCTCATCTTCTTTTCCTTTTGTTTCATTCATGCCCTCTCTCACATCCATTCTTACATTTTTTCATCCATTTTGTTTTCATTTTGTGTTTCCTCTATAGCATCTAATGTAACCTTTTCTTGGTCCTTTTCTACTATCATTTTTTGTATTTTATTTTCTAAAATTGTACAATCCATCCAAGAGTGACCTATCTTTTCACATTTTATATGTCTTTGCTCACTGGTCTATATTAGAATGCCAAAATCTCACTTACGCGTATCCCGAAAGGCCAACACATACTCAGCGAACTGCAAGAACACCGAATGTCCTTAAGCGTGAAATTCAAAATATCGAATTACCATAGTTGGGCAACTCCACCGCCCGCTATGTACTGCCTACCCAAACAAAATAAATATGAATGTATTACTATATATGCACTTACCTTAACCCACATCCTAACCCTAATGTAAGTAACTATTGCACATTTACATTAGGGAGCTATACCAGATAAGGGAATCTCCTACTGACGTTTTACCTCACTAAACATGGTGTGGACAACTATGGTGATTTGTTATTTTTGAATTTCGCACTTAAGGACTTTTGGTGTTCATGTGGTTTGTTGTTTATGTGTTGACATTTCGGGATTCGCATAAGTGAGGTGTTGTCATTCTAATATAGACCCTTTGCTCACATTTCCTTGTTTCATGACCAACTTTACCACATATAAAACAGTTTATTTTATCACAGTTATTAATTAAGTGATCATCTTTACCACATAAAAAACATGTTTTTGGTTGTACCCGATATTTCGTCATCCCTTTACTTCCTTCCACATTAATTATATTGGATAGATGCACAATTTTCCCCATTTTGCATTTTCAATATTACACCACATTCCCATCCTCCAGTCCATAAACCCCTGTTATCATGTATTTTTGTAACATGCATAATGTCCCTACATACAATTTTTAAATAGTCCTTTAACTCATTTTTTTCAGTTTCTATACAAAATTGTATACACACTTTTTTCTTGGCTTCTCTATTGAATGTCTGAATTACATACAAATTCTATGTGTTAATGTCTTTTTTCTTGTCGCATTGTTCTAGGAATGTTTCCATATATTGTGCTGCCTCAAAAAAGATGTCACAAAACTTCTCTTTATTCTTCTTCTTCTTCTTTTTTCGGCTTTTCCCGGTTAGGGGTCACCACAGCAGATCATCTGTCCGCTCATGATCGGCAGTGGAGTTTTACAGTGTTGAGTTTCCAGACCAGCACCCAACCTTCCCCAGAAGGCACACACACATGCACACACTCACACCTAGGGCCAATTTAGAGTGTCCAATCCACCTACTGCATATCTTCGGGATGTGGGAGGAAACCGGAGCACCCAGAGGAAACCCATGTAACCACAGGGAGGACATGCATACTCCACACAGAAGGCACCCCAGCTGAGAATCGAACCAGAGGACCTCTTCTGTGAGGCGGCAACTCTAACCTTAAAAACTTTTACCTGTCTGGATTTTATACCTTGTGGTGTTATGATGCTGTCCCATATCTCATACCTGTCTAGTTCTTTTTCTGCTTTGCTGCTTATTCTCACTCAATACCTTTTTTTTTACTTTTGCCTTTTTCGATTCTCTCCTTTCACCCTGTTTTACTGTCTGTGCATATGATTTCTTTTCTTCCTTCTTCTCTTCTTGTTGTCCGTTTTCCTGGATTCGATCCATTATCTCTCCCCACAATGCCACTTTTCCACTCTCTGGTTCACTTTGATCTATACATTCTTTTAAATAAACATCCTGCAACCCTCTCAACTAGAGGGTTGTAACAACACATTCAGCTGCATTAATGTCTGTGATGAAAAGATTTTGTTGAAACATGCCTTCCAAATCAAGCATTTCTAGTCATTCCCTCTCTTCTTTCTCTTCACTCACTTTTCTCGTATTTCCATTTTTTTTGTGCTATTCTCCTCCTTCCTTACATTATCTGATTCATTCTCTATTACGTTTGCCTCATTAGCTATTTGATTAACAGCATTTTTTCTTTAATACATACTATAATGTTTTCCTTCTTTTCCATGCTTCCTGCTTCTTTGAGCTGCCTAAGCACCTGGAATGGAATTGTGTCCCTTTATGCTCATATGAAATGAGTAGTGGAAGTTCCCCAATGCCCTGGCCAAATTTCCCCTAATAGTATAAATACCACTATAGTTCTCCCCTGAAAAGAGCTCCCCTAGCTTAGTGGGACTAAACCAGTCAACAAAATATAAATAACTAAATAAACTGCTCTTGATGAGCAAGGAAAGAAGACAATACCATATTTAACTGATTTTTTTTTCCAATTTAGATGTAGTTGAAGTTTCAAAGAATCATCTAGATATGTTGTTACTAATGGGCTACTGCACAATATCAATGTAAATGTAGTTCTTTTTTACAAGTTAATATATGCTTGTGTTACTTGTTACAAAATACTGTAACATTAGCACCAAGTGCTCCAAAAAATGGAAGTCAGCATATATGGTTAATTTTGTTAGAGTTTCTGTTTGTCCAAAGCAAGATGCATCTCATTCGTTATGTAGAATATATTGAGCAGCAAAATTACATTTATAAAACTGTATAGTGTTATCATTACAAAAGTTTAACAAAACAGAACAATACAGTATTGTAACTGGTAGTCAGAATAGCACTGTGGAACAGAACATTGATATTCCCCAAAATGGACCAGTCTGGTCAGAAGATACAGAGTGCAGATACATCCTGCATGGATCTACCTAGTCAAAAGATAGAAGGTTCTAAGTTTCCTGCATAGTCTTATTTGGTCAGAAGATACAAGCTGCTGATGCCTCCTCTATGGACCTATCTGACCAGAAGATACAGAGTGCAGATATCCCCGGGTCTATATCAGATCATTGAAACGGCTCATTATCGAATGCTGTAATGTCAAATTGCAAAACCTGAACCCTAACAATATCAAAACCACAAAACAGCTAAATTTTTTTCCCAGGGAAAACATTTGCTGTTCCGAGAAACACACACATACCACAAGCACACTAAAAAGCAGCAATCCATACACATACATTTAAAAGTTACATCTAACCCTACACTACACTGCACATTACTATCTACCCACTTACCTTAACCCAGACCCTAACCCTAAGGTCCGTCACTAGTGCACACTCACCTCACCCGCGCCCTAACCCTAACTCACTTAACTTGCCCCTAACCCCAAATTCTCACTATCGCACACTCACCTCACCCTAACCCTAACTCACTTAACCCGCCTCTAACCCCAAATTCTGTCACAATCGCACACTTACCTGACCCGTACACTAACCCTAACTCTCTCAACCCGTGCCCTAACCCAAACGTCCGCACAATCACACACGTACCTTATCTCAACCTGTAACTTTCCACCACATCACTGAAAACAGCAAAGCCACAACGGCCAACCAAATTCTTTCCCTAGGAAAGAATTCGGTTTTGTGCAGCTTCATTGTTTTCAGCATTCGTGATATTGGGTTAGATATTAGATCATTCAAAATTCTGCCATTTCGATGATCTAATATAGACCCGATATCCCCTATATGAATCTATTTAGCCAGAAGATATGGGAAACTGAAAGATCATTGTAACAGTTTAAGTTGTAGTTAGTATGCAGTTGTGGGACACAACTCTGACACTCCCCAGTGCAAATCTATCTGAAGGGATGGTACAGAGTACTGACACCTCCTGCATAGACTTAGCCGGTCAGGTCAAAAGATACAGGATGCAGACACTACTTGTATAGACCTATCTAGTCAAAAGATGCAGGGTGCTGATACCTCTTTTATAGATCTATGTAGTCATGACTTATGGGGGGATGATTCATCTTGCATTGACCTATCTGGTCAGAAGATACATGGTTCTGATACATCTTCCAGAGTCCTTTTTGGTAAAAAGATATATGGTGATAATTCTTGCCCTATGGAATTATTTTGTTAGAAGATACAGAGTGCAGATATCCCATGTATGGACTTATCTGGTCAGAAGATAAAGGATACAGTTTTTTGCTATTTGGGACCATCTGGTTAGAAGATGCAGGGTGCAGTTATCTTCTGTACTGACTTATCTGGTCAGAAGTCCACCTTGTCAGAAGATATAGGGTGCTGATACATCTTGATCAGCAGGTTTGCTGAAACTGTAAGGCTTATAAGACCTTTAAAAGGAAGAGTGAAAGCAAATTTATGTAAATAACAAACCCAAGTGTACTTGTACTTGATATAGAAGAATCATCACATGAGATTCTGCTGCTGATACAAGATAAATGCTATGTTTACAGCAAATTTACCATGAAATTGTATTACTTGTTTCTTTGATGTATGTGTATTTTGTTACCCAAGTACAAGTCTTCTTTTTTGAAATACCTGGACTTGTATCAGTCTTCTAAATTTCCAAACCTACACTTGTTTAGAGAAAATAAACTTGGTGATGACCTTTATTAACGTGTCTGTATATAATGAGTACCCGTTGTAATTCCATGTTCTTTAACTGGGATTAATCGTGTCCCGCAGAATGGAAGAGGATTATACTAAGACTGAGGTTTCAGTAACTTGGAGTATTCCCCTACTAAGAGGTATACTGACCTCAGAGTTAGTATATGTATTTAAGAGGCTAAGTGGGGGGAGGCCTCAGTGGGTCAATGTCAAGGGATACATGGGAGCAACTCCCCTGCAAAAGTACCTTAACTGTCTAGCAGTCATTTTCATAATTGCTCTTTTTTGTATAAATCATATTTTCATAGTTTTAGACAGGACAGTTCCTACTCTTGCATTTATGACAGAAGGCAGTATATAATTGTATCTATTACAGATGGAAGTAAATTACATGCTGGGGTGTATATTGATTAGTGAGCACCACATTCCCTATATGAGCCCAGGAGAGTGTGTGTGCAGTAATATGGGTTTAATGCAGTATTCAGAATTTCCTACGGAATTCAAGAAATGGTTTGATTCTTTTTGTTATGGACATGTTGATTGTGCTATTTTAGGGGTGTGTTGAATGTATTTTACAGTTCCATTTCAGTGTGTGGACATATTTTACAGTTTTCTTGGTAAAATTGCTTTGTATTACATGGTCCAGGCTCAAGGCTGGATTAAGACCAAATTGGGCCTGATGCTGCAGCGCAAAAAGGGCCTATTTTTTCTCGGCATTGGTGCATGTGCATTTGACACTCACTGTACATGCACACTCAGACCGACCAAGAAGCCTTAATTGCTTGCGATGCAACCAGCCAGCCTTTATTAAACATGAATAATAATAACAACGTGTCGACATTTTATCATAACTCGAGAATAACATCAAGCTATGTAACATCAACATTCAATAGCAATTGTCTGAAAAGTGCACTTAATGCAGAAAAGGCTAAACCAGATCAACTTAACCTAGCCTACCTAGGCATATTGTCAGTCTTACTACTGCTCTAGTGCTGCTTACTTATATTGCTGTTTTTTGAGCCTTAGCAAGCGCAAATTCTTTGATCATGTCAGTGAAGTCAAGGCTGCGCAGCAGCTCAGGAGCAATGCTCATAAGCGCCAGCATGCTTAGCCTTTCCTGCCCCATTGAGGACCCCAGCTCTCCTTTGACTATTCCCAACTTTGAGAAGCTCCACTCTCCGGAGGCATTGGACACCATCAACCCAATCTCGACTTTTGGAAATGTCTGAGAAAGATTCAACGATGACAAAAGTTTGTACAAGGTAAGCTCTGTTGATTCGTTCCAGCTCTGCTGATTCGTTCACAGTCACCGGTTTCTGAGTGTGCATAAATAGAGCAAACTGTATCAGCTCAGCCACCAGTTTGTCTTCCAAGTCATCTGGATATGAGGAAATGAGATTCTTTGCTTTGTCCTCGATCTGCTCAATGCTCAATGACTTTAGCTCCGAGAGAAATCCGAATGTTTTACAAATATCATCATACAACTTCATCCGCTTTTCCAGTTCAGCTAACAGACTGTCGATCACGACCAGATACATCTGAGTTTTGAACATTTCCCTTGGGCTGAGGTCTGCTTCATTTGCAGCTCCTTCGTCAGGCATTCACTTCCACTTATGGCCTCGATGTTGCTCAGCCTTGTATTTGCCATGTTGAAGCTTTTCGGTCACCATCTGCTCATACACATCAAATCTATCCCATGCAAACTGAACCGTGTCGACCAGTGATGCTATCAAGCCAGTTGCCATATTTAGACTGACTGTAGGATCTTGGAGGCTAATGCTCGTACTGTTGAGATGGCCAAGGATATCGTTCCAGGCAGTCGCCATAACTGCTGTCTCAAGTTCATCCATCCTGCTCAAAAATCCCTTGGTCTGGTTTCTTGTATCTGCCTTCTGCTCCTTATCTGCCACAAGCTCATCCAGGACTTCCTGAATACTCTTCCATCCTTCTACCAGCGCTTTGACAGCATCTGCACGCTCACACCATTGGGTTCCAGGCAAACTCTTGAGTGTCAGCATGCAGTGATTCTTTAGTCACTGCCAGAGATATGTTGAGTCAGACAGGAATACATATAGTCCATTGACAAAAATCAAAAAACCTGGTACAGCCACCACAGCTTTCAACAGCCTGATCTCCTTCCAGGTTTAGGCTGTGGTTGTAACATGGAATAAAAGAGGTGTATTTACTTTCCTGCTTAACAATTGCCTGGACACCATTGTACCGTCCTGACATGTTTGACGCATTGTCATATGACTTGCCTCTGCAGTTAGCAATATCTAAGTCTTTTTCCTTCAGAAAGTTGAGAAGTATGCTAGCCATCTGCTCCGCCATATGTCTCATCATCATAGAAATGAATGTCAGGAACCGTTCAACTGGGCCCGATGGCAAAACGTACTGGATAACAATCATTAGCTGATCGAGGAGTGATACGTCAGGTGTTGAGTCAGTTGAGACAGAGAAATACTTCGCCTCCTTGGCTTCTTTCAGGATGGTGTCCTGCACCTTTTGTCCCATGAGCTTCACCAGTTCCTCACAAATTGTGGATGACAAATAAGCAATGTGACCTTTCCCGCGGTTTACATGCTTTCTAATATGGTCAGCCAGCAGAGTATCATACTCCGCCAACAGCTCAATGATACCAAGGTAGTTACCATTATGAGCGGAACCTATGATCTCATCCCCGCCCCTTATAGTAAGACCACGCTCAGCTAGGAATATCAGAATGTTGATGAGCCACTTCAGAATCTGGCACCAGTAACACCGCTCTTCCTCGACCTGTTTGGTGGCTAGGTAGTCAACACGACTGGCCTCCCTCTGTTGGCTTGCAAAGGACAACATAGCCTTGTGATGACCATTGCTGCTTTCATGCATTTTTATTCTGGATTCTCCTGCCCTCCAGTTGTCAAAACTGCCAGAAATGAACTTGGTTGCTTGAACAGCACTGCCGCCGAACAACTTGCATGCAAAGCAGAACACCTTCCCTGTCAAAGGCGAGTAGCACAACCATTGTCTACAGGATTTTTTGCCATTGAGTGGATGTGTATGCATGAAGAAGGTATTTGTGCATCAACGTTGGAACGACTCACCTGGGTATCATCTGGCACTCTCTTCAAACTTCGATTCAGTGTGTTGGCAGTCTTTTGGACCTTTCTTGGCCCAGTATTCTCGAGTGTCAGCATCGATTTCACCACACTGTCCCAAATCACTGGTGAAAGCCTCCAGTGTCAGTGTAAGTGCTTCAGCGATAGCGTCTCCTTTCACCTCTTCTTTCTCCGCTGAACTTTCCTGCTCTTTATTCTCTCTTGCCTCCACAGGTTCATCTTGCTTGGCCTGGTCTTCAGGAGCACTCGAACTCACAATCGCATCTGATGCAGATGATTGAGACGAGGATGCTCATACTCCGAAGAATGAACTCAATTTTGGAATTTTCACCAAAAGCTTTTCTTGTTCTGCTGCTTCTTTCCTTTTCTTTTTCGCTTTATCCCATCCACTGAGTTGAGACGCCATAGCAAGCGTGTGCGAAACAGTATGAAAGCTATCACAGAGTAAACTGTTTAACATAAAATCGATAAAATTAACTTGAAATCTTTGGTTAACAATAAACACAATGATGTTATAGTTACGTCACAGTGCAAAGAATAATAGAAACTGTATAATAAGTAACACTGTGTATAGGCGTTCCTAAAGTCGGACTCCAAATTTCATTCAAAGAATTATTTTGAGGTTAATATAGCAAAGGAAAACTGTTCAGCTTCTGGAAAATTCTTGTCTGTTTTCATCTGGGCCTATTTCAGGAATGGGCCTAATACTGCAGCATCAATAGCACCCACCTTAATCCGGCCCTGTCTAGGTTATGCCTGAAAAGGGTCTTTGGACCAGTGTTCTTACCCAGTCAACAAATGTAAGACAAAAAATATATAATCCATATATGTAAAATAAAAAAAATATATAATCCATATAAATGCATACTCCAATATCCAATACATGGCTGTTAGGAGCTGGACTCTATCTTGACACTCAGGGGGGCAAAGCATAGGAACTCATCCTAAATGGGGTGCTAACATGTCACAGGATACAGACACACAGACACACAAACAAAACACACAAACATTTACAAATAATGTAGAGGAATGTCAATTTACTATGGTATGCTTTCTGGATCTAGAAGGAAGTCAGATGTTTTTGTGAAACCCACATAGACAGACATCTACACTTCATACAGAAAGCTTCACAGAACCAAGCATTATGATTCTGATAATTCTGAATTCACTGTAAAAGGATCACTCTTTTTACATTCATTCTTTTGAGGTTTCATTTCATGAGACATTCGCATATATATATATATATATATATATATATATATACACACACACACACACACACACACACACACACACACACACACATATATATATAGGTATATATTCTAGCATCTATATTAGATCAAAAGGATAATATGCAGGAACTCAATGGTGTGATCTCAGAGTTGGAATATATATTTACCCAAAATAACAATGTCAACTTTCTGTGTTTTAACTCACGTGAGCGTTCGATATTTATCCTTTTCAGTGATCTAATATAGACCCTATATTCTATTTATGTGTGTGTGTGTGTGTGTGTGTGTGTGTGTGTGTGTGTGTGTGTGTGTATATATATATATATATATATATATATATATATATATGTATATATATGTATATACATACACACACACACAAAGAGAGAGAGAGAACTGGAAGCCATTGTCACCTTTTTGGCTGACAGGTTCAGCTCAAATTTCCTTCCTCACTCCCTCTGATAGTCCAAAATAAATACTGCATGCCACAATCCCCTCAGCCATTACTAGTGAAGAGGTCAGCAATGCATTTTCCAAGGCCAAAAACACTGCAACGATGGGATCCTATAACATCCTGGGATGCTTATTCTATAGCATGAAATATGACCTGTCAAGACCACTTGAATCACTTTTCATCTGGAACCTACAGTCAGGTTTTGTGCCCAAAGAATGGAAAATGGCTACACTCATTTTCCTGTACAAAGGAGATCCAACCACTGATCCAGGTAACTACAGGCCCATAAGTCTGACCAGCCTTATATGTAACTGCATGGAAAGAATCATCATGGACATTATAAATGAGGACATAGATAACCTGCAAAAATTGGACCCATCACAGTTCAACTTTGTTAAAGGAAGGTCATGTCCATTAAATCTGGTGGAGTTTTTTCAGAGGGTCACCAAAACACTGGATGAAGGCAAGTCTGTATACACAGCTTACCTTGACTTGATCAAGGCTTTTGATACAGTACCCCACTCACGCCTTATAGACAAACTCACTAATTTAGGTATAAACCCATGTATCACCTGCTGGATAGCCAACTGGCTCACTGATACAGCCCAGGAGGTTAAAATAGGTGAGACCACTTCCACCAAGAGGACAGTCACTAATGGAGTCCCCCATGGTACGGAACTGTGCCTGCTCCTTTTTGGCATCTATTTCTCTGAAATTGAAGCAAATGCTGAAGGTTTATGTCTGACTGAGTTTGCAGATGATTGCAATCTGGAAGTTTCCATCGACTCTTCTGCAGACACTATCATTCTTCATGCCTATCTCTGACTAACAGATTTTGCCAAAGCTAAGGTCATAAACTCAATGCTAAGAAATGCATAATTGTGCCCCTTGGTAAGACAACCATCCCAGCTAATTGCCATGTTGATAATACACCCCAAAGAGTCAACCCAGTGGTTAGGGATCTGGGTACACACATATACAGTAGCCTTATCTTTGACCACCATTTAGCTACAGTGATGAGGAAAGCTTTTTATGTTGCTCAACATGGCATCTAGGTCCAAAGAGGTCATTATCCCACTGTACTCCACCCTTATCAGACCAGTCATGGAGTACAATGCTCCCTTCAGTATTTACCTGACCAGGCATGTGCAGCAACTAGAGTGACCTCATAAGTTCCTTACTAAAAGAATAGAAGACATAACAAACCTGCCTTATGTGTAGCACCTTAAAGCCTTTTCTCTCAACTCAAGTCTCTTATAGATTGCTGAGGGGTGATCTATACCTGGCTTACAAGGCATCTGCAACCCCCACACTTATGAATCTCCTGCATATTTCTAAGTCAAACAGCACCAGAAATACAAGGTCTGGGGACCTGAATTTTGTCTATGACTTAAACAGAACCTGCTGGGGAGATAGATATGTGTCCCAGAGACTGCCCATGGAACATGCTTCCCATCCATGTGAAGCTGGGTTCTTCTATTTAAGCACAACCTAGACCAGTTGATGGGGAATAGGAAATTTACACCCAGCCTGGCATCCATTTACCTTATGGACAGAGGTAGATTATAAATGCCTGGCTCTCAATGTCTTATTTGGATACAGGACATAATTATTCTTCCAGAAAAGCTTGACTAGGCTTAGAAAGGTCACCTGGGTCTTTAGCTTAGTAATAATCTATGAATGTATGAGACACACACACACACACACACACACACACACACACACACACACACACACACACACACACACACACACACACACACACACACACACACACACACACACACACACACACACACACACACACACACACACACACACACACACACACACACACACACACACACACACACACACACACACACACACACACACACACACACACACACACACACACACACACACACACACACACACACACACACACACACATACAGAGGATTATAGGAAGTTACTAGACTAATGGCCCAGGGGCCCTTAGAAACCTAGCCAAATTTTACCCTTGTTACCATGATCAGCACCTATTGCACCTGTCCAAGAGGGACCCAGGTGGAACCCCCGGATTGAATTTATGGTTACCCATCCAATCGTCCAGATTATGTTTGAAGAGGGCCAATGAGGTGCTTTGTTTGATGTGAAGCAGGAGTCTACTCCAAAGGTGTGGTAATTTCTGGGAGATAAATCTGTCCCTCCAGCAGGTTCTGTTGATGTCACATACCAGGTTTAGGTCTTTAGAGCGAGTAACCCGTGTGCCATTTGACTTTCGTATGTGCAGCATTTCCAATCAAACAGGGTCAGAGATTGCCTTATATGCGAGGCAGAGATCACCTCTGAGTAGTTTGTATGAAACAGGATAATGAAACATCATATATATATAAATAAAAAGTGAAAGAAAGAAAAGAAAAAAATAGATCTTACAGTATGTTTGTGTATGTATGTATATATCTATAGTTATACAAACATTCCACCACACTATATATATATATATATATATATATATATATATATATATATATATATATATATACACACACTTGCACATGGACACACACACACACACACACACACACACACACACACACACACACACACACACACACACCTGTATGTGCATGTGTATGCACATGCACAGACACACACATTTGTTTCGATACAGCTTATTATAGATCAGATGTCAATGAAAATTATATAATTTTGTATTGTAGTATGCTCTGTTTCTCTATTTTAAAAATATATTTTAGATTTGGTGCCTTTTCTAAGCTAAAAGAATTACTGTTCCAGAATCTTCTACAAGACTTAAGCAATAACAAACAATTGTTACAAATATGAACAAAAGTGCAGCCACCATATTCAATCAGGAAATCTGAAGCAATTATAACAACAACATGTGAAAAAGAAGAAAAAGAAAGCTGACGACACGGATCTGCTTAATCCGATTGTAAGACTCACTGCTACTCAGTGTTGTTCAATTTGTGCAACACATTCAGGAGTAATCGAACTGCTAGTGCACCTGTAATGGGTTTCTTTCAATACTCCATGCACATTTAGTTTTTGGGAACCTACAAGATTAAATCTAAACAGGGGCATGTTTACTTTTTGCACACTTCAATAGCCTTTCTAAATTCCAAGTGAAATGGCCTGGGGGAATTACCTTTTCATGCAAAGACTATTCAAATTAGCAAGATACTCTTTTTTTTTAACACAAAACATTACTTGTTCAAGGGAAGTGTTAGTAACCCAGGACATATTGAATTGTGCTAGTTTTTGGAAGTGGACTTGTTTCATATAGGTATCATAAGGATGCAAATCAGAAATGTTCTAAACAAGGACTGATAAAATATTTAAGTTTAGACAAACGTTCATCTTTCAGTAAAGTATGAGCTTTCATTGTAAGCATTTAAACATGCCTTCCTGCAATGTATGTATGTAAAATCTGCAGGTGTTTCTTTACATTATCTTTCAGAGAAATGCAGAAGTATTAATGCTTGCTGTTAGGTATTGGTGGAGAAAGGCAGCTGTGATGTAAATTAAGTCCCAGATGGTTCCTAATCATGCAAATTGGAAGAAAAATGAAAGAAAGAAAATAAAAAAATAGATGCTATAGTGCTGCCCTTTAGCCCTTCAGGCATCCATTTCAGTTCACACTGTTCACTTTGAAACTAACAGACGCTTTGATAGCTCAGTCCCTTGAACACACACAATGTGGAGAGCATTCTGTAGATGATACAGTTGTACCTGCTCTTCCAGTAGTTCTAACACAGAATACTTCATTAACATTAACACACCTCTTTATAGTTCCTAAAACATTGAATAGCTCACTTCTGCCTAACATATTGTGGGGCCACCTCTGAAGTAAGCTGAATGTTTGTTATTCTGTTGCATAGTAGTGACACTTTGTAACAATCAGTGACAAAGATGCCTTGTTTAGCCAGTACTGAAAAACTTTGCACTTTATATGTGGCTGTGATGAACTGTCTCTGGGGTGTATTTATCTCGCTTGAAAAAAGGAAATAGGATTACTGCTGTGACAGATACCAACTTGATGGATTTTGGTACTGTGACAGATACCAACTGGATGAATTTCAGTGTTGTGACGGATACCAGTTGGATGAATTTACCATTACTGAATAGTACAGTTAGACTGTGTGCTCTGCATGGGAAATCTCCTTTCCACAAGGTATGGTGACCCTGGAGTTACTATCACCACCTGTCCCTGTCTTCACAAGACATTATTGTTTGGTCAAATGTGTCCTGTAACGAAGAGATACGGAAATTACAAATAACTTATAATTTTAAGGCACAAAATACTTTCTAATTTTCCTCTAAATGTTGCAGAAAGCTATGATTCTGCATATAATGTGACTTAATATGACATGACACAATAGCAACAACTATAATTCTACAATGACGGGCCCTTATTTATTTGACAAAGGTAAACATATTCCTTTGTAGTATTTATATATATGAATTGTACCGCAAAACGTTTCTACAAAAGGTGTCCCACTTAGGGCATTTGAAAAGGTGACAACCATCCTCAGAATTGCTTAAATTAAGTTTGTGATTGAAGTGACATGCATCCCCTGGATGGAGGCATCAACAGGGGTTTCTCCCCACAGAAAACCTTTGTAAAACTCATTTTTGTAGTCTGTGTGACTAGCTGTTCAGACTGACTAAGGGTTTTAGTCAGAAATGGCATTTGTATTTGTGTCAGTCTCACTTTTGTCATAGATCTCCAATGAAAAGCCACTGTGCCTTAACAGAAAAAAAAAACATCTTTACAAAGATAATTATATATGCTTTTGCTGAAAAGATAAAGTAACATGCTAAAATTAAATTATATTTTGAGTGAAGTTTTGCTTCTGGTTCCTGCTCTATGCATTGCACCTCCTCATTTGCTGCATGTAACTAAACAAGGGATGGGATTCACAGACAAGTTGTTTAGTATTTAGTATGCACTTGAATCAGAGCTGGCAATGCATGGACAGCCTAATACCAGTTCATAGTTCCATGTTATGCCCCAGTGCAATCTTTGTGAAAGTGCAACCAAAGATATGCAAATAGTTGTGTAAGGATGTAAAAATGAAATTGAATAATAAAATTGGATAATAATTTTCTGTATTTTCTTGCTGCCTTTAGCTAATTCCACCTAAAATGCCTATTTTTTAGAGTTTCTGTGATTTAAAAAGCTTGCTTCAGCCACATATTGTACTTTTTTTTACTGCCTACACTTTAACAAAGTCATTTTTGTGTTTAAATTACCTGTTTAACTGTTGTAGGCTACACACTCAAGTGTGATAGCCATTTCTGTGCATTTTAAAGTTTTTTTTTTATTTTATCTGCTTTATTTCCTGAAAAAAAAATAAAAATAAAAAATGATACTTGTTTCCCCACCTTTCTAAGCTAGTATAGTCCAGTTTTCAGGTTAGTGCTAAATTCAGGGCTGTGTTACAAGTTTCTGTGTTCGCCCATACCTTACTTGGTTAGAAAGAAGTTTATCTGTTCACCTGTGAAAGAGGGGAGCTTTGAGCAGCCTATCTGTCCCTGGAGGAGTGGTTTCAGCTCAAAAATTAGTAGTTTATTGGCTGTTTTGACCTAATTTCTATCTCTTTCATTTCCTTGCTATAAAACCTGTATTTGTGAGGTTTTTGCGCTTGTATACAGCTCAGCAAGCTCCTGTCTGGTGCCCTGTAGAGTTCTACAGCAGCAGAGATACAAAAGAGAGACTTTGGAGTGATTATCATTTTTCTGCATTTTCTTGCTGCCTTTAGCTAATTCCACCTAAAACACCGATTATTTTTTAGAGTTTCTGTGATTTAAAAAGCTTGTTTCAGCTACATATTGTACTTATTTTACTGTCTGCACTTTAACAAAGTCATTTTTGTGTTTAAATTGCCTGTTTAACTGTTGTAGGTACACACTCAAGTGTGATAGCCATTTCTGTGTATTTAAAGTGTTTTCTTGATTAGATCTGCTTTATTTTCTGAAAAAAATATATATACTTGTTTTCCTGCCTTTCTAAGCTAGTATAGTCCAGTTTTCAGGTTAGTGCTGAATTCAGGGCTGTGTTACAGTTTGTGTGTTTGTCCATACCTTACTTGGATAGAAGGAAGTTTCTCTGTTCACCTGTGAGAGAGGGGAGCTTTGAACAGCCTACCTGTCCGTGGAGGAGTGGTTTCAGCCCAGAAATTTGTAATTTATTGGCCATTTTGGGCTAATTTCTATCTCTTTCTTTTCCTGCTATAAAATCCGCATTAGCGTGGTTTTGCAAGTCGGGCAGCACAGGTTAGCTGGGGTATAACTATTTCCGGCTCCACAAAGTCTGCTCTTCAATTTTTCCCTTGCAATTAGACAAACTTTCAACTTAAGCACTCAAACCAATCACTTAGCCTAGCACTTGGTCTAAACTCATAGCAAGCACTAATAAACCTTAGCACTAGACCCCCCCCCCATACTGTAGAGAAGGACAAGGCTCTCTATTTGACCTCACCAGCCAATCAGTAAAACAGTTCACTGTACCTATCCAGGTATGTCCAAAGGGCAGTTTCAGATGTACTCTCTGGTCCATCTGGTGAATCTGGGCATTTTGAGCCAATGTTACAACTGCCTCATGTACACAGACAACCCTTTCCTCCTACCACCAAACACTAATACATGCGGGGGATGCAATTGTACAGCCAAACTGGAGGCTAAGCTCTCTCAACCCAAGACTGGACCAGGCAGTCAAAAAGAGAAGGGAATTACTTGCACCACACCACCAGTCTCACATAGACCTATGAAATCAGCAGCGGCAAAAAACACATATAAATACACAAAAACATACTCAGAGGCTCTAAATAAAAATCTGCAAAAGCAACAGAGACCTCTAAAGCAGACATCCAAGTAACCTCCACCTCCCAACACAAACCATGAAACACATACTTCACAAAACCAGTGTGCCATGCAATCACAGCCCTTAAGGCAAAATGACATACCCAATACACTAGTAATAGGTGACTCGATAGTCAAGCACACTGACGTCCCACTCACTAGGGTGAACAAGAAGAAGGTTACTGTTAGCTGCATGTCAGGTGCCAGGACCCTCCACATAACACAAGCACTCAAGTCACTCCAGAACAAGTACAATATGACTCTGTCATTCTCCACGTTGTTGTGAATGACCTGAGCCATACCTCCCTGGACTACATGAAAAGAGACATGGAGGAGCTCTCTGATCACATAGCCCAGGCCGGTATGAACCTGACCCTGAGTAGCATTCTGCCCTCACCAAAAATTATACCATGGTATAAAGAAAAAAATTATCAATTTCAACAATTTGCTAAGCTTCTGGTGTCATTCAAAGGGGATCCAGTGTCTGTCAGCCTGGGATGACATGCTCGACAAGCTACGCTGCTTCACTAGAGACAGCTTGCACCTGTCACCCTTAGGCTTTCGAATACTGGCCAAGGCTCTTGCCACCCCATAGTGCCTTTTTTTAGACAAGGCTCAAAAGACAAACCCACCACCATAAATAGCACAAGTAACAAAAAACTGAGGGTAATTATACTCAATGCCAGAAGTCTAAACCTTAAAATGCACACACTTGAGGTGCTCCTCAGTATGGAGAAAATCAATATATGTGCAGTAACAGAAACCTGGTTTAAGGATCCAGAGAGCACCCCAGCACTACCAGGCTACAACTCATACCATACATTTCGGCCACAAAACCCGGACTGAAATACAAAAGGTGGGGGCGTATCCATAGTCATCAGGGATACCCACACCTCCAGGTTAGTGGCACAGCATGATGCCTCAGAGATCATCCATGTGCAACTGACAACGGGCAAAACTACAATCCAAATTGTAGCTTGCTACAGATCACCCACCATGTCCCAGGACCCTCATTCCACATTTCTGGAAACACTGGGAAGCATAAAGGTCCTACCAAACACCATGATATTGGGTGATTTTAATTACCCAAACATTAACTGGGAGAACTACTCAAGTACTAACTCCCTTGCCCAACATTTCCTAGAATTTCGAACAAAAAATGCAGGAACCAAATAGACCAAGTAAATGAAGTAAATGAAGTAACCAGCTGGGTGTAAGATGAGCAGCACAAAACAAAAGTAATAGCGTAGTCAAAAAGTTTAATATCCGCTTTCGTCAGTGGACTTCCTCAGAATACACAACTAACACAGTTTGAAACATTTAAATATCAAACAATTATCATACTCATTAATCAATCACACCTTAATTTAATAATTAAAACACATAAAAACGTAAAAAACAGGAATGTTGGTGTTCAAGAAAAGAAATTTAAAGGAACAAGTCCTTTATTAACCTGTAATTTCCTGTATTTTAAAAAGCATTTAATATTAATATAATCATTTAAGCCTGGAGACTTGTCAGCGTTGAGTCTAATTTGCCATATTGTTTCACGCTGCTCTAGAAAGTTTTTAAAGTCTCCAGCTCTAAGATCGGGATGTACCACCTCTAAGACAGAAAATAAAGATTTTTTGTACAAACTACAAATTCTAGTATGTTTATAAAGGGCATTGTTCTCATCATTAGTTTTAATACTATAAATGTGTTCTCTAATCCTGATGTTCAAACTGCGGGTGGTCATGCCAATGTAAAAGGCAGAACAACCAGAACATTGACTGATGTAAACCACCCCTCTGGTTTTGCAGTTAACATACCCAGGGACTTTAAACGTGTTGTCAATGTTTTCTATTGTTATATATGGCCCCTCTGAAATAAACCGACACATGTTACAACTGTGACAGCAATGCATCCCAGTTTGCTTAGTGTTAATATTTGAGTTCATCGTAGTTTGACTTTCTAAAATCCCCTTTAAGGTGTTGTGGTTCCTAAAGATGAAAGACGGAGTACTACCAAAAGTCCTTTTCATCTCCTCGTTCCCCTCAATGATTTTCCAATTCTCAGCAATCACCTGTCTAATTAAAGAACTATCAGAACTCGTCTCAAGTGAGCATATAAGTGATGTTTTTACATTATTTTTACTGTCACCTTCCCCAATATTGTTGGTAATAGAGATGGGGAAGTCAATGATAGATCTAAAACTACTGGACCGTTTCTGTAGAATTTCATTCATAGTTGTACATAAATTTTTCAATCCATACCCTCTGTCGTGAAACAATGAAACAATAGTGTGGAATTCCTCAAGTAGGTCTTCGTGTTTAGATGTCATCCTACTTGCTCTAATGAACTGTCCACGTGGGATGTTTTTAATAACATGCTGGGGATGATTACTGGAATGGTGTAAGTAACCATTGGTGAAGGTCTCTTTGCGGTAGATCTTACTATGTAACCGTCTGTCTTCACTGTCCCAGTATAAGAGGATGTCCAAAAAGTTCACCCTCGTTCCTACAGCCCCCATGGTGAACTTCAAAAAATCTGAAGTGTTGTTGATATATGTAAACAACTCATTGACAACAGATGAATTGCCTTCAATGACAAAAAATAAATCATCAATGTATCGGCAAAAGAACTTGATGTTAAACTTAAGCTTCAAAATAGGTATCACCTCGTGTTCCCACGAGGCCATAACTAAATTGGCAAAAGCAGGGGCGGCTGGAGACCCCATTGCCACCCCTCTCCTCTGCCTGTAGTATTTTTTGTCAAAAAGAAAAACATTGTTTTCTAAAATTAATTCCAAAAACAATCTTGTTGTGGAAACAAAACTAGGCGTAAATCTGCCACCTTTCCTTGGTAAAAAATCACAAACTGCTTCTATTCCCTCATAATGTGGAATACAGGTGTAAAGGGAGATAACGTCAATTGTGAAAATGATGTGTTTAGAGGGATTAAATCCTTGTTCTTGAACATGACTTCCAAACTTACTTAAAAAATCCCATGAATCCCTAACATAGGAAAGTTCTTCACATAGAATAGGGCCCAATATTACATCTATAACCAAAGAAATGCCTTCGGTGACAGAATGAGGGCTAGACACGATAGGTCTTAAAGGGGGATCATTGGTGTTCTTGTGGGTTTTGGGTATCCCAAAGATTACCCCTATACGTGGCTCAACCACTACACAAAATTCATAAACTTCTGGTGTTATTTCCCCTGTCATGAATAATGCATATAGTTCAGAATGTATGAAACGGACCCTTTTGTTAAAATCCCAAAGACTAATTGTTTCATATTCGTCTTGGTTGTTAATTATTTCTAACATTTTGGTCTGATAAACTTTCTGATTCATTATCACAATGTTTCCCCCTTTATCGCTCTTCATGAACCTGAATTCACTATTCATTGACTTCAGGTTCCTCAAGGCTTGTCTTTCTCCTTTTGTAAGGTTATCAAATGTGTACCTGTGTTTGCATAACGCCTTGTTAACTTCCGCTATACATTGTTCCTCAAATGTCTTAATTGTGTGGTGTAAATGAGGAGTGAAAACAGAAGGTTTACTTAGAAACTTACTTTGTTGATTTGTTTTTGCTAAAAAATCCAACACATAAGTTACATTAAGTTTTCTAGAGAACTTCTTGATGTCAATAATGGACCTATCGTGTCTAGCCCTCATTCTGTCACCGAAGGCATTTCTTTGGTTATAGATGTAATATTGGGCCCTATTCTATGTGAAGAACTTTCCTATGTTAGGGATTCATGGGATTTTTTAAGTAAGTTTGGAAGTCATGTTCAAGAACAAGGATTTAATCCCTCTAAACACATCATTTTCACAATTGACGTTATCTCCCTTTACACTTGTATTCCACATTATGAGGGAATAGAAGCAGTTTGTGATTTTTTAACAAGGAAAGGTGGCAGATTTACGCCTAGTTTTGTTTCCACAACAAGATTGTTTTTGGAATTAATTTTAGAAAACAATGTTTTTCTTTTTGACAAAAAATACTACAGGCAGAGGAGACCTGCTTTTGCCAATTTAGTTATGGCCTCGTGGGAACACGAGGTGATACCTATTTTGAAGCTTAAGTTTAACATCAAGTTCTTTTGCCGATACATTGATGATTTATTTTTTATCATTGAAGGCAATTCATCTGTTGTCAATGAGTTGTTTACATATATCAACAACACTTCAGATTTTTTGAAGTTCACCATCGGGGCTGTAGGAACGAGGGTGAACTTTTGGACATCCTCTTATACTGGGACAGTGAAGACAGACGGTTACATAGTAAGATCTAAGAGACCTTCACCAATGGTTACTTACACCATTCCAGTAATCATCCCCAGCATGTTATTAAAAACATCCCACGTGGACAGTTCATTAGAGCAAGTAGGATGACATCTAAACACGAAGACCTACTTGAGGAATTCCACACTATTGTTTCATTGTTTTACGACAGAGGGTATGGATTGAAAAATTTATGTACAACTATGAATGAAATTCTACAGAAACGTTCCAGTAGTTTTAGATCTATCATTGACTTCCCCATCTCTATTACCAACAATATTGGGGAAGGTGACAGTAAAAATAATGTAAAAACATCACTTATATGCTCACTTGAGACGAGTTCTGATAGTTCTTTAATTAGACAGGTGATTGCTGAGAATTGGAAAATCATTGAGGGGAACGAGGAGATGAAAAGGACTTTTGGTAGTACTCCGTCTTTCATCTTTAGGAACCACAACACCTTTAGAAAGTAAAACTACGATGAACTCAAATATTAACACTAAGCAAACTGGGATGCATTGCTGTCACAGTTGTAACATGTGTCGGTTTATTTCAGAGGGGCCATATATAACAATAGAAAACATTGACAACACGTTTAAAGTCCCTGGGTATGTTAACTGCAAAACCAGAGGGGTGGTTTACATCAGTCAATGTTCTGGTTGTTCTGCCTTTTACATTGGCATGACCACACGAAGTTTGAACATCAGGATTAGAGAACACATTTATAGTATTAAAACTAATGATGAGAACAATGCCCTTTATAAACATACTAGAATTTGTAGTTTGTACAAAAAATTTTTATTTTCTGTCTTAGAGGTGGTACATCCCGATCTTAGAGCTGGAGACTTTAAAAACTTTCTAGAGCAGCGTGAAACAATATGGCAAATTAGACTCAACGCTGACAAGTCTCCAGGCTTAAATGATTATATTAATATTAAATGCTTTTTAAAATACAGGAAATTACAGGTTAATAAAGGACTTGTTCCTTTAAATTTCTTTTCTTGAACACCAACATTCCTGTTTTTTACGTTTTTATGTGTTTTAATTATTAAATTAAGGTGTGATTGATTAATGAGTATGATAATTGTTTGATATTTAAATGTTTCAAACTGTGTTAGTTGTGTATTCTGAGGAAGTCCACTGACGAAAGCGGATATTAAACTTTTTGACTACGCTATTACTTTTGTTTTGTGCTACTCATCTTACACCCAGCTGGTTACTTCATTTACTTCATTTACATTTCCTAGAATTTATAAACTCTAATGCCCTGGATCAACTGGTCATCACCCCCACCAGAGGTGACAACATATTGGACCTGGTCATCACCAACATGGGCGACCAGTGTTCCACACCGGAGGTCAACCCCTCGCTGGTTAGATCTGACCATAAACTAATCACTCTGGATATCCACATTCCACCCCCACCCCCGGTCAAAGAACCCGCCATGAAAACTTTTCAAAAGCAAACTTCACTTTACGTAAAACTGAGGTGGAAAGTTTGAAAGCCCCCATGCTAAAGGGTAACTCTGTCCAAGCTGCAAAATCCTTTACAAATGCACTGTACGGGTACCTACATGAATGCATGGATCGTGCTATCCCAAACAAATCCAAGACTCATTCCTTCAAGAAAAGGAAACAAGTATGGTGGACCCCTGCCATAAACAAGCTGTACAATAGAAGGATGAAACTAGTACAGAAAAGAGTAAAATCCCAAGAAGGGAAGACATCCCTGATCAGCATCAGCAGGAAACTACTATCCCTCATAAAAACATCTAAGGCTAGCTTTGAAAGAAAAATTGACAAGGACTCCAAAGATAACCACAAGGCATTCTTTAGCTATGTCAGGAATCTAAGTGGCAATTCTCAGATCTGCTCAGAGTTACTGCTGAATGGCACAAAATACACTGAACTGACTGATATCGCCAGCATTCTGGCAGACAGGTTCAGTTCAAACTTCACCCCCCTCTCACCCCCAAAAGGGCCCATAACCATACCAGAAGAATGTAGTGCCCCTGAAATCACAGACACTCAGGTTAAAACAGCCCTCTCCAAAGCCAAAAACACAGGATCAATGGGAATGGACAGTGTCCCAGGCTGTGTCCTACATGAGCTCAAAGATGAACTAACCCCTCACCTAAACACACTGTTCAAACTCAGCCTCTCCACAGGCTACGTGCCCATAGAGTGGTGTGCAGCAACAGTTATTCCGCTCCACAAAGGTGGTGTCACAACAGACCCGGGAACTATTGCTCTATAAGACTGACTAGCTTGGTCTGCAAGGCTATGGAGTGCATCATCATGGATCTCATTAACAGAGACATTGGGAGCCTACAAACACTGGACCCCACCCAGTTCTGCTTTGTTAAGAGCAGATCATGCCTCCTAAATCTGGTGGACATTTTTGGAACAGTTACTAAAGCTATAGAAGAGGGAAAGGTAGTCCACACAGCTTATCTAGACCTTGCAAAGGCCTTCAACACCATTCCCCATTCTGGTATTATAGACAAGCTCACCAGCCTGAACATAAACCCCTATGCCATGAGACGGGTTGCCAACTGGCACACGGACAGAACCCACATGGTAAGAGTTGTGGGAGCTAGGTCTAACTCTAAACCAGTTGCAAGTGGCATTCCCCAGGGCTCAGTCCTAGGACCCCTCCTGTTTGGCATATACTTCTCAGAGGTACAGGCTAGCACAGGAGGACTACGGCTGACCAAGTTCACAGACGACTGCAAACTAGGGGCTATAATTGACTCGCCGGCTGACACTGACATCCTCCAAAAGGCTCTCACGGAGACAGATACCTGGTGTCAAAACCATGGCATCAAGCTAAATACCAAAAAGTGCATAGTCATCCCCTTTGTAAAAAACAGAGTACCCACAAACTACCACATAGGTGGTAGCCCCCTACATACGGAAGATGTAATAAGGGATCTGGGGACCCAAGTAGATAGTAACGTCTCCTTTGACAATTACATTGCCAAGGTTGTTAGAATATCCTTCTATGTGGCCCACCTAATCACAAAAGGGTTTGCATCCAGATCAAAAGAGGTCATTGTGCTCCTCTATGCATCACTCATCAGACCGATCATAGAGTACAACACCCTATTTGGGATGTACCTTACAAGACACCTGCAACAGCTGGAAAGACCTCAGAAGTACCTCACCAACAGGATCACTGGCCTCAAACAAATGCCCTATGCAGCTCGACTAAAGAAACTCCAGCTGTACTCGGTTGCATACCGCCTACTCAGAGGTGATCTCTGCCTGACATACAAGGCCATGTCCAACCCAGAATTGATGGACATGCTCCACCTAAAGAAAACCATATCCCCTAAAGCCACATGCTCTAGTGATCTAAACCTCACCACAACAATAAACAGGAAGTGCTGGAGGGATAGATTCCTGTCCCAGAGACTTCCCATGCTCTGGAACAAGATTCCAATCTACATTAAGCAGAGATCCTTGCTAACCCTCTTCAAGAGAAACCTTGATGAGTGGATGGGAAACAGAAGGTATACCCCAGGGATCACTTTAATGGCTTAGCTGGACAGAGGCACAGGGAACTAATCTAAGGGGGCGGCGTAAGCCAACACATTCCAGCTAGGCTTATTAATGCCTTTGAGAAGATAGCCTAGTACCTACCTATGAACCTAGGAACCTAAATGAGATTAAAAGCATGCAAGGTAAATATATCTTGAAGAAATTATGTAGCTGTGTGCACTGGACTATAAAAGGGCAATGCACAGTTAAATTTCTGTCACTATATATAGCAAAAATGTTTGGCATTGCAGCAGTCATCACATAGTACAAAACTATAGCTGCCAGTATGCATATAATGCCATCTGGTGCCAGTGTAAATGGTTTCACAGATCAAAAAGTTATTTATCACTTTAGAGTCAATTGAGATACTGGTCTTGGTTGACATGTGTCACCAGCATGAGGGATTTACAGGAATATGTGGCCTTCCTGTAACTGTGGAGAAAGAGGTATGTGTAGTTCTGCCCATACTAGTTACAGGAACCTTTAAAATATCAACTGGAGATATGCTGGGTATTTCACAAGCCTCCATCTCTAGAATACTGAATAGGTTTTACAGTATAATGCTTATACATGTGGAGAATCATGTGCGGTTTTCTAGCAAACCACAGAAGACAGCTAGCACCATGAGTGCCTTCTATGACATAGGTCACCCTCCTAATGTACTGAGTGCAAAAGATTGCATACATGTAGCAATAATGGCCCAATCTGGCCAAAAGTCACAAAGGTTTGTGAACAGGAAGGGCTAGCATTCCATGAACATGAACTACCAGGTAGTGCGTGACATGCATGGAATCATGAGCAATGTGTTCACACAACAACCCAGGCAGTTCTCATGATTCATGTATGTGACTCATCTTAGCTTATATCACCGTTGCCTGCATACTGAATTTCCACATACCACTTCTTTGTAAAGGTAGGCACTGTGGCTAATATTAAAGTATTCACGTACAGCTCTTGTGTATGTAATGATGCTGAATACCTACCAGGGCCCTGGCTGTTGACATCCAGAGGAATCCATGGAATAAGGCAGAGAACAAGCTTAACACCAATCACACACAAACACACACACACACACACACACACACACACACACACACACACACACACACACACACACACACACACACACACACACACACACACACACACACACACACACACACAGAGCATCACAGAACTCACCACCAGGTGCTCTAAACTGAGAGCTCAGCACCTCTCTTGATTTTGGTATATCAAACATACAATCTCAACTTTAATGATATGACTAAAAAAATCAGTTACTGACCCTTGATCCAAGATGCTCTGGTATGAAGTACAGTTATGACTATTCTTGTTGTGACTTCCCCATGCTGGACCAGTAATCCAGGAGCCTGAATCCTCACCACTGGCACTGGAGTGGGATGTGCACTTGGAATATAAATGGACACACTATTTCCAGATGCAGACATGTGTGCATCAAGCAAAATTTCCCTTAAGAGCACAGAGGGAACATACTCAGTTCAGAGTCTGGATTCCTCTATATCTATTTCCCTCCAGGTCCCAAGTAAGGCTCCCAACTGGTACAACTGTAGGGTTAGGACCTCAGCCAAATGTCCAAGCCAAGTCCTCCTGCACCCTCTCTGTAAATACAGTGCTTGGTGTCCCTGCTCCAAGTAGCTGCCACACACGCAAACTGTGAGATTTGATTTTTCACACACACACACACACACACACACACACACACACACACACACACACACACACACACACACACACACACACACACACACACACACACACACACACACACACACAGGAAAGGCTGGCACAAATGTACCTGCTGTGTCACCTTCTGCCCTGAGTATAAGGTACTTATCACCACCCCAGACACTCCACAATCAGCTACTCTAAGGCCCTTAACAAAGGGTGTCCAATTATACTGTGTAATATTAATACTAATACAAATGGTTGTAGTTGACCAAGACAGCTAGGACTTCTGGAGTGGCCCACACAGTGTCACCAAATAAATATAAGCACTCTCAAAGGTTAAATACTTTCTACAAGGACCAGTCACAATAAAAGTTTTAAATGTTAATAATAAATAATAAATGGGCATGAAAATACTGAATATATATTCCCAGTAAACCACAGATTTCAAATCACATGGAATATTGAAAGTAACATTGATAGGTTCTCACACTATTCTGTTTTAAAGCTGAGACAGGAATTTAGCATAGACAGCTACAAGACATATCTAAATGTTTATGGCAGTGCCTGGGACTTCCCCTGTTTTTGCTGAGCTAATGAACAAAGGTTTCTTCCAGACCCACTGTCTCTGGTACTATTCAGCACTGTGGGTTAACATTTTAATGGTTTAACAGCTCATTTACATTTCCCTTATTTTTCTTAAAGTAAGCTAGCTGGTTAACCTTTCCAGTCCCAGTGCCCTCTTTTAAAACATATACATTCAATTCAGTTACAATAATACACGTGCATTTGTTTTCATTCCCTCAGGGTGCACTGTTGATGTAAACATGACATAATTATTTACAAAATTCCAGCTAGCTGTGTTGACACAATTCATACATCCACTGCCCTACTTCTGGCATGGCTGGCAGTACCTCCTATTGTCACACTTGTGTTCAGACATGGTGTTTATTATGGACAATCCATTCTGAGCACCTAAGCACAAAAGCAGTTCACCACTCAGGATTGTATCAGGCAAGCCTTCTTCCTAATTATGTCTCTACATCAGTAGAAATAAATCTTTTGCAGGTGGTTCCCTACTGAGTACTGAGCCTGCAGATCTCTTTGAAGACTGAAAAGTATGAAAGGCTGTCGAGTGCATAAGCACAAATACAGACAGTTTTCCTTTCTATGATACACAATCACATTGAACTAACCTTAGCATTTACTGAAACAAACTCCAGCTGAATAGAACTGAGCAGGTAGTTTGTGAGTATCCTCATATTCACCTAGGGCCAACTCCAGAGTAAGAAAGTGATTACCTATGCTTGGGAAGTCTGATTTCAGAACCAGTGCTATATCTTGAGGTATAAACAAGCAAAGCTATCTGAATCTAGCCTCTGATTCAGTACAAGCAATATAGCTTCTGTCCTAACTGGATTGATAAATCAAGTCTTTGTCCTTGCACAGGTATTGGAATAGTCATGGGAGTTTACCAATACTTCCGTGAGAGGAGCTACTTCAATACAGGGCCCCAAGGCTGCTTTAGTGTGACAGCCAGTCCCTGTGTTCCAGGAGTTAGAGTTGTGTCCACATTTTCAGAGTTAAGTACAATACATTCAATAGGTTCATAGGTGTGTATACTAGACTAATACAACATGGGGACTTGTTAAGCCTAGTCATGCATCCTAAATGCATCTGACACGTTTTGGTATCCTAAGGTTATTTTAAGGGATATATGTAGGTCAAGATTTGGATAATCAAGCATTTACAGGCTGCTTCTGTCCATTAAAGACATATGCTAGACAAGGGGTAATTTCTGATTCTCCAGACACTGGTCCAGTTTATGCTTGATCTGGGTTAGGGAAGACCTCTGCTAAACATGGATAAGTCTGTTTCAGAGAGTTGGTAGGGTCTAGATACATACCTGTCCTTCCAACATGTTTTACCTATGTCTCAACCAAGTTTTAAATCCCTACATTAGGTAAATCTGATGTTATTTGTTTTGCAGATAATCAGAAAGTCCATCAGAGTGGGATCCGAGGGTGCCTTGTATACAAGGCATAGACTGCCCCTCAGTAGTCTGTAGGTCATGTTGTTTATGCCCTGTATTCTTTTCCTGATGAACCTGTGTGGACACTCCAGTTGTTGCATGTGCCTGGTCAGGTACACACTGAAGGAAGTATTGTACTCAATAGTGGTCTGATAAGGGCAGAATACAGCAGAATGATGACTTCCTTGGGTATGAATGCTATACCCTTGCATATGAATTGTGCAACATAGAATTATTTACCTTACTACTAAAGCCAATGCATGGCAAAGGCAAGGTTAATGGCTATATGCATCTCCAAATCCTTGAACACTAGCTCTACTTTTAGGGGCGTGTTATCAGTGTGTTAGTTTCCAGCAGTAGCCAACTTCCCAAAGGTTACTATTATGCATTTTTTGGCAAATAGTTTTAGACTATGGCTTTGACACACACAAGCTATTTGTCTTTGTCAACACTTCTTGCAGGATATTGGTTTCTTTGGGGGCATTCTGTGACTATGCCCAGTTTTCAATTGTCTGCAAACTTGGTCAGCCAGAGGCTGCTGACATTGGCCTTGACTTCAGGGAAGTAGATGACAAAGAGGAGCGAACCCAGTACAGAGCCCATAGGGTGGGTGTGGGATTCCACCAAGGCTATACTCTAACTGTGATTTTTATAAATATGATATCAAGATGCAGCCAAGTTCAGGAAAGTATCCAGTTTGGGATGTGAGGGTTGCATCTTTGTTATTTGAAGATGATGTTCTACTCTTAGCCTAATACTGTGCATTAAAAAGATTAAATACTGACAGTGGTACAGTTGTAATGCAGTTTAGCATCTCTGAATCAGAGGTCATGGTTCTTTCCTAGATAAGAGTTGAAGGTTCTCTGCAAGTAACAACTAACTCAGATGGAGGAGTTTGACTATATTGCTGTTTTATTTATGACTGCCGGTAAAGGGGATTGGGAGGTTGACTGGTGGATGGATACCACAGTAGTAGTATTACAGGCATTGTATAACACTTTTAGGTGAAGTAACAGGAATGTTGTAGGATCAATCACTGATGTTACTGGTAAGTTTTTGTCCCCAAACTTATGGTCACAAGAGTTATGTAGTGACACACAGACAATAATATCATGGATGCAAGTGGCAGAAATGCCTCTGTAGGGTAGCTGGTCTCACTTCCCACATCAGATGTAAGGAACTTAGTAATCTGGGGAAATCTCAGAGTGCAGGCACTACCGCTATGGGCTGAGAGCACTGGGCACCTCTTAGTGTAGCAGTCAAGGAACTTTGGGAGAAGATTCTAGAGCAGAACCAGGGCACACTGGACACAGTCAACTTACTTGGGAAGGTATGAAGATTCCATGGGATGAGCTGCAGACCTTTGCTGGGAACATGAAAGTTTCATCTACTCTGCTCAGCTTGCTATGATTGTAACTATTCCTGAAACAAGCCATTAGAAAAATAGATGGATGAATGGATGGATGGATGGCTGGATGGAAGGAAGAAAGGAAGGAAGGAGAGACCAAACCAGATATCACTGCGATACTTCCACTGTAATGTAGATTTAGCTAATATTGCAACTTGTAATCTGTATCCTGTGCCTCCTATTATTTAATAATTCAGGATTCCATATAATTACAAAAGCATTCATTTTTAAAATTACAGAGGTGTATATGATATTTTAATATGGAACTGAAACAAAAGTGTTTAATAAAACTAAGCTGGTACTTACTGCTGGTAAACTAAAGGTCTGAAGCATTAAAAATTCTTAACCTGCTAGCACATGATCTTTCAGACATAAAAATCATGATGTGTAACCTATGCATCACTTCAATAATACAACTTGTTCTTCATAATACCTGCAAACACTTATCAAAATATTTATAAACTATATATGCCATACTAATGGGTCTGTAACTATATACAGTCTTTCAACAGATTTAAAAAAGGTAAGTTAGCAACATTTCCTACATAAGGCATGCACATTTCTGTTAATCTTTTGTTAAATAAAGCAAATAAAAGTTTAGCAAGAGTTGAAGCAGTTCCATTAACATACATGCTAGTTACATCATTAGAACATGTAGTGCTAGATATGCTGTTCTTAATACCTCATAAATCTGTTGCTGAGTAATTCAACAAAAATCTACAGTGACTCCCCTTGACTGTACATATGACCATAAAACTAATGGATTGATTGAGTCAGAGCGAGGTGTGGAATACAAAGCCTGTTCCAGCATAAACACAGTTTGGCTAAGTTGGAATAAGCAGCCATAATTCTGTGAACATTAATAATTAGGCGCCTCTGGTGGTATGGCTTCTCCTCACCATGTGTTGACAGGTGGCTTTTTCTTCACTTGCCAGTGGAATTACAGCCTTTTACATCCTGGCATGCTTTGGACTAGTGCAATCTTTTTAAAGTTTTGGTATAATGGCTATAGAAACACTATGAAATTTTAGCTTCTCATAATACATTCACATTCTTTGGGGGTATGGCCTTTAACCAGCCTCTGCCCCATACTTGGAGTTGGTATAGGGCAGGACTGGGCTTATTTTCCAACAGATACAGTTACATTCCCCGACCAGCCCTGTGAAGCCCAATGTAATAGAAGCAGACCTTTTAGCTGTGCCCTTCTACTATCTCAGTGGCAATAGGTAGGATGATAACACTGTGCTGAAGGTATACATTATAAGGTCTTACTTCAGCCCTGCTTGTGACCTCATGCACTGACTGTAAGGTACTCAGCACATTTGTGGCTGCAGCTCCTGATTAGACTGTTCAGTATTTTTCATGGGCTTGATATGTGGCTTGTGCTTGGTTGAACTGTTATGCAAGTGTTGGCATAGCTCACTGCTGCATATAGATAGCACTTTGTTATGATGTATATCATTTATATGGGGATTATAATCAGATCTCTAATCAATACCAACGAGTTTTATATAGACACACACACACACATATATATATATATATATATATATATATATATATATATATATGTTCAAGAAATAAATGTAAAGAAATTCACCTTCAGAGCAGTCTGAAGCAAAGTTCAAGAAGTAAATTGTGATGCCCATTTTGGGAATATATAACTACTTGGTTATGAACACAGAAAGCTGCTCATAATCTTTTCCGAACACAGTTCTTTGAAGTACATGGAGCTTTACCTGTTCTATGTTCTGCTGGTTACGAATCAAGTGAAAACAGTGCACGGACAGTTAAGTGTGAAACAGCTTTGCTTAACAGGCAGCAGCTAGAGACTTTGTATGACTTATCTGGTGGCAGCTTTAAAATCTGTTAGAAATGTTATGCTACATACAAAAAAGTATGTTAGTTCTGTTTAAGCCTGAGATTTCAGCAAAACAGCTCTGCATGATGCTTGACAAAACTTTAGTACCTTTCTTACTTCAGAAAGGAGCTTAACAAAGTTGTCTTTTTTCTTAATTTTAGAATTCAGTCACAGCACACCTTGTTCTATTATTAATACCTGTTTAAAAGAAGACGACATATCTTTCTTTTTAGTAGCTAATGTTCATGAGGCATGCTTGTACCAGATATATTAACTATTGTTTAGAAACTGACTAACATAAAGTTACATATAGAGAGTTTCAACTTTACTGGATACATTTATGTTGGTACTTGATATAACTGCTGTTTATTAGTGACTATCATTGTGTATAGTATTTTGCCTTGGTTATGGCTGAAAATGTTCACTTGGACTACCCTACTTACATGGTTAACAAATTAATTAATAAATAAATAAATAAATAAATATAAGCTTCCAATGAAAACATTAAACTGCTTAAGCACATCAAATCTAATTTCTGAACATATAAAGTTGCTAACTATGAAGGCACCAGGACTAAACTTAGGTATTCAGCTCAGCTTACCCCGTACTGGCATGTTAATTTTTTACTATTTCTAATAAGAAAAAAATACAATTTTCTTCCTTTACCTAGTACATGTTATAAGATCTATGCAAAACTTATTAATAATTACTTGATGTAACAAATGTTGTAATTTATGTTATTTAGTCTGTTTGGTTTAATCTCTGATAAACTCATGAATTTAGTGATACTTTTTTCACTCTGTCTAAAGCATCCAAGATATGGCAATACTCATTTATAATTCTTTGCATGCCCGTAGTGTGCCTATTATAAGTAAGTATAAATCTTAAAGAAAGCACACCAAAATCCAAATGTGGTAGGAGTAATATTTAATTAGAACTTAGCGCTTTCTTCTCATAAGAATTTCAGGGGCATCATCAGAGTTAAAATAATCAATTCTTATATAGCAATATATATATATATATATACCCCGATATAAAAATACATCTACAAACCAAAAATCCAGCACTGTTATCACTACTTCAACCCAAATGGGTAAATTAAAATAGAATTGAGGTTCTCAATTATATTTTATTTTACCCATTTGGGTTGAAGTAGTGATAATAGTGCTGGATTTTTGGTTCGTGGATATATATATATATATATATATATATATATATATATATATATTTTTTTTTTTATATATATATATATATATGTACTAACAACCAGACAAACTGAAGAATTCATCACACATGCAAATAAAGCAGTTCCATCTCATGTAATAAATTCATTATGTTACTTTAAAAAAACAATAATAGATATAACATTTAGTATAACAGTCACTTTTTTCTACATATGTAAATACATCACCAAAGACTAATCATAAAATAAAATATATCTAATAAATATATATAAAACACTTAAATAAAATCACATATTTTACAGTATATTTCAATGTTTTATAGCCCTATCCTTATGAATGCTAAGCAATGAAAGGGAATCATTTATATGAGGTCCATTGCAAGCACTGAGATGCAATTGCCAAACCAATTACTTTTGCTCCAGCAAATTGTCAACTCCCTCCCCTTCAATAGCAATGACTCAGTCAGTCACAAAGAAAAACACACCTTTTGAATTTGGAACATTTTACTGAGTGCCTGTAAAGAGAATTACTATGTTTAACCTTCTTAATGTAATAAAAATGCTAGTAAATTCTATCTTTTAATTTCCTGTTTGTTTTCTCTACATAAAATGCTGGTCATGAAATACAGGTGGCCAAATACACCACCCTAATGGTATTACAATTGTACCTCCCAGACACCCTAAAGTCCTGTTATACCCTTCCACATTAGCATAGGGTCCATCATTAATGTACTTAGAATATTTATAGCACCAACCTTTTCCCATTTTTGACTTTGCATAATTATGCAGACTGACATGGCCACTTTCTACCCCTGCTATATGTAACCAATGAAGAGTCAACTAATATATTTCTTAACTCCAGGAGGATTGTCAAATTCCATGTTCTTTTAAGTATATTAACCATCACCAGGGCATCTTTATTGCATGGTATAACCACTGCTCCTTTTTAATCACTATATTTCTCACTGATCTTAATATCATCGTCTTCATCATTTTTAAAAATCATGGATTAATTTTCACAAAGGATGGGAGTCCACCTACTACCTTAACAATTTCATCTTTAACTTCCATTAACAAATAAATGGAGTAATGTCTTTCTTTATAAATTTCAATCAGTTTGTCTCATGCCTCAAAAAAGATTTGGTTGTCAGTGACCAGTCCAGAAAGTGACACCATCTGCCCTTTAACTTTGTTTCTTTTTTGAAAGAATGGGTGGCAGCTAGTATAATGCAAAAATGAATTGGAGCAAGTCTCCTTACAAAAAATATTAGATAAATATCTCATTCACTTCTTGTTCTTACTGAGGGTGACATCAAGGCAAATGATTTTATCCATATCAAAAGTGTAAGTGAATTTTAAAAAAATGGTTGTCTGACGTAAATAATCCACAAAACTCAAAAATGATGCTACATCACCCTCTCAAAAATAAGAATGTCATATAAAAACCTGAAATAATGGAATACTATCCCAAAAAATAGTGAACCAAACACAAACTTATCTTCCCTTTCAGCCAGCACCAAATTGGAATATATGATAGCACATTTCACTTCCTTCCCAACACCTGATGTCTGGTGGTAGTATTCCCCTTTGAAAGACACAAAACTGTTTTCTAAAAATTCAGGTAACACTGACACATCAACATTCTCAATGGTCACATCATCATTCAAGATACTAGAAAACATTGCAGCCTCACATCATGAGATATAACAGAGAACAAATTAATAATGTTTATTTTTCCACATAAAATGTCACCATTAAAATTAATACTATTAAGCACCTGTAACAAATTCCAAGAGTCCTGTTCAATATGTGTCTTCTTTTCCAATAAATGTTTACATCAGAGATCGCTATATGCCACCAGGGGTTCTTTTTTTTACCTGTTTGCTGCAACTGTTGGCCTAAGTGGCAGATCATAAACATTCTTATGTATGTTCAGTTTTCCAAAAAAGAATGGAATGAAAGGATGGATGACATTAGCAAAATCAAACACTTGATCCAAAATGCTACCCTGGCTAAACATGTTTCTTTTAATTCTTTGTCATGTTTAATGGATTCTTCATAAATGTTTCTCCAAAGTATACAAATTTCTCTTTTTTAGGCAGTGGTACTATTGCTTTTGTTTCCCAACTCTTTGCAAACCCATTTTGGGTTACCAACGAGTTGCTTGTTTTGTACCTTCCAAGTTTTTCCACTTGTGATATTACTGTTATTTTATTTTATTATTGGAAACAGTGTATGATAAATCCTGAAATGTTTTGATATTGTGAGTTACTTTTACCACATCTATCATTCTAAGGTTTTTATGCTCTGTTCCCTTCGCTATATTCTTCCAATAGTGATACTTCCTGTCTTTGTTGTTCTATAGTTTTCTCTATGTGTTGCTTCCATGGTAACATTTTAATTATTCCTTTATTTTCCTTTCTTACTCTACATTTTTGTGGTAACACTTTATCTGTTATCAACTTAGCTGCATAATAATATACTTTATTTTCTTTCTTTATTTCTATTAATAGTCCCAGTTACTGTATACATCTGTTTTATCAGTCTTCTAACATTTTATCATTTCCTTTCTGCAATCATTCTTTCATCTACCTTAATATGTCTGTCCATTTGTATTAAATCAAGTAGATCTTACTTTAGATCCTTGTGGTCTAGACTGATGTGCTCTCTGTTTCCTGCTCTTTCCCTTGATGTGAAATTCTAACTAGACTTTCATAAGAGTCTCCTAAAGAAAGTTCCAGAACTTTACCCTGTGGCATATCTTCTTCAGATGCATCTTGCTCCATCTGCTGCTCCTCTAACCGTTGACTCCTTGGCACATTATGTGCCAGAGTTTACACTGTTTCTTGCTCTTTCCCTTTCTGTGCAATTCTAACTAGACTTTCATGTGAGTCTATGACAGAAGGTTAGAGAAACTACCCTGTGGCATATCATCGTCAAATATATCCAGCTCCATCTGCTGCCTTCCATCTGAGGACTCATTGATCTATAAAGTTTCGATATTGCCTGTGTTGGAGTTTCCACACTAAATCCCTCACATGTAATTTTGATTTCTACTTGTTTAATTTCTGCCTCAGTAAACTTCTTTTTTTCAATTACATTACACCTTTCTGATCTTAGTTGTTTATTTTATATTGGGAAATTTATCATGTCCAGTTATCTTTGCCAGTATATCTCTTCAAATATTTGTGAAGCTGCATTTTTTCATATTGATTGATGACTTGTATATTAAGCAGTTTAAAACAGTGCTTCAGGTTCATGCAGTGGTAGTATTTCATGCTTTTTCTGCTAGTCAGAGAGCACAACCTAATGATATGGTCATTATCTGTAGGCCAAGAACCAAAACAACCACTATTTTCCCTTGGCAAAAAGATTCACATTGCTTCAAACCAGAAGAATTACTACTTTTTAATAAAATCGCTTATTGCTTCCATCATAAATATCCATGGACTTCATCTGACCTAAATAAATTCATCATTCATCAGTTACAGGAGATAATATATAAAACAAGACAACATGAGTTAGTGTTGGCAATGGGGGGACCTGAATGCTAATATTGGTTCAGATAGAACAGAATGTGAAGACTGTCTGGGTCCTCATCGGTGGAGCAACATGAATAAAGAAAGAGTGACCATTTTAGACTTCAACCTGGCAAATAGCCTGTTGGTGGCCAACATATGGTTCAGCAAGAGAAGCAGTCACAAGATCACATAAAATAGTGACCAACATGTAGCTTAGGTAGACATCCTCCTAGGCACATGGGCTGTACAAAGAAAACAGTTGTAATGGCAAAAAATGGGAAATCAGAAGAAGCTGAAAACTCAGTTAGAAGGGAGACTGATGGAACAGGTTAACAACTTCAGGTATATAGGAGGGGTGATTGAAGAGAAGGAAAGTCTGAATGAGGATATCTAGACTCAAATCAAAGAAGAAGAATGCCAATGTTGCTGAAAATGGTGCAATTAACCATAGGCAAAACTGCTCTACAATTTGTAGCATGCTACAGGCCACCCTCTCAAACTCAGGAACCCCACACAGCCTTCCTGAAGACACTGGAGGGTATAAATGTATCTCCAAACACCATTATATTGGGTGATTTCAACTACCCGAATATAGACTGGGAACATTACTCAAGCCCCAACTTTCTAGCCCAAAGGTTCCTGGAGTTCATAAATTCAAATGCCATGGAACAACTAGTCACCGTTCCCACAAGAGGAGAAAATATACTAGATCTCATCATCACAAACATGGGGACAAAATGCTCCACACCGGAAGTATATCCCTCATTGGTGAGATCAGATCACAAACTTATCTCACTGGAAATCCATATCCCGCCCCCACCCCAAACAAAAAAAAACACAGTGAAGAACTTCTCTAAAGCAAACTTCACACTACTCAAGACTGGTGTGGTATCCTTCAAGGCCCCCGTGCCAGTGGAAACCACAACCCAAGCTGCAGCGGCCCTTACAAATGCCTTCTATGAACATGTCCAGGACTGCATGGATCAGGCAATCCCTAATAAAACCAAGACTCTTTCCATCAAGGGCAAACGTCCAGTCTGGTGGACCCCAGCCATAAACAAACTTTACAATAAGAGGAGAAAGCTGTTACATGATAGAGCAAAATCCATAAAAGAGAAGACACCCTTGATCATTATTAGTAAAAAAATACGAGCACTCATAAAATCATCCAAGGCCAAATTTGAGAGAAAAATTGCAATAGATTCAAAAGACAATCATAAGGCCTTCTTCAGCTATGTTAGAAACCTGGGTGGAAACTCCCAGATATGCGCAGAATTAGTCCAAAATGATACAAAAATCACTGAACCCACAGACATTGCCAACATACTGGCAGACAGGTTCAGTGCAAACTTCACCCCCCTCTCCCCCCCAAAAGGAGAGATAACTATCCCAGCGGAGTGTAGCCTCCCAGACATCTCTAATGCGCAGGTGAAAGCTGCTCTCTAAAGCTAAAAACACAGCATCAATGGGACTGGATGGTGTCCCCAGCTGTGTGCTACATGAACTCAACGAGGAACTAAACCCGCATATAAGGTAGCTGTTTAATCTTAGCCTTACCACAGGATATGTGCCCAAGGAGTGGCGTACGGCAACTGTGGTCCCACTCCACAAAGGCGGTACCTCTACGGACCCTGGAAATTACCGCCCCATAAGCTTAACAAGCCTGGTCTGCAAAGCTATGGAGAGGATCATAATGGAACTCATAAACAAAGACATAGGGGACTTGCAGACATTGGACCTGACCCAGTTTGGTTTTGTCAAGGGCAGATCATGCCTTTTGAACTTGGTCGACTTCTTCAAAACAGTCACCAAGGCCATTGATGAGGGAAAGGAAGTCCATACAGCCTACCTTGACCTTGCAAAAGCTTTCGACACAATACCCCACTCGGGTATTATAGAGAAACCTACCAGCTTAAATGTAAACCCATATGTCACAAGATGGGTTGCAAACTGGCTAAAGGACAGAACCCACAGGGTTAGAGTTACTGGCGCCATGTCAGACTCCAAGCCGGTCACAAGTGGGGTCCCACAGGGCTCAGTCCTTGGCCCCCTGTTGTTCGGCATCTACTTCTCAGAAGTACAGGCAAATATAGGAGGACTATGGCTGACAAAGTTTGCAGATGACTGCAAACTGGGCGCCATAGTGGAAAGTACATCGGACACAGATATCCTTCAGAGGGGTCTCACGGAAACTGATAACTGGTGCCAGAGCCATGGCCTGAAGTTAAATGACAAAAAATGTATAGTCATACCCTTTGGGAAAAACAAGGTAACCCCAAGCTACCATATAGGTGGCAATCCATTAAGCACAGAAGAGGTTATCAGAGACCTGGGGACCCAGGTTGACAGTGGCCTTTCTTTTGACACTCACATTGCTAAAGTGGTTAGAAAGACCTTCTACATTGCCTACCTGATCATGAAGGGATTCACATCCAGATCAAGTGAGGTCATTGTTCCCCTGTACTCTTCACTTATCAGACCAATGATCGAGTACAATGCCCCATTCGGGATGTATCTCACCCGACACCTGCAGCAATTGGAGAGACCCCAAAAGTTCCTCACCAAAAGGATAAAGGGACTCCAAAATCTGTCATATGCTGCCAGACTGAAGAAACTCCAGCTCTATTCAGTCACATACTGCCTGCTCAGAGGTGACCTGTGCCTGACATACAAGGCCATGTCCAACCCGGAATTAATGGACATGCTCCACCTCAAAAATCCAAATCTACCAGATCCACTAGAGCAAGCTTACTTAAACCTTAGCACGGATATAAATAGGACATGCTGGAGGGATAGCTTTGTCACCCAGAGACTCCCTATGCTGTGGAATAAAATCCCAGTCCATGTGAGGCAGAGCACCTCGCTGGCTCTGTTCAAGAGAAATCTTGACCGGTGGATGGGAGATCGTAGGTTTACCCCAGGAATCATCTCTGTGTCACTGCTGGACAGAGGCACAACAAACTAATGGGCACAGTATTTTTTAACATAAGGGGTGGCGTAAGCCACAAAACTTTGGGCTAGGCTTATAAATGCCTTAGGGCAGATAGCCTAGTATAAACCTATGAACCTAAAAGTAAGGTGTACAAAACAGCAGAAGTGTAGCTGGTTCAACCAGTACTTTACTGTAATAAGCCATTCATAAAGTTCAGCTTATTACAGTTAGTTGTACACCTCCAACTCAATCTCTCTTCATTTAAAGTGCAAAAAAAGGAAATTCCTTCTACTAGCCAGGTGACCAGATGCACAGCATGCCCCCCCATTAAGGCCCTATGTCTGTTCCCTGCTCGCTACCTTCTTTCAACTTATTTTAATTTAAAAAAAAATCTTCTTTTTAAACTGTGTATAGAATGTAACAAACAGTTCCTACAGTTTATACACTGCCTGCATGGGGCACACACAGAGAGCTACAGTGCTCAGGTTAGACAACAAATGCAACACCAGCTTTTAAAAGCTGGTATTGCATTAAAGAGAGATCAGGATCAGTTGATCATGCCTCCAACTCTTTGCACCTGGGGCATAACTCTCAGTGCAAGTAATACAGACAAAAGCCAGAAATAATGGGGGGCAAAGGCCAAAAAATAGGGAGAGATTTTAAATAGTGATCCTATAAACTTAGAAAGTTACTAGAATAACAGATTTTTAAAATTATTTTGCATTTACTGAAGGATATGAAGTCTGAAACTCAAATATGTGTCATTATTTAGCATTATTTAGTTACTTCAATCCTCAGTAATTTGCCAGACAACCACAAATTTTATGAGGAACAAACCAAAAGCATGAGACAAAAATCTGGACATTCTGTGAAAATCTAGACAGTTGACAGGTATGCCTGGGACAGTCACCCCTTTCTAACTTCCCTAGCTACAGAACTGCAAAACAGTGTTGTGGCCAATAATGCTGTTGTAAGGAAAGGACACTGGAGTAGAATCAGAGATTGCAAAGTCATCCCCAGCAAAATAGCTGAGCAACAGCATAAACCACTGGTAGTCACAATCAGCTGAAAGCAGTTATCAAAAGAAGGCTCTAAAGTCAACACAGACTAGACTGAAGGCCTGAAAGTTGACTGGAGGAAAAGCACAAGAGTTCAAGGAAATAGTCAGGGTTCAGAAAGAAGACAAAATAAGTGCAGTCAAAGAGGAACGGCAGCATTTCAAAACAGCATATGTGAAGTCTATAGAACAGATATGCAGCCAAGCCAGGTATAGAAATAAGGTACATAAAAGAAGCTGTCAGTGGAATACAGAAGTCCAGGAAGTTATCAAATGAAAGGAGTGCATCACAAAGTGCACTGTAGAAAAGACAGACTAGGCTAAGAAGGGATAGCTTCAGAGGCACTATACCACCTTCTGGGAAGTGACTCAGCAGATAACACAAAAAACTTCATCAGGTTGCAAGGCAAAGACAAAAAGATAAGGAAGGTAGTCATCAGACACCATTCATAAGGTATGCCAGCAATGACTTGCTCACCATCCCAAAATACATCAAAGGCAGATAGAAGGAAAACTTCCAGTAATGTCTAAATGAAGAACATTTCACAGAAGCTGTAATGTCTCATACACAGCCTAGAATGTTAGGGAAACCAACAGCCTGAAATGAGGTCAAGGCAGATATGATCAAGATGATTTGTGAATTAGGGGAGAAATGGTTCATGAGAGTAGTCATAACAGTGTGGAGAGAAAGGCATATGACAGATGACTGGAGTATAAGCATTCAGATGACTGGAGTATAAGCATTCTAGTGCCAATGTACAAGAACTAAGGGAGCATTCATAATTGTGGGTAGTATAGAGGTATCAAACTCCTGTCACACTTCACAAAAGTCTTCGAAAGGGTGATTGATAGATAAATATGCAGACTAGTGGAAAGTAAGATAGGAGACAAGCAGTATGGATTCAAATCAGAATGCAGTACAAATGAGCAAATGTTTGCAGTGAGGCATATAGTAGAGAAAAAGCTAGTGATGAGGAAGGAGTCCAAATGGGCATTCCTGTCATTGGAGGAAACATATGACAAGGTCCCAAGAAAGCTGATTTGGGCAGAGATGCAATGGTCTGAAATTCTGCAAATGCTGGTAGAATTAGTATAGGCTACATACAAGATGCAACGACACAAGTACAAACGGTGTTCAGACACACAGAGGGGTTCCCTGTGGCAATGAGTATGCATCAGTGTTCAGATCTGAGTCTATTACTGTTCATGCTGATGATGGGCTACATTAGGAAACAGAACAGAGGAGATGTATTAACAGAGCTGCTGTATGCAGATCATATGGTATTACAAACAGACTGAACAGGAACTTAAGGAAATGATAGTGGAGGGAGGAGTGGCTAAGATGTGCTCTGGATAGCAGCAGTTTTTTTCAGCTCTGTCACTTCAACTTTTTTATGACAGGATTTTGTGTTTAAAACTATCCTAAGAGATATTTTCAGCACCAATAGATTATCTTAAACTTATACTAGGATAGTATAAAATTCTTATATGATTTTCTGATTTTTTTCCTGTCAAAATTACACTGGATAATTCTTCACTCATCACTGGATTTCAAAATAAGCTTCTCTAAAGCAAACCACCAAGAAACATCTCTCAAAAAGGAAATACAATCCCTGCTGTCTAACATTCAGTACTTATCTACGAAAATTGATAAGATGGACTTAAAATTTGACAACTTTAAAGAAAATGCTCTAAACAAATAGAAATTTTACATGATGACCTTCAGCAACAGAAAACACAAATCTCTGGAACTGAACAATCACTTAATGATATGGACAACAGACTACAAGAAAGAGAAAAAAAAAATAACACTGAATTTTTACTAAAACAAAATTCTTTACTTCAATCAAAAGTAGATTACCTTAATAAACAGATCACATAGAAACAATATTAGAATCTTTGGCTTACCAGACAGCATTGAAGGTAACAACCTAGTAATTTTTTGACGTCTTGGCTACATGAAGTTCTTGACCTTCCTGAAGCTCTATCTTATGGCATTGAAAGAGCTCACAGATCAGTAGTATCATCCAAAACAAGTACAAATAATTCAACTAAATCTGTGATTGTAAGATTCCTCTCTTCACATGATAAAGAAATGATTCTCAAGACAGTTTGGGCTAAGACTCCTATTAAAATAAAAGATAACATTATTCATTTTGGCAATGACTACTTTCCATTGACTATAGCTAAAAGGAGGCTTTTTTTGACTTTAGTTAAAGAACTTAAAAAATGTCAAGTAAAAACCCATTTATTTTTCCCAGCTAAATTGAAAATTTTCCTGCAGGATGGTCCAAAAACATTTGAAGACTTGGATACTGCTCTCTCATTTATCAGGACTGGTACAATTCTTGACAAAATTGAAGAAATGGAATGGGCTAATGCAAATTTAAAAATATCTTCAGACAATGGTTCATGGAAAACCACTGAAAAAATAAAAAAAATGAATAACTACTTGCTGTTTTATTATACCCTACATTTGAACTGCTTAGTGAGTATATCAAGTGAATGCTTTGTTCATTCTTTGATATGGGGATGAATCAATGGACTTGATAGTCAGGTGAGAAATCTATGGTTTTGTGTTGTTGTTTACATTATAACTTTTTGCTTCTTTGGAAATTAATATTTTTTGAAAAAGAGATCTGCTGGTGCAGTGTGTTGGGATGTCTGCTTCTCATTCCGATTATTTTATTTAACCTGATTTGTTAAATTTGTAATTGACTCACTGATTTGTGCACACTGCCATATGGATATGCTGTGGGTCCATTTATTTGTGCGGGTAGATGTTGTCTGGCCTGCTGTTGTGATTTGGAGGCCATAGACTTTCTAGAGGGCTTTGCTTGTATGCACAAGCTACTACAGTCTTTGGGGTTGTTCAATATACTCTCAGCTTTCCCGCCGGAATTCCTGCATCTTCTTTTTCTTCATTTTGGGCTTGAGAGACCTTGTCTCGAGCCATTGAAATGCTGGACAAGTTGTTTGGATTTCATCATCATGTGGACTGATGTCCTATGAACTCTGAACTTTGCCATGATGTTATCTAATAGGAAAGAATGTTAAAATGCAACCAGAAGCTCTGAGGAGTTCAAGAGTCTTAAAAATGGACTAGATTTGCTAAGATGCACATAATATGCACCTTTAAAGAAGACTGTCAAAATCTGGTAATAGCAATAACACTGTTTAATGTAATGATCCTAAATCCACAGTATTTATATATATGCTTTCTTTCCATCATTCTATATACCAGTCTTACACTGTATTTCTGTTTAAGAACAGTTTGGAACTAAATCTTAAAATCCCCAAAAGGAGAGATATCTATTCCAGAGGATTGTAGCCCCTCAAACATCTCCAACGCCCTGGTGAGAACTGCCCTCACTAAGGCAAAAAACACAGCATCCATGGGACCCGATGGTGTCCCCGGCTGTGTGCTTCATGAACTCAACGAGGAATTAAACCCACAGTTAGGACAGCTGTTTAATCTTAGCCTCACCTCAGGATACGTACCCAAGGAGTGGCGCACGGCGACTGTGGTCCCACTTCATAAGGGCGGTGCCTCCACAGACCCTGGAAATTACCGCCCATTAGCTTGACAAGCCTTATCTGCAAAGCCATGGAGAGGATCATAATGGAACTCATAAATAAAGACATAGGGAACTTGCAGACTTTGGATCCAACCCAGTTTGGCTTTGTTAAAGGCAGATCCTGCCTCTTAAACTTGGTTGACTTTTTCGAGACAGTCACCAAGGCCATTGATGAGGGAAAGGCAGTCCATACAGCCTACCTCGACCTGACAAAGGCCTTCGACACAATACCCCACTCAGGTATCATCGAAAAACTCATCAGCTTGAATGTAAACCCATACATCACAAGATGGGTTGCAAACTGGCTAAGTGACAGAACCCACAGGGTCAGAGTTGCTGGAGCCATGTCAGACTCAAAGCCTGTCACAAGTGGTGTCCCACAGGGCTCAGTCCTGGGTCCACTCTTTTTTGACATCTACTTTTCTGAAGTACAAGCAAACACAGGAGGGTTATGGCTGACAAAGTTTGCAGATGACTGCAAACTGGGCGCCATAGTCGAAAACACATCTGACACAGATATCCTCCAGAAGGGCCTCACAGAAATGGATAACTGGTGCCAGAGCCATGGCCTGAAGTTAAACGCCAAAAATGCATAGTCATACCCTTCGAAAACAAGGTTACCCCTAGCTACCATATAGGTGGCAATCCAATGAGCACAGAAAAAGTCCTCAGAGATCTGGGGACCCAGGTTGACCCTAGCCTTCGCTTGACACTCATGTTGCTAAAGTAGTTAGGAAAACCTTCTATATCACCCACCTGATCATGAAGGGATTCACATCTAGATCAAGGGAGGTCATCGCCCCTGTACTCATCACTCATTAGACCTATGATTGAGTACAATGCCCCGCTCGAATGTATCTGACCAGACACCTGCTGCAGCTTGAAAGGCCCCAAAAGTTCCTCACCAAAAGGATAAAGGGTCTCAAAAATATGTCTTATGCTGCCCGACTGAAAGAACTCCAGCTCTATTCAGTCTCATACCGCTTGCTCAGAGGTGACCTGTGCCTGACATATAAGGCCATGTCAAACCCAGATTTGATGAATATGCTTCACCTCAAAAAATCTAGATCCCTCAGAACCACAAGGGCGGGAGACTTAAACCTTGACACGGTTATAAATAGAACGTGTTGGAGGGACAGATTCATCACCCAGAGACTCCCTATGCTGTGGAACAAACATAATGGAGAAATGTAAATAATCTAAAGAGATAAAATGAAGCTGTTAAAGCCTTAGTGATATATTTCAGCATCTATCACTGCTGTTATTATTTAAATAAATAAATAAATAAATAAATAACTAAATAAATAAATAAATAACGGGCATGCAGGGAAATGCACTGAGAGATAAGCTATTACATAGCCTTGTTACTTAAACATTATTATATGTGTATAAAATCAGAGACAGAAGCTTCTGACTGGTTTTGTGTTTAGCTGGTATGACATAATTGAACTTGACAGAATGAATTACTGTTTTGCTGTGGAGGGCACCATTCATGATGCTTTCATAATAGTGTCACTATTCACTTCTATCTAAGCCATCTAAATTTAATTTATTCTAATTCCTGGTAGTTAATTATGCATATGCATATGTGACTGTGTATGTGCTATGTATATATGAGTGTAAGGGTGTTTGCATGTGTATGTTGTGTGCTTATGTAGGTATATGTCTGTATATGTATATACATATTATATATATGTGTGTGTATATATATATATATATATATATATATATATATATATATATATATATATATGTATATATGGGTCTACTTCTATTCACTGACTCCCATTTCATCGAACTCCCATTTCACTGAAATTTCATTACATTGACAAGCATTTTAGGTGGGGGGCTTGGCCCCCCACACCCACCAATGTGGGGGGCTGTGCCCCCCACACCCCCCCTACTATATATCAACTCCAGGGTCGTACAACATTGGGGAAGGGGGCAAATGCATGTCGATGTAATGAAATTTCGGTGAAATGGGAGTTCGACGAAATGGGAGTCAGTGAATAGAAGTAGACCCATATATATATATATATATATATATATATATATATATATATATATATATATATATTTTAAATTTTATTTTACATTAGTTTACCAGGATAGTCCGACTGGACACAGGTCCATTTACAGTGGAGGCCCGGGGAGAAAAGCTCCACAATAAGATTAACATCAACATGGTATCATGGTAGTGATAACTGAGATAGGTACAGACATAAAAAGTGTCATACAACCCAGTTTAAGCAATAAACAATACATCTGCAGTAAGTGAGTAAATTTACAAAGATAGAGAGTCTCATACATCAAAGCTTTAACATTGATTAGTGAGACAGAATAAAAGAATAGAAAAAATCATATGATTGGACATGACATATTATGCAATTTCAAGTTGACAGTAAGATACCTAACTGTAGCACATGTTACAGTAGAGATAGCAGGAAGGAAGGTGTAAAGTGTGGTGAGATTGTGAGATTCATGTAATGCATGGACATAGCCATGTATTCATAAGATGTGATTTAAGAGCATTTTTGAAATGTGTGTTAGTGGGGGAAGAGATCAGAGAAGGGGGAGGTTATTCTAGGATCTAGCTATGGCATGAGGAAAAAAGAGATTTCCCTGAGTTATTGTTAGCTTTAGAGATACAGAGGAGGGATTTCTCAGAAGATCTGAGAGGACAATTAGTTCTGTATGGACAGAGTAACTGGCTTAGTGCTGGTTTTTTTCAGGATGTCTAACAATATTAAAATCAATGACTAGCTGGTGATAATTGAGTAGCTGGGGAACTTTTAACCATCGTAATTCCCTTAAGAGATTGAAAGTGATGGGTTCTGAAGGTGCAGGTTTTAGCAAACTTGGCAATATTATTGTAACATGATTCAAGTCTGGTGAGATCAAGTTTTCTGACTTGGGTAAGAATTGGCATGGCATACATTAGAGTGGAGAGTAGATGAGTTTGGGCTAGAGTGATATGTGCCTGTTATGAGAGGAATTGTTTATGCCTATATAGGGTTCCCATTTTTTGTGGACCTTTTTTATGGTTTGTGAGATACGGACATTGAAGAGTAGGTTATTGTCAATTTCTACACTGAGGAGTTTGGTATGGTCAGAGGGAGATATGATGGTACCATTTTTGGAAGAGATAGAAAAAGATAGGGAGGTAGGTATAGATTTGTTGGGGGTGAAAAGTAGCAATTTTGTCTTATTGGTGTTTAGGATTAGTTGGATATCAGTAATCCAACTTTCTACAGAAGTGAAGGATTCTTGTGCAAGTTGTTGTAGAGTGGAAAGTGATGGAGCAGAGCAGATGAGTCAAATCATCAGCATACTGTATAAGGGAGTCATGCTAGGAGGAGGTGTGTAGATTGCTGGTAAACATGGAGAAGAGTAGTGGGCCTAAAACTGAGCCTTGTGGTTAGCCTGTTGTAGCAGGGAGTAAAGGAGATTGTATGCCTTGCAATTGAACTGATTGTTGTTTATGTGACAAATAGGTTTTAAACCAGGCAATAGTGGAAGGGGCAAAGGATAGGGAGGCCAGGGGGTCTAGAAGTTTGAAGTGTGAGACCATATCAAATACTTTTGAGAGATCTACAAATATTGCAGAAACAAAATTATTGTTATTTCTGTGAAGGTTGACCTGGCTGGTGAAAGGGAGGACAGCAATTGTTGTGCTGTGATTTTACCAGAAGCCATGTTGTGTGGAGGTGAGAAGATTGTGTGTGTTTAGGAATCCCATGACTTGCAGGTGAATATATTTCTTATTCAGTTTAGATAAGGCGTATAGAATGGTAATAGGATGGTAGTTTGAGAATTCATAAGACTTGCCACCTTTATGAAGTGGTATAATATATGAAACTTTCCAAAGTTGTGGGATGTAGGCTTCCTGTATGGAGTGGTTGATGAGGATAGAAACTGGGTAAGATAGAGATTCAGCAGCACTTTTTAGGAAGTTGGCTGGTAGACTGTCAGCTGCAAGGGTGATTGGCTTTAGTTTTAGGAGGAATTTTTTAATAGTATAAGTGGGAACTGGTGAGAGAGCAAAGGAGGGGATATTGTTGGTGCATTTGGTGGGCATATGTGTATAGTTGTTATTGGATAGCTGGGAGAATAGAGTTAGGATGGATTCTGTAAAACAGTGATTAACTTGGGATGCTATGTCTTTGGTATTGTCTGATGAGGGGGCTGGCGTTGTAATTTTTCCTGGTTTTAAAAGGGAGTTGATAGCATGCCAAAACCTTTGGGGGTCTTTTGAGTGTTTGTTTTGGACCGTGAGGAAATAGTTGTTTTTGTCTAGTTTGGTTTGTTTCTTGGCCTGATTTCTGAGTTGCTGGACATTTTGTTTGACTATGCTAGTGTTATCCCTTTTCCACATTTTCCAAGCTTTATCTTTAGACTTTAGCAAGGCTCTTGTGTCCCTACTCAGCCATGGTGCATGGTTTGCCTTGACTCTGATTATTCTAATGGGTGCAACTTTGTTGAGGACATTTAAGAGAATACTATTAAAGTATTTAACGGCTTGGTCTAAACCTAGGGTTAGTAGTGGTTTCCAGTTAGTTTGTTTTAGAGTAGAGTTTAGCTCCTGTATGTTTAGTTTACTGTCATCTCTAACTTGTCTAAAGGTTATGGGCTTGGGTATGTTGGTGTGTTTGTGCAGGAGAAAAGTGTGGAGATGGTCAATGAGACCATCTGGTAGACAACCTGTCTGGTAGTTTTGTTTGGGGCAATTGACTAATGTCCAATCTAGAATGGATTATTTATGTTTTTTATCAACTCTAGTAGGTTTTTGAATGAGTTGTGAAAAATCAAAGAGATTAATATGATTAGTGTGGTTGTTAGAATTACAGGCTATCCAGTCAGTGTTTGGATCACCTAGTAAGATAGATTCTTGTTGGAGATTCTCTGAGGTCCACTGTAATATTTCCTCAATAGTTGGGGAGTTGTTTCCTGGGGGAATATAATAGCAAAGAACATTATTTTTTTTGTTATTGTTCAAAGTATAGAATTGTACCTAAGATTTTGGCATTTTGAAATTTGGGAAGTGGGATTTGTAGAGGTTTCATTTTTAAGTTATTTTTAGAAAATTGCAATTCCACATCCCTTCTTGCCTACTCTATCTAGTCTTAAAATATTGTATCCTGGTGGGAGGATTTCTTCATTTTGGGTGTTGGGTTTTAGCCAGGTCTCAGTGATTGTTAGTATGCCTGAGGAGTAGTGGGTTATAAATGCATATAGGTCAGGAAGCTTATTGAATATGTTTCTGATGTTGATGTTGAGAATTAGCGGGTCAGAGTTTTGTTTGTTTGTGGGTGGGGTATTAAGTGGACATGGGTTTGGGTGTATGTCACCTGATATAAGTAGGCACTTTGTGATCAGTAGTATGTGTTTAATTGTATGTGCTATTTCTAAGTTTGATCTGAATTATATTTTAGTAGTGTAAGATGTAGTTATGTGGAATTTATGTATGTATAGTATAGAGCTGTCTCTAAATAGTGTGTGACTGATAGGAAAGTTTATGTGCAAGTCTGTTTTTATGGAACTATGTGTAGTATTGAATAAAGTGTTTTACAGAGGAGTGTTTGTGTTGTGAGGGTTAGGAAGATAAATCCTAAGGTGATTTGTGTTTTTTGTGGGAGTAGTAGTTTAGTGTAAGCATTGCTATGGTTTATAGGTTGAGGTAGATGTGAAAGCATGGCTAGTTGCTGCTTTGTGATTGTTAAAGGCAAGGAGCTAGATAGTGGGTGTGGATTGTTTTAAGGAGTAGAGGTTACTGATTGGTTTAAGGTGTGGTTAGGTGATGAAGGGTTAGAATAAAAATAAAAGTAGTGGGGGTGGGTGAAATTTGGGGACAGAGTAGGGGAGCAGAATGAGCTGTAGGGGAGTGGAACTGGGCCAACCAAACCGTGAGAGTGTGGAGCCAATCTGTATGCAGGGTCTGGGCAGAACAGTGAGAATGAGAAATGAATGGGTGTAAGTATATCACAAGTTCCCTACCAAATTCTCTTGTAACTTTAATTTGTTTCTTTTTTCTTTTGTCTTTTAATGTAGAAGTATAGTTAATGAGACTATTAGATTAGTAATTCAATCAAAATGGCTGTAACATTATTCCAGAGTACAGTGGCATCAGTTTTTGCGAAAAATAGAAAAAGAACACTTAACTTACAGCAAGCACACTTCACATAGAGGGGAGATGACTGCAGAAGAGAAGTATGTGTGTTTTAAAGATGGCACCATTGTTATCAGGCCCTTATGTAACTTCTGTCCTATGCATTCCTAGTGGGGGAGGAGGGAAGGGACTAGTTGCAGGAGAAGTCCTGTGGGAGTGATTGACAGATCTCTCAGCCAGATTCGGGAGGATTGGCAATTCAACCAAAAACAATCAATTGACTCAAACTGCAGGTAAGTGATATGGAGAGAGTACCAACAGAATAGAAAATTGCAGTTAAATAAATGGCAGTACAGTTCAAGGGGGGAACTAAAACTAGCACAAGTTAATTATTTCTGGTGTTACTTAATTCTGGGGTATTGCAGTTTAGTTTGGAAGTGGATAGCTATTGCCATACAAAAATAGTCTAATATTGACTGGTCACAGATGAAACTGGGGGAAAAGGCACAGTTGGATGTAAAAGACGTAGATAAAAATAAATTTTGGCTTGTAACTCATAGAAAGGTATAGGATCCAGCAGTGTGTCATTAACTAGTGCCTGAAATGGGGTATTACAGGATTGGAGTTAGGAAAACTGGGCTAGCTAGACAGGCCTCTGCAAGTGTGCATGCTTTAAACAACAAAAAACTTCAGTATTTAAAGGCAATAACACTCTTTATGTTGAAAGTTAAGACATACATTGCCTCTAACATGAAAAAAAGTCTTGATTGCAGTGAAGTCTTTTAAATATTTTCCCTAGAATTGCACTTAAACTCAGCAATAGTACTATTCAAGTTTGGAGGGGGGGAGTGCACCTGCGGTCTAAGATGTTTAAGCAGCTGTAATGGAGAAAAAAAATAATTAGGAGACTACAGGTTTACAAGGCATAGAGGATTACAGTCTGTTAGTAGCAGGCAGGAAGGGTATGTGGGGGGGGGTAGATGGTAGCCAGAGAATAAGTCAGCTAACAGGCTAGTGAGAGAACAGACAGCTGGGGGTAGGAACAGGTTAAGTAAGTAGTTACAGGGAGAAAGAACAGACAGAAAGTGAGTACCAAAACATAGAAATGCAATTATACTAGAATGCAGTAAATAACTGTTTCTACTGTATTCATACACAGTACAAGGCCACAACCATTTCTAAATAAAGTACTTGTAGCTTTGAAGTTAAGTCCTAGCTGCCTAACTAGAAAAAATGCACTCTTGCATATAGAATTTATCAAGCAGAAAACCTACTGTTAGAAATAAACAATAAAAAGCTGTAAAATACAGTCTAGCAGCTGCCTTCATAAAGTCAGTTATTACTTCAAAAGAATGGCTACAGCAAAAACAAATAAAACACCAGTACTACATTCTAAAAACTGTCTACATACAATCAGTTATTAATTCAATCAAAATGGCTGTAATATTATTCCAGAGTACAGTGGTATCAGTTGTTGCAAAAAACAGAAAAAGAACACTAAACTGACAGTGAGCACACTTCACAGAGAGGGGAGATGACTGCAGAAGAGAAGTATTAGTGTGTTTTAAAGATGGTGCCGTTGTTATCAGGCCCTTATATAACTTCTGTCCTATGCATTCCTAGTGGTGGGGGAGGGGAGGGACTTAATTGCAAGAGGAGTCCTGTGGGAGTGATTGACAGGTCTCTCAGCCAGATTCTGGAGGATGGGCAATTCAAACAAAAACAATCAATCAAGTGACTCAAACTGCAGTAAGTGATATGGCGAGAGTACCAATAGAATAGATGAACTGCAGTTAAGTAAATGGCAGTACAGTTCAAAGGGGGAATTAAAACTAGCACAAGTTAATTATTTCTGGTGTTACTTAATTCTGGGGTAGTGCAGTCTAATATTGACTGGTCACAGATGAAACTGAGGAAAAAGGCACAGCTGGATGTAAAAGCCGTCGATAAAAAATAAAAATGTTGGCTTGTAACTCAGAGAGTGGTACAGTATCCAGCAGTGTGTCATCAACTAGTGTCTGAAATGGGGTCTTACAGGATTGGAGTTAGGAAAACTGGGCTAGCTAGACAGGCCTCTGCAAGTATGCATGCTTTAAACACCAAAACAACTTCAGTATATAAAGACAATATCACTGTCCCCCGGATTCACTAATCTTCCATGCAGGACTAGTCTAGTCCTGCACAGAAGCGGCCATTTAGGAGGAGGACGGCAGTGCGCCAAGCATATTAATGAAGGAGCACTGCCTGACCTTGTAATCATACATGGAGTGTGGACGAGTGCAGGGATCGTGTCTGAGAGCAGAGGTCTCAGAATAAACACGCCCCTGCAAAGTAGAACAGCAGAAACTGTACATAAATGAGCGAGACTGCACATAGGTGTCCACATATCCCCACCAACAGTCCCCCATGTGTACAACAGCAACAGGACATAAAAATAAAAAGAAGTAACCCCTGTAATTAATTTTAAAACTCCAAGTACAGCTAACCGTAGGTGTGTGGGTTTGCCCATTGCTTACCTATGGTTAAAGCAGCTTAAAAGGCTGAAGAGGATAACAAGGAAGATATATGCAAATTAAGCAGCACAGCAATAGTGTAGTGGTCAGAGCATCTGCCTAACGAGCAGGCATTCCTAGTTTGAGTCCCACTGCATCACATACCATTTTCCATGTGAAATCCATATACGAACATTTATTTACATTTTATTGCTGTATAACCTAACATTTAAATGTGAACTGGAGTACTGCATAAAATGCACATGTGAAGAGTCAGTACCATACTGAATAAGTCAGCAGTAAGCAGACGTAAGCACAGATAAGCAGTAGTAAGCATATGTAAGCACTAATAAGCGTGTGCAAGTGTGTTTGGGCATGTTGAAGCACCGCTGCCACAGATTAAGCAAAGGAGAAGCTAACTGCATGTAAGACACTGTGACAGGAAGTCAGTAGTGCTTACTTCTGTGCAAACCCAGTTACAACCACTTGAAAGTGCCTTAAGCACACCGTATCCAATGGCCAGTGTTCTGCCCAGCAACAAAACAAACAGCCTCTGGAAGTCCGGAACCTAGGACCATGCACAACATACATGAAATGATTTACCACTAAGCCATGCCAGATATACAGAAATTGTATGTTGTCAGAAACATAATCCCAGCCCAGTCATGCAACAGTACAGAGAATGTATACCTACAGCTAGATGGGCGTGTGTCTGCAAATATATCACTATCTAAACGGATACAACATATCTATAGATGCAGTCACATATATATATATATATATATATATATATATATATATATATATATATATATGTATATAGATATCCAGAGATATATACATATATATACAAATATATGAACAGATATACATGCAAATGCTGACAACTACACATATATATGTCAACATCTATATGTCCACATATACACATTGTGATATATGTATGCAGATATATGTACCTGTAGGTATATTCCAACAAAGTTAGACATATGTAAGCAACTATACATACCCACAGAGGTATATATGGCCAGACATCTGTAGATACCAATGGTAGATGAACAGAAACATATATGTCCACATGCACCGTCAATGGGCCTGAGAGGCCCCAAACAATATACATCACAAACGAATTTGCATACCCCCACCCAGCCAAACACGTCCGCCCTACAATACACTACCAAGCTCATAGTATTGTACATCTATTGTAAATCAGCCTTCTGTTATGTGGCACATGTCAACATCACATAGCTCTCTCCCCCACCCACTAGGCGGACTGAGCAGTACAGGCCCATCCAACCCAGGCCTTCCCCAACCCATACATGCATAACCCACAGTTGTGCTTCCCCCCACCCGCAGCACACACGTAGCCACCACCCCTACCCTGATTACCGGCCTGTAGCTACCACACCTCCACACATTGCCCCCCCCCACTTGGGACCAATACCGTATGATGTCCTGACCCAAGTATCCTAGGTGTGGCACACGCCGGAGACCATTCACATAGCTGGGGTAGCTATGTAACCCTGGGTGTAGACAAAGGTTGAATACCCAATATTTGGGTTGTCCTGCATGGGACAAATGTAATCCTGGTACTAACAATAGATGTCACGTGTGAATCTGTGTACACCAATGGATTTAGATGTAGGTATCACAAAGCATATGTGGCACACAAGGTTGGCCGGTATGCACACGAAATACAGTATCCAGCAATACCAGTCAACATTACCGGATGTGTAGCTAATGACTTAGAGGTATATGTGTTAGTATAAATACCCATAACTAAATAGATATATATCTCCCCCTCTCTGTAGTACAAATGTATACATACATAGATAGACATATAAATAAATACCCACATATACATATATACATATGCAGACACCCATACATCTACATGTCGTTAGATATATATACAGCAATATATATATATATATATATATATATATATATATATATATATATATGTGTGTGTGTGTGTGTGTGTGTGTGTGTGTGTGTGTGTGTGTGTGTGTGTGTGTGTGTGTGTGTGTGTGTGTGTGTGTATGTGTGTGTGTGTGTGTGTGTGTGTGTGTGTGTGTGTGTGTGTGTGTGTGTGTATATACACAGATATATAGCTATGATAAGATACAGCGCTTAAAAATGACATATGTTCACAGGCCATGCCAATGGAGGTGCGGGCCCCAAGCAAGAAACATGTAACACATAGCATGAGCCCCCCCCCCAGCCAGACAGAGGAAATATACAAACAAACCCACAAACAATGTAAACAATCCACTTCCTCCCAGACCACAGGCAGGATACAACTGGGGGGGGGGCACAGTGGACCCGAGAAGTCTAATCTTAGAACAGAGACATCCCTTGCAAGACACCCCAAAAATTGTCTTGTTATAGGAGGAAGCCTATGTGATTACCTATCAAGATGGGGCGTGTACATACCCGGACTACAAGGGTGGGAAAGCCAGATGACCCATAGGTCGAGACAATGTATGAGATGGGTCCCGTGAAGTGGAGAGTGGGCAGTGTGTAGTGGTGTGTTTAGACCCGACTTGCACCCAGAGTAAGGATGAGTGCTATAGAAGAGGTGTGGTTGGGGGAACTATGGGTATGTATTTATGGGTCTAGGCATGCAGGTGTTTTCTGGAGTGGGTCTATTCGGACTGCCCCAAGGATGTAAGCAATAGTGTTCACTGGGCAGAGCCGCCACCCAATGGGCAGCCACTCCCGCTACGAGTCCCAATGCAGCACAGTCTATTTTACATGGCAAAGAATGGTATAACCAGATGTAGATGTAAATATGTAGAGGTGTGTGTGTGTGTGTGTGTGTGTGTGTGTGTGTGTGTGTGTGTGTGTGTGTGTGTGTGTGTGTATACATATATATATATATATATATATATATATATATATATATATATATATATATACCCATAACTGCATGGAGATATACCTCTCCCTCACTGTGGTACAAATGCATACATACATAGACAGACATATATATAAATACCCACATATAGATATATACATCTGCAGACACCCATACATCCATATGCCATTAGATATATATGTACAGCAATATATATATATCTATATATCTATATATATATATATATATATATATATATATATATATATATATATATATATATATATATATATATAAATATATGTAGATCTATATATATATATATATATATATATATATATATATATATATATATATATATATAAATGTGTATGTGTGTATGTGTGTAATTATGGACATATATATAGCTAGGATATGATACAGCAGTTAAGAATTACATATGTTCACAGGCCGTGCCAATGGGGGTGAGGGGCTCAATCAACAAACGTGTAACATGTAGGATCAACCCCCCCCCCCAGCTAGACAGGTGAAACATACAAACACACAATAAAAGTAAACAAACCACTGCTTCAAGACTACAGGCAGGATACCACCAGTGGGAGAGACCCGCCACGTCTAATCTTGAAACAAAGACAAGAATGTCCCTTGCGGGACAACCCAAAATATTATGGCTATTCGGGCTTTCAGCCATTACACGGATAACCTACGGCAGGGCATGCATGTTCCCGGACTACAAGGTTGGGGAACCCTGATGACCCATGGGGCGAGACAACTTATGCGATGATTTCCAAGAAGTGGAGAGTGGGCAATGTGTAGTGGTGTGTTTAGACCCAACCTGCACCCGGAGTAAGGAAGACTGCTGAAGAGGATGTGCAGTTTGGGAACTATGGGTATGAAATTATGGGCCTAGCTGTGCAGGTGTTGGCTGGAACAGTTCTATGTGGACCACCCCAGGGATGTAAGCAATAGTGTCCATTGGGCAGAGCCGATGCCTAACTAGCAGCCACGCCCAGTATGAGTTCCACTGCAGCAAAGTCTAGTTTACATGGCAAAGGATGGTATAACCAGATGTGTCATTGCAAACCCATTAAATGACACCAAAGAACACATGGTTGCAACACCCCACTGTAGGCATGTAAGCCGAACTAATTGGCATCACAAGGTATTATTGCTGTCCAGACCTCTCAACAGTCCGTGATCTTCAGGGACATCCCTGGTGTAGACTCCGATTGTAGGTCTGTCCCTCTTAATCACTCTTAGAACTGGTGACTGCTGAAGAAAAGGTGGTCAATTGCCCTTAATAAATAATGATAGTAATTCATAGTTATAGACTTTTACATCAAAAAATCTATATTAATCCACATTCTCATATTCTGCAAATGTTTCAGGTTAATAGTACAAATATTTAAAAAATGTCCCTGATTGTCCCTGATTATTTGAGGATTAGTCCCTGATTCTGTTGAGATTTGTCTCTGATTGGTTGAGAGCTATGTTGCTGTCCTCACCCCCACCCAGGGGTGTGATTGTCCAGACCTACCCCCAAATGCAGGGTATATACACAGCTGTCACTGTAGAAGAAATGGCCAGCTGTGGACCTTTCTGTCAGCTGTCCTGCACATCCCTGGACATGTCCCCACTATCAGTCCTTCTGTCTGGCCCAATAACACCACTTACCTATCCACCCCTGATGCATTCGTAATAATGTTCACAGTTACAGGTAGGTGACACCCTCCATGCAAATATATTGGCAGAATCTGGAACCCCTCAACCCAGGTATATTACCGCAGCTGTCCAAGACTACACATGTAAATAACACATGAAGGGAAAACCCAAGCACACTTAGATCACCACCTGGTGAAGTCCGCCACTCCCCAACACTCCAGACCCCTACACCAACTACTGACACTGACGCTTCCTGTCCTGCCTTGCGTACATATCCCAACACCCTGCAAACCTGCACTACCACGCCCTCATCAATCAGTTGAATGGCCTACTATACAGATAAAATGCCCCCCCTCCACCTAATCGCCTACACCTTTACTATTCACATCTACTCTACAACACAGGTATGGCATAACTAAACCTAACCCAAATACCTGAGTGTAGCCTAACCAGAAATGCTAAACTGGAATTCCACTTAACCTTACACTGACCTTCATGAACAGTCATACCTGACATGTACACCTCACTTAAGCATGTATAATACCGACATGTACATGAAGTAGCATGGGGGTATGCAGCAGCAAGTGGGAGTATGCCTGTGTGGGCGGCAGTAAGCAATGCCCACACTGGTTAAGCAATGTGGAGGCCAACCAGTATAAGAAGTCATAACCGGAGGTCAGCAGGTCTGAGCCTAGCGTACAACAGCACATATCTTCCTACAATTCCCCCGCAGTGCCTTAGGCATGCTGTAGCCCACAGCCCTCATCGTGGCCAGTAACAACATAATCAGCATTCCCAGGTTCCCCCCTGCACACTATAGTCCAAGTGAGTTACCACAAAGGCATGGCAGATATACAATCAGCTGCTGTTATCACAAACATATCATTCGGCACAGTCAGTCAACAGTATAAGAAATGTGTGTAAGTATGTACATTAATACCAGCAAACATGTGCACAGTGCTCAGTCACAGTATTCAAAGCAGTCTATGAGTAGCAGTGAACAGTGCCTGTCCACGCATACTGTGAGAACAGTAGTCTCGTATAATACTGAAGAGGGGAATGGAAAATGGGCCACGGCGTGGGGGCATGTTTCATCCATGGAAGCGGGAGATGAGGCTGGTCTGGTGTGTGAACAAACCACTGCAATTGAAAACCCTGGCAGGATGCTACCAGTGGGAGAAACACTGTAGACCAGCAAAGTGTACTCGTGACACAACAACAGGTCCATCCCTGCCAGGACGCACCAGACGTCATGGGTCACAGTAATGTTTCCACCAGTATCAGAGGTGGATGAAGGGAAGGCTCAAGTGTATGTGGAATAAACTGATGAAGAGCTTGCAGAAGGTTGCAATGGGACAGTAATATGGAGGAATACCGAGAAGTGCAGAGAGTAATGTGTGGAGGTGTGGTATGGCAGGGCTAGCAGCTACAGAATGGATGGATGCTGTGTACATGGAGCTCAGGGGCCGGGGAAAGGGAGCATGGGTATGACATTAAGGTAGAAATATACAAATTATGCAGAGCTGCAGTAGTGTAGTGGGCAGAGCATCCGCCTACCGCACACACATTCTCAGTTTGGGTCCCACTCCACCGCATTCTATTTCCCATGTGAAATTGGTATAACAAAATAATTTTGCTGTATAACCTACTAAATGACATTTACACTTGAACAGGAGTATGGAATTACACATAGCCCACTCACTATTCAAAGGACATGAGACAACACACAGATATGTATACACAGACAACTTGTAATGGTGTATTTTACAATAATGTATGCCATTACCGACAGCACATAGACCTGCACTTACGTAATCAGTGAGGAGTGCAAGGGCCACACAGAAAAGTAGATGCAGACAGTGCAGATACATAACATACTATGCTGTCCAGGACAGGCCTGTCAATTCGCACAACTGTGGACAAAGGATTTGCCATCAAGATAGGTAACAATAAGCAATAATAGATGTAGTTCAACAACCGTCAGTTACACCCTGTAGTCAAGGCCTAGGGGGACATTAATTACCTGTGATAATGTCTATGTATCTGTCACATGTATGGACCCTGACCTACAAATGTCGTGGGAGTCCATGATATGAATGGGATGATAGCAGGAATGCCAGCAGTATATTATAATAGGCCAATACCGAACAACCCCTAACCGTATCACAGCAGGACAAAGCCAGCCATATATGTGGAGGACAGAGGCAGGAACACAGGGCCATACTCGTAATATTGTTGTTACACACCTTGCACATTTCTGGTGTTACAGGATTTGATGCAACATACCCTTTTGCAGAAATAACACATCAGGAAGAGAAGTGGAAGTAGCCATGTGCTGATAGCATGCAACGGACAGATTGCCAGGGATATATCTAGGACAAGCCCTGTGTGGTGCACAGGCAAGAGCAAACAGACAATCCACTGGCCATCATGTGGATAGGCCCACTGCTGAAAGCTATGCAGACAGACTGCATTCCATCCTAAACTACTATGTACATGCAAACACTGCAAGACCAGCAATATACAAAGCACATAGCAACACCACTCACTCTGTCTGTAGGTCTGGAACAACCTAAGATTGTGTAGTTGCCCTGTGTCTGCAAGCCCCACTGTAACAGGTACTGCAACCTGTCATCTGTAACACTGCTGCCCACATACAGGAAGGATGTCCTCCATACTGGAAAGGTGAAGGGACAATGCCCACATGAGTAAGCATTTTATAGTACTGGGTTGCCATGACAATGGTTAACAGAATCACTACACAGCAGGCTGCATGCAGTCAGCAACCACACTGATTGGTGCAGAGCCCATTACCTGATCATGTGCATCACCTACAAAAGCCATGCTGAAATCCATTCAAACCAACTCATTCGCTCTACTGGAGAGGGAGAGAGAGAGAAAAAAAAGAGGAAACCAACAAAAATTAAAAAAGGAAATAGAAAACAAACATATACCACGGAACTTACACAGTGGGGAATACAGTACTACAGGCCACAACCGGGAAGGCGTCACACCCGTCCAAACACTAAAAGGTATGTAAAACACAACTGCATGTAATTTAATGTAGTATGTGGTATAGATTAATAGGATGTATGATGTAGAAGTTTTGATATGTGACATCTGTAGTTGTCCTTGTAATGATGTCCTGCTGAATAACTGCTCTGGACAATATTGTCTGTCCCTGTAAGCAGTGGGACATACCCGCCAACTGTGCAGATCAGCAATGAATGACAAAGATGTCAGCCATAATATCTGTGTATGTTATGTTAGTGTGGAGAATAGCTTTTGGTGGATGTACGGCCGTCTTGATAGACACATGTGTGTCAGTGCACACCACTTGCAGGACAGTCATGTGAATGTGCAATGTAGCATGCACAAATGCCATAGGTGTGTAATAGGTGCACCAGCAATCTCACACCATAGTTACCACCCTAATGTTAGGCTGTGTTCACATGTGGCACCTGTCTGTTTTGCAGCAAGGCAGAACAGTGCAGCTGTGAATGAAAGACAGTTACAGAATGCAGACCGGATGTCTGTATGCACTCCACATATCTGTGTGATACGGAATGTGATGTGTATGTGTACAGATACAGACATTCATATAGACATAGGTATATCAACAAAGTACAACATATATCTACACATATATGTACATAGATGTATATTTATACACATATATATATAGTGGCAATGACAATGGCATGCAGGTGAAATAGTCTGTAACAGGCCAGCAAAGATAAGTGTCCCCACAGGGAGCATGGCTACAAACACATAGCACAAAGCATGGCACATACACGTAGCACAAAGCTTGGTACAATACAACATATGTCCCAATGGCAGGTAAGCAGCTGATATAACTGCAGTCTGTGAACATATTGTTGTAGCTGATATGGTGGGGGGGGAGACATATATGTGTATTAAGAACTATGGTAACCCTGTTGTATGAGTGGCTCAGACCTGTTTCCATATTTATGTCTTTCAGGAATCATGTCACATAGTCGCCTTCCTGCGTACAGCGCTACAGAAATGGCTATCATCATGGACCACCTGGTATAGCACTACATACTTCTTTTTGGCCAGACAGCCCATGACCAGCAGGAGAGGACCGCCCTGTGGAATGAGCTAGTCCACAGGGTCAATGATGTCAGACTGCATAACCACAGCTATGAGCAGGTCCGGCATCATTGTACCGACCTGCTTTGCCATGTATGTCGGCGTGCAGCTGCCATAAAGGGGGACCACCTTGCAATGGGGGGGCAACCCTCCCATCTGCCCCTTACCCATGTGGAGGAGCTTCTCAACAGCCTAGTGGCACCTGTCTGCCTGCAACATCAACACCTGGCAGGACACATCTTGGAGGTGGGTACCAATGAAACATCAGCTGAGGAGCGTGCAGGTAAGGCCCCAGGGCACATCGGTACACCACTCATGTATGCATCTGCAGCTGTACAGGTACATCATGCAAAACTGAGATTTCATATACTTTGTCTGCTGCTGTGTAGTAGTAATAAACTGTTGTGTAGAAGCTGTAATACTGTGCAATTCTACTGTTGATGTAACATAATGCTGCACTCACCTGTTATGAATGCTACAGCTGTGGCCACTGACATCAGCTTTCTTGCACTCCTATGTAGGTCCCTCCAGGATACAACCACAGCAGCAGCCCATAGCCAGTGAGTATGGTTAATGTTCATGCATGATGATAAACTGGGCATGTAATAGCTATGGGCTATCCCCCATGCACACGTCTAACACAACTACCCATACTGCATGCTGTACATGTTCACATTTTATTGCTGAGAAATGCACTGCATCACAGTAGAGACCATGCTGGGGTATCTGAAGGGTACAACAGACACATGCAAGATAACTGACATCCTGTCAATGTGCAATGTGTCCACAGGGATGCGACATGTGGCAGGACACACGGCCTACATTATGGACATGTGTGACTCAACACCACCATGGCTGCAGCTGCACACAAGCAGGTTAAGTAAACATTGCAGATGTAACTCTGACTCCACAGCACTCGTCACAGCAGTGTGTGCACTCCAAGGGATGTGCACATGAGTAGACCTTGCAACCATGCAGAGGTCTGGGACATGTGTAGGGCACCCCTCACAGCATGATAAGGTCAGCTGGTTGTCAGTGTAATAGTCATGTACTGATCATACATGCATTGCTGATGTTGTGATCTGTAATGCAGATATCAGGCATCCACAACTGATAGCTGTTCACATACCATCCCAGGTATGTGTTGCTACAACACACAGGGGCTGTGAGCATTGGAGCTGACATAACCAACACAGTACTACAAATGCATCAATGGTTTCTACACTTGCAAGGTATGGTGCACAGTACAAGGCAGGGTGCAGAACAATCCACAGTAACACTTTGCACATGGGTGCAGTGTTAACACAGGGAGGGGCCATCACCTACCAACAAAGCCCATGCCTCACACACGTGTATACTGCAGCTAGCATGATGTCACTATAGTTGCTAGTTGCACTGCATGCTGTTGAGCTCCATGTGTAATGCATGTTGTCAGAAGGTGAATGGAAGGACTGTGTGTACAAATGTTGTGCAACTCCACATGTAGGAGTGTGGGGTCTGTGTGTGTAACTCGGTTGTGTTTGTAAGTGCAATCTAGTGGAGTGTGGATGATGCATGTTGTGTGTGTGTGTGTGTGTGTGTGTGTGTGTGTGTGTGTGTGTGTGTGTGTGTGTGTGTGTCCATGTATGCACAGGCGATAGTGGGAATGACCACATGACAGTACTTCCCCTTGGGATTGTGCTGTACATGGAGTGAGACATTTGACACCAGGACAACCTGTCAGGTATGTGAACACAGGACAGCTGATAGCATAACAAGGTCTGTATCATGGAGCATGCATTGGGAGGTGCAGTACATACCAGGTATACACATCATATTGCCAGCAGCAGACAGGTAACCGGCTACCCACATATGCAGCACTAAGAATGCAATGGGGAATTGCCACAGCACATCAGTGAGTGTATCCAGGTAGTACTGTCATCCACATGATGGGATGCTTGTGCAGCAGATGTTGCATGGACTGAGCAAGACTGTAGTATAAGGCTCTGGTGTGTGACATATGTAGTGAATGTAGAAGCCCCAACCATATAGGGGCCTCGTACACCATTACTGCCCATATACAGGGTAATACAGGGTGACAGCTGTGAGGCCATGTACAACCTACTCCACTCAGGTCAGGGAGGCGATGGAGTAACAGGCCAGGTGTGGTAACCACACGTGTAGGCATGGAGAGGGATGATATGTTAATGGGTTGTAGTGATGCGTGTATATTAGCAAGTGCCATGCAGGAAGGGGAACATATGTAACTGACTGTGGGACTGTCTGCAAATTCAGGAAAGGTGAGGTAGTAAGGTGGCTGTCAGTATGAGTGTGTGTGAGTATGTGTAATGTTAGGCACTGCTGTACAGGTCTTAACGTGTGTATTTGTTTCCCCCACAGGTGGCGAGGTGGATCAGGGTCCTTCCTGCATGCATATTGAGATAGGTGTCCCTACAGACACCGATGATGATGAAGGTACAGGTGAGGCACAGGTGGGGTTGTCAGAGGCAGACACTGTGCCAACATGTGTCATCACCTTCCTAGCCACTCCAAGCCCCCACACAGTTACAGTGCCCCTACAAACCCCATTACATGCGGCCATAGCAAAGGGACAGTTGGCGCTTGATGGCAATGGCCAGGAAATTGTGGTGTCCATGCCAACTGTGTTGGGTCACAGCCACCATAACCAGATGTCTGGAAAGCCACCACATTGGCAGATGTGCCATGGTGCTCATGGGTGGACCGCAGGTCATACTGTCCCTGGCAGAGGCGCCACAACTGGTACCACCAGGAGCATGTTTCAGGCCATAATGGAGGCACAGGCATGTATGGAAATCTACTCCAAACAGGTCCTGAGGCTGCAGAGGTCTGCTTTCACAGCTGTAAGTGGCAATCTCCATGAACTCGCTGTTGCCTTCTGTGAATATACTGAGGTCATGAATAGATGGTGGGGTGAGATGGTTGGCCTCCTTGACCGTAGTATGTCTGTGCTAGAACGTGTGGTGGGAGTGGTGCGATGTCAGCATGGATGTAGGCCAGAGACACCAGCAGCTGGCAGTCAATGTGGATGTGCCAGGATGCACAGTCACTACCATAGTGGCAGTACCAGCCCCAGCACACCACAGGGGCTGCTGTCCACACCACATCACAGCAGGCCATGTGCACATGGCCCTGGCCAGGCCCAGGTGGGACATGGTTCCAGCGGACATATGTCATCATCAGGGGAGAGTAGCACCTCAAGGTCTGTACCTGCACGTGCCCATGGAAACCTGGGCAGGCACAGCTGGGGTGTCCATGGCTGAAGTCACTGAACTGCACACCCTGCCAGGTATGGTCTGCAACTGTCCAACATTACCTGTGTGGGGCAGCCACATGGCGGAACTGTGTGCATGCATACCCACACACACACACCCCACACCTACACTGACTGCACACCCTGCCAGGTATGGTCTGCAGCTGTCCAACATTACCCATGTGGGGCAGCCACATGGTGGAACTGTGTGCATGCATACCCACACACTATGCAACCACACCTAGGGTGTCCCCATACTGGCATACACCACATCACCACACCCCAATCAAGGAACCACACCCCTCATCCACACACATAGTGACACATGTTTGGACCTCCCTCGACCACTGGCACACCTGCAACACACCCTGTGCATATGATGATACCTGTGCCACATCCCTATCATCCATAACATTGATGCATGCACAGGCTAACAAGGTTCTGATGCACACAGTGAGTGTAATGGGGTGCAGCAATGTACCGCAGTGTAGAATGTAGTCAGGGGTAATGTGTGCAGCATACATGTCAGGTAGTGTAGCCATGCAGCTGGGATGACATTCACACACCCTGTGCATATGATGATACCTGTGCCAAATCTCTGCCATCCATAACATCGATGCAGGGACAGGCTAACATGGTTCTGATGCACACGGTGATTGTGATAGAGTGCCGCAAATTTCTGCAGTGTAGAATGTAGTCAGGGGTAATGTGTACTGCATACATGTCAGGTAGTGCAGCCAAACAGCAGTGGATGACATTCACACACGCTTTTGCATATGATGATACCTGTGCCACATCCCTGCCATCCACAACATTGATGCAGGGACAGGCTAACATAGTTCTGATGCACACAGTGACTGTGATAGAGTGCCACAATGTACTGCAGTGTAGAATGTAGTCAGGGATAATGTGTACTTCATACATGTCAGGTAGTGTAGCCATGCAGCAGTGGATGACATTCACACACCCTGTGCATATGATGATACCTGTGCCACATCCCTGCCATCCATAACATTGATGCATGGACAGGCTGACAAGGTTCTGATGCACATGGTGACTGTGATAGAGTGCTGCAATGTACTGCAGTGTAGAATGTAATCACGGGTAATCTGTACTGCATACATGTCAGGTAGTAGCCATGCAGCAGTGGATGACATTCACACACCCTGTGCATATGATGATATCTATGCCACATCCCTGTCATCCATAACATCGATGCATGGACAGGCTAACATGGTTCTGATGCACACAGTGACTGTGATAGAGTGCCGCAATGTACTGCAGTGTAGAATGTAGTCAGGGGTAATGTGTACTGCATACATGTCAAGTAGTGCAGCCATGCAGCTAGGATGCATCTCAGCTGTTGGTAACACCAATTGATATCCCCATACTGTCATCCATTTGTGCTGTAGGCATACATGTGTCAGCAGGAAGATGGTCCGCAGTCATATTCCACAGGGGTATGTCAGTGTGGTGACACCATGGCCGTGACATATGTGGTGTACAGTTGCACACATGCCACAGGTATGTATAACAGCTATTGGCTGTGCAAATGTGACTGGTGGCCTGCTGGTACAGGTATAATCTGCACCCTTATGTCAACCCATCCACATACACACACATCCTGACTTGGCAACACTGTGTCTAGACCCCAACCTGGGTATGTAGTGCTACTAAACTGTGTGACTGTCATTGCCCACATGACACCATCTGTAGGGTGAGGTGTGTACCAGGTCAAGTGCTACATGCAGACCATCCACAGACACATACAATATGGTAATGGGGAATGTAATTTTTGTATATGGTGAATACATAGTGTGTCATACCATCATATACACATTGACCGACACATAATGGGTAGACACACATCTTAGAGATCTGGTTGTATAGTTGCTAACTAACTAGTCCATGTGCCCAATGTGTTACAGGTAGGCTGCACACAGCACATTTGTAACTGGGCTGTATTCTGTTATCTGTTACCTGTATGGGTGATGGTGACATTGGCCACCAGATAGTGGTACATGGGCCATATACCAGGTGTACCATGGTGTAAAGACAGTGTACACAGCACCCACATACTCCACTAGATATTGTATATACTAGAACCCATCTAGATATTCTGACATACCCACTTTCACTCAGTGACCATAATGCAAAAACAACCCATTGCATATCACAACAGTGGTACCACAGGGATATGCATGTGATGCACATGCCACAGGCATAGTAGGGTGTTGCATTGCCACACCTATGGGTGACAACAACAATATCCGTACTACTATGTGGCAATGAGTATTATAATAGGAGTATGTGGACGTGCACCAGTGTACCCTACAGATATGCACACATGCACATATACACACACATGGCAGACCTCAATGGGATTCCCATGCCTACCGTCCCATTGGTGCAACACTGTTGTGCTGGTACTGCAAGACACATGTAGCTGTTAGGGAGTGGAGTGTAACAGGCTACATGTTACGTTAATGGGGTTGAGAGGCACTACACACCATATGAGTCATATGAATAGGCATCCCCCCCAGCCAAACACGTCCACCCTGCAGTACACTACCAAGTGTTGGTGATCCGATAACCAGGGCCAGTGGCAACATGGGCACACAGTGTTACCTGTACTACATCCTACCTGTATAATGTCAGGCTGTCATTGGTAACATATCATGTAGTACGTTCTGGCTCCCAAGTGGAATGTATTATGTGGATGCCATCAACATTAACAGGCTTCAGATTCACAGACACAAATATGCAGATACAGGTATACATATACATAATTTTATATATATATATATATATATATATATATATATATATATATATATACATATACATGTGACTACACATACACATGCAGTTATATGTACAGTATGAAACATAAGCGGTAGGTGCACACAATATAGAACAGCCACTATGCCTACAGTTGACTCCTGAATGACTAGACATTGTATGTGCCACCCATACAAATGACAATCGTTGCCTGCAACATACACCCACAGAGGAGTCATAGGTGAAACAACACCCACAGGTTTGCTGACATGGTAACCTGTCATGGTGTAGTACTACAGTTCTACATGCCATGCTATATAGCTGTTCAGACACTGACAACTATATCAATGGAGTGATGCTACAGTGGACCAGTTACACTCATACACTAGGTTGGAAAGGTTCACAGCTGTTGCTGTCCAGGCCAAGCCATTCACATTGTACAATAGGAAAGACACACTGGGCCACAGGATTCCTAACAATTGACAGTATGTACTCCAGGTGTGTAGTTCAGCAGCCTTTATCTACACACTGTACAAACACAGTAGGTGGTATGGACGTCTTATTACCACATGGGTTGTAACTGCTACATAACTTGGTATAACTGACACCATCACATGCACACCAACACACAGAACAGTTTGTATGGCAGGGGGCAGTAGTCCTGCAGTACCTGGATCCATGATAGTAATGTATATATATATTTATATATAGGTGAAGAATGTGGTACTGTACATCCAGATACCTTAAGGCAGCTCAGCCCTGATAACCCCACATTTTGTAGCATCCTAGGTCTTTTCTGATGCTCCCCCCTAGACTCAATTATACAGGGCCATATACCACTGTTACATACACTGGGCTCTGCAGTGCATGAGGGCACACATATATTGTGTAGGTGGCACTTACACATATATGGCCCCAGCCCCACCATATGTGTGGGGGTTACAATGGCAGTGGACTGATGGCAGACATGGCAGTGTGTTATACTCCCAGCCCACTATGGATCAACCACCAACAACATGACATGTGTGCACAGAGGCTGGAATACAGGCACATATGTGGACAACTATTGCCATACACTACGCAAGGTGCAGGTGTTACAGGATAGTCTGTAACATACCCTTAGTTAGGGAATTGCTGGTTTGGACAGCCATGGATGTAGTCAGGTACCGGTAACACACAACACACACACTGCCAGTGTATTATATGACACAAGACCTGTATGAGTGACAGACCAGACATGATAGGCACAGCTCTGGCCAGCATGAGGATAGGCCCACAGTTGTGTGCTATGCAGACGGACTGCATTCCATGGCAAACTAGTATGTACACCCACACCCTGTAACACCAGTACTGTACAATGCATAACACAACTTCACTTGCAGTCTGTCTGTACTTCCTGATCCTCCTACAAATATGTGGCTGCCCTGTGTGTGCCGGTTCTCCTGTATGGGGTATTGCTGCATGCTGTTAGTAGCACTGCTTCCCACTCACGGGATGGATGCCCATCACACAGGAGATGTAATGAGACCACGCACACACATGATGTGGGGATCAATAGTGCGTGGTTGCCATGACAGTGTTAAATGGATGTAGTACACATATGTAATCATATATCTGTCTATCTGGATATGTAAATGTACATATATTCCCACCATAGTTCCTGGACATGAAGTGTAGGCCAACCCCAGCACGTATGTTCCCAATGTCATAGTTGCAGGGGTTGTCAGGCATCTCTAACAGGTATACTAGTAGGCTATTGCTACTGTCATTGGGATTGTCTTCACAGATATTGTGTGTGTGGCAGGTCACATCTGCTCATAACATGTGTGCCATTGTTTACTGAACTACATCCAAATGACATCAGTGTACAGTACTGCTACTAGCATGTAATGCCACTGTGGACTGCAGCAGAGATATTGGCCAATATATATGGGGGTCTGACACAGTCTGTACATTCCAGAGGTATATACATACACCCTTAGTGCTACACATGTGTACCATGCCTCAAAATATGGATGTGGATGGCCATGTAGATGGGTATAACACATGACGACAGGTATATAATGTCCACCATAGGTCATGCATTCACACACTCCTGCCTGGCCTGTAATGGTATGACCACTGGTACAGGGGTGTCATGGCCACTTACTACACAATAGGTGTTATCATACATCTGCACTGCATCTCACTGCCCTGTCTGACATACATGACTGTTAGGGGAGGTCCAGCAGAGGGACATCTGGCTAGTATCTGCACATGACATCCCACTGGGTAGGTACACTCAGCTGCTAGGCATGTCACAATGCACTGTGCAGGCTGCAGGCAGACTGGCTCAACACTGGCCTACACCTCCCAAGGGGGAATGCACATGTACCTGCATATACAGCAGGCTCCACAGGCATGTCACAGCACAGGGTAGGATACACCTCTGTGACAGTGCATATCCACAACCAATGTGAACACAGCCACAGCCACATATGGTTAGCTAGCATGGTATGACAGTATATGGACTATGTGTTCAACACCATCCTCATATGTGCCACTCATAGATTGTCCTACATATACTGGCTTGCTACACAGTTTGGTCTGGTGGCTGAATGTGGTATGGTATACATGTGTTTATGGCCCTACAAACATATACGCCACTCTAGTACCATACAGTGGGGCAGCATGTAACATCTGAAAGTAGGGGAACTAGAACAATATCATCTACCACAGTCTGTACACAGGTTAAGGTACATATCAACACTACACACACAGTCAACATTCACCATAGGTACACAGACCTCAGTACTGTATGAACATTCTCAGAATGTGCAGGTAATGTAATATAATGTAACCCCTACTGTACATAACATGTGTAGTAGTCAGATATATCCGTGGCTTGTTCTCAGATATGATGCCACACAGTATGGTGTACAGCACATATGCACCACTTCATGCATGACATATGTACAAAGGTTGACAGAGGTGTGGCTGGGAGCACATACACAAGGCCAATATTGGCATGTTGCTGTGATGACCACAGACATTTACTGTTGTTACAGGGTTGTTGCAACATATGTCCTTTGAGGGATATGACGTCTGTGACTACCACAGCTTTCTCCATCTAATGACTGCAATCCTCACACTACCTTCAGCAGTTGACAGCTAGATGCTCCATGGATGACACATGCAGCCACGGACACAACACTGCTCAGGCTGCAGATGACCCTGCAGATGGAGATTCCCCATCAACATGGAACTGACATGGCAGGCACTGAGACATGTACATCAGCCATAGCCACACAAACACTATGAAAGCAACATTACTCCAAATGCAGTATAGCGGCACTTACAGGCTGTAGTCAGGTCAGGCACATCCACCTCCCATTTGATGCACTGTTTCCACAGTGTATGTTGTTAGAGGTACACCGCATTCCATTTGAGATGCTGTTTGGCACACAACAGATCTAGTTCCTGCTCACAGTGGGTGACAAGGGCAAACACCACCATGATGTTGCTGGGTATTAGAGTGTGTTTCCATACAATTGGAGATGGGGCTGTTACCACAGCTGTTTCACATGCAATCATCTAGGGGAGGGCTGCGATTCATGCAGAGGCCATCAGCTGGTCATGAGCATTATTTACATTACACATGCTGCTGCCTAAGCAAAGCAGGTGTAGGTCTCCACGTCCACCTGAGAGGGGGTGGGGGATGCAGACAGAGGCTAATACATGTCAGGGAGGGATGGGAGGGTAAAACTGAGGCATGGTTGTGTCACACACCTAGCAGCACAGGGTATCAAACCCCTGACGACTATGTAGTGCTAGCACAGTTTGCTGCGATGCGCCACATGGGTTACCTGTTGTGGAGCACTCAGAACATATATTTGATGGTAAGTGACATCTGCAACAAGGATACGGTAGCTGTATGGTAGGTGACATACACGTGCCTGTCAGCATGAACATGTGCCAGCGTCAACATAGCCACACTCTAACAAAGACACACACACATTGTCACACATGGCAGGGCCAGGTGTACAACTCATTGGTTGTGGGATTGCCACATCACATCACTGTGCAGGTATCCCAGGCACCACACAGGTCATATGGGGGCTGTATGGGCGAAGGGTATGGGTAGGTGTCTGACATCAGACAGCATGCTGCAGTATGCCCATGGGGTTGTAGGGAGTGTGGCTGTGAACATCTGCAGCATGCAACACACACACAAACACACAGGGTGCCACTACTGACATGCATGTGTGCATGTCTGCACAGGTGTGTGATGTTCAACTGCGCCATATGGCTGTCCATGGCTAGGCAATGGGTGTACCTTGGCATCAATGTCTGCACAGGTGTGTGATGTTCAACTGCGCCATATGGCTGTCCATGGCTAGGCAATGGGTGTACCTTGGCATCAGGCCACATGACGATGGTCTGCATTGTGGCTCAGGGATGTAGTATCTGCATTTGCCCACACAGGCGGGTATTTTATCCCCATCCAGTCACCTGGGTGACTACTGTGTGTGGGCATTGCTGTGCATCGCTTGCCATGTCTGTGTTCCTTTGTCCATGACATGGACTGCATCTGGGATGTGCACACCTCCCACATGCAGTCTATTGCACCGACTACCTCAGGGTATTCTGCTATTTGGTGGAAGAGACGCATACTGTTGGCCAATGCCTCATGGGTGAGGGTGAAATATACGTGCTCACCGACATATGCTGCCATGGCATCCAGGAACTGATGGAGTACTCTGGATGCTGATGCCTGTGAGATCCCCATCATATCCCCATTTGGCCTTTGGAAGATACCTGTAGCTAGTATTCTTAGGCCTACATATACCTTCATTTTCACTGGGATGGGTTCCCCTCTGTTAGTTCTGTGTGTCAGGCGTGGCTGGCACAGCTTAACAATCTGCTGTAGGAGGTCCCTGTTCACCCTACAGCACTCCACTATCTTCAGCTCATGTAGCCCTTGGTAGGTCACCCTGGGTCTGTACACTCTTCTCCATCTCCTCACTGTGGGTTGGTCAGCAGCATTCCCATCCTCGCCACCCTCAGCTTCTTCCACAAGTTGTATGATAGCTATTGCAGCCCCTAACATTTTGTTGTTGTGAGTGTTAAAATTTCCCCACTTGTTTACATCGGTGGTGTAGGGTGTGGGTCTGCTGCCTGTGTAATTGGCTGGTTCTGATCCGTTTCACCTGGCAGTGAACCTAGTACCCCTTGATTAACTTCCTACTGCTGCTTTCCCTTCCGATTCATCCCAGGGGTGCGCCACACAATCGGTGTACTGCAATGTGCACACTGCTGCTATTTTCTGGGTTCAGTTCCTTTATCTTCCTGTAGATCCCGTTGCACAGGGTGCACACCTGCTTACACTGTGTCGTACATTCTGGGCAGGTTTAGACATACCTCCTGGCTTTGCTGTGCTAAGCTGGATGCAACCCTGAGCCACAGGGCTCCAGTCTGCTGACAGTATGCCTGACACTCCCACACATGATGTCACCTACCTCCTAGTCTTGCACTCAGCTATTCATACTCGTACACTGTTGGGACCTGCCTCACATGCTGGGGAAAACTGTGATTCACTATCCTTCCCCTCATTTGCATAGAATTGCCTGCTAATGCATAGTTACATGTGTCACACTGTGCCTCCCCACTTAGCAACCACTGCTCACTGGCCAGGTTGTCTTTTGCCTGCCATTGACTTGCATAGTGGAATACTGATTTTAGTTAGACTGTTTTTTCATGTTTCCCCACCGGTCCCGTTTGAGCGCTGCTGCCCTATGCTTCTATGGACGTGATTGGCGGACATATCACAGAAGTTGTATTTTGTACATTTGGCATTGTTTGTAATGCCAATGTCCTTCTACTTGGCCATTGGCATGCTTCCTCAGTGTTATGCAGCCTTTATTTGGAGCTGTCATAGCTCTGCTTTGGAGTTTGCAGTACCGTACTTGGTTACTAACCGAGTACATTTCTGCATATTACACTAGTCCTGCACGCCCTGTTTCCTGCTTCTTGGATGGCAAATTTACCTCATTTGCATGGTTTTCACCTGCAAATGGGGTGATTTGCATATGGGGGCTGGGGCCGTGCAGCACTAGTGCTGCAGTGCACGCACACGTCAGACATGCACATATGTGGATCGCTCGGCCGCCATATCGGCAAATTTTCATCTAACAGTAATCATGCACTCCGTACAAGCTTTTGAAAATCCAGGGGTAAGTCTTTATGTTGAAAGTTAAGACATACATTACTTCTAATATGAAGAAAAGTCTTGATTGCAGTGAAGCATTTTTAATATTTTCCCTGGAATTGCACTTAAACTCAGCAAAAGTACTATTCAGGTTTGGAGGGTGGGGGGAGCACATGTGGCCTAAGATGTTTAAGCAGATTACATCTAATGTGAAGAAAAGTCTTGATTGCAGTGAAGCCTTTTTTAATATTTTCACTGGAATTGCACTTAAACTCAGCATGTCTGTTGTGTGTATACTATGAGTAAGTGTGTGTTTGTGTGTTCATGTTTGGCTCATAGGAACACTTAAGTGAAATTCTATATATTGGAATGACTGAAAAATGTTTAAGTCAAATTTACAGCTACAAATCTAAATTCTTACTTTAGCTATTTATTTAATGAATAAGTGAATGAACCATTATGGATCCTTTCATCCATAATTGAGTCTGTGATGACAATGGTAAATTAAACATGTATCTACACTTTAGAGTAGCAAATATACCAACATATTTTTGAAAAAAGGGGAAAAACAGATTACTTAATGAAAGTTACACAGACACTGAAGAGCAGATGAGTAAAATAACTAAAAATATTAAATAAAAGCTCAGAATGCTGCACAGGAAATCAGATACCTATTAACAGTAACTTGTTATATAAAACATAAACAATACTGAATCTGAGCTAAAACTCACAATCTTTAATCCTTAGTGAATGACAGGACATAATATGGCATACATTTGATTGTATGATACTTGACTTCTCATTCGATGAAATCCTATCTGATCTAATTTAAATAGTTGAAAGAGCAATTCATTGTATTTTATACCATTTCTCTAGACATGTGCTAAAGTTTTGTTGAGGGTTCATTGCAATGAATATTCAGAATAATATATAAATGTTATTTATGTATTGAATCCCCTTGCAAGGAGGTATCTGGTATTAATTGAATGTTTTGCTTTAAGAATTTAGAGCTTGGCATACTTCAGCAGTATGATGCTTAAGCAACAAGTTCCTTGGTATATACTATATTTACAACTGCAGCACTACTTACTCTGTACAATTTTGGAAAAAACATTTACATATTTAGTCTTCATATGTAAAGCCTGTTGTATGCAATGGGAATCTAGGCAAGGAATAGGATTTGTAGGGCTTTGTTTCTGCTCACAAGTCTCAGACATGCAGTGATTCTGTTTCTATCAATCTTAATTATTCAATGGAGATTTAAAAACTGCTTGGATATTTATTTTTTTATTTCTTTTAAGACAAGAATTGATTTAGATATGTTTTCTCGCAAAGCGAATATTAATATTTGTATTTCAGACAACCTCTTCACACGCACGCACATGAGCATTCATGCACATACATTTAATTGATATGAATGACTAAGATTGCCTTGCATAATGATATACTATTGATATATTATTTACTGAGCTTACCTATTTTCTTGATTTCAATGTGAAATAATATGTCTCATAAAATCATTGATGTAGTTCTTTAAATATTTTGAGAGATAATCAGAATGAGATCTCTACACTTGAACTTAGTTTTCTGGTAGTTTAGCCTAATACATAGTTGATAAGAACTTTTTTTTAATTGTTTAAAAAAATGGAAAGGAAAAAAGGCAGTAGATGAATAACTGTTGCTATTAGAAAAGTGGTTAATGTGGGTAGTAAATGTTAAAAATTAGAAGTTTTTAACTCCAGAAAGGGTGTGGGTGATTTCAGTTCTACACTTTTATACGTTCATTGTTCATTACATACTTTTTGGATGTTCACGCTGTCTTTATATTTAAAAAATACTACTAGATGGACATCATTTAAACTACTTTTTCCTACTAATTGTTTAGTACATGATGGAATAATTCCTTGCATGTTATTCCCACTAAAAGATTATTGGTCAATGTATATTCAACTCATAGGAATAATCTTATATGTTTCTTTTAAAAGGTTCTGAATCAGTATTAATGGATTACATAGCCCTTGCAAGAGGGGAAGCCTGAATAAATATCTTAAACTACATAAGTCACATCTAATTTTTCTGTAAGAAACACATTTAATAATAAAAGATATTACCAAACTTACTACCAAGTCATATACTGTGATATCAATCTTAGAACATTCTCAAAAGAAAAGAGGTGTGGCTATATTATGGAACAATGCAATGCCTCTCCCTAAGATAATATAAGTCTATAAAGATGATAAAGGAATGTTTTGCTCTGTTACAATTGAATTAAACAAAAATATACACACTTATAAATATTTGTTGGTTACCAGAAATTGAGATGAATACAGATAAAGAACATTTAAATCAGATAGTCCATTTATCTAAAGGCAACATTATACTAGCAGGGAAATTTAACTGTATATTAAACAGTAAAGACACCAATACTGAGGGTAAAGAAGCATTACAGCATCTGCTAAATTGTTAAAATATTTTATTGACATATATCTTTTGAAAGATATTAATGATTGTGCTGATTCAAATTCATTATTTTTTACTTTCTATTTTCATAGACATAATATCCACTCTAGAATATACATAGTTTTTATTTCTAAAGAACTGACAACTTATCTAAAACAAAGGTCATCTATTGTCCCTTAATAGATCACAACTCCATTTCCTTTGAATTATTAATAAACACAACCAATAATATTCAAATTAAGAGAATCCCTACATATATTACAAAATGTAAAGACTTTAAATATTGTCTGGCACAATAAGGAAAAGAAACTTTGGGATAAAGAATTACAAAACATACAATTTAAATTAGATAACTTAAAACTTAACAATAGAGGAGATAAAGATACAAAATTAAAAGGAAAAATAAATTATCTCATTAAGTAATAAATACCTGGAGATTTTAAATCATAAAACTAGGATTAGTTTAGAAATATTTAAATTTATAATCTTCTTTAACAATCCCAGACATCTTAATATTTTGGCCAATAAAACCAAAAGACTTACTAAGCTTAGCCATATTAATGACATTTTATCTCCTAAAAAAGATGGTATCTGATCTACAAAGTATTATAATAGAATTTAGAGATTTTTTTTCTCAGTATCAATCAGCATTCTATGGTCATTGATACAAAAGAAGAGATCAAAGCTTTCATCACTAAATACACCAAAAATAGATTAGCAGAAGAACAATCTAGCATTATAGACAAACTTATATCTTTTATTGATCTACAAAACCAAATTAGTTAACTAAAACAAAATAAAACACTTGGTAATGATGGTATTATCCTGTAAATTTATAACATTTGGCCCAAAACAGCTTTAAATTTACTTCATAGAGTTTCTATTATCTCTCAAAATAATATTACTACTCCACCTTCTTGGAAATATACTTTTGTATCTCCTGTAGTGAAATCTAATAAAGATCCTACAACATTTTCTTCATTCAGGCCGATTTCTTTACTAAACATTGATTATAAAATGTTTATGTCCATATATGCAGATAGGCTAAAACATTTCTTCCAGCTCTAGTAGATGCTGACCAGACATGTTTTATTGTAAATAGAAATACATATGATATAAAAAGAACAATAACTTTGATTGACTCTGCCAAAAACCTAAACAAAAGCTTAACATTAATAAGTCTTGATATAAACTGTGCCTTTGATTCAGTTAATTGGAACTATCTATTCATATTAATAAAATACTTAAATTTCTCAAATAACTTCATAAATCTCATTGCATATCTATATAATAGTAGCCAAGCTTATATTAAAATTGGTACTAGTATTTAAAAAAAAAATACCAATAACCAAGGGAACTAAAAAAGACTGCACCTTTTCCCCTCTTCTCTTTACATTAATAATGGAACCTTGGGCTAATTTAATTAGAACGGATAGATAAATTGAAGGTTTTGAGTTAACTTCTAATGTGTCTTCCAAAATACAATTGTTCACAGATGATATAACTTTAGGGGGAAATAATACATCTATTTCAACACTTTTTAACACTATGGAAAAAATGTTTTAAAAAGTCTGGATTAACTTTCAACAATAATAAAACAAAAATTATCCCTATTTATCCAAAAAATTGCAAATTTGATGATAAATACATAAAATATTTATCACAGGATGATCAAATAATATATTTGGGAATATCATTAATCACTAATATCAAAGATATTATTCAGCAAAGCTATAATAATAGCATAAATACATTAGATATTATAAGTAAGTGGAAAAAGCTCCCCTTTGCTATAGAAGAAAAACTTTCAATTATAAAAATGATTTTACTTCCTAAAATACTATATAATATACAGTCAATATCTTTACCTCCCGCCAAAGGCTATAATTAAAAAAATTCAACCCAATAATTCAAAAATTGTTATGGCTTCCAAATAAACCCAGAATAGCATTATCTTATCACATGAGAGATTGGGCTAATGGAGGTATAGGTTTGCCTAATTTGGAACTATATTCAGTTTCATCTGTGATAAAGTCTATGACTCTTCTTAAAGATGTAGAATGCACTGTAAATAGAAAAAAATCCTAGAAATATTATCTTGTGATTCATATAACTTCCCTAATTGCCAAAAATTATCTATTGTGAATAATTCATTCATCTGGTTATTAAAAGTTTATTTTTCTTTGTATAGTCCTCTTGTGCATAAATCCAATTATATACTACGTCTCTTAAAAACATTTAGAAATTATATATATAAATCCTCGGTATACAAGGCTTGTTTTTTCTCCTTTTTCCTATAGCTTTTACTGAAGGAGTTATTTTCTCTTCTGATTATACACAAATGTCATTCTTTAAGGAAAATAATTTAATATACTGGTATCAAATGGTGGAAACAGATTAATTAAAATCAATTGATTATTTGACAGCTGAATTTGGAATAAACACACATTTATGGTTAGACATACATGCCTGTAGACAATATATTTCAAATAAATTTGATCTAATGTCTCCTACAATAAAAAAGTCAATACCTAAACTTGTTCATTATTTGATACTATCCGCACAACATAAAGCTCCTATTAAAAATAAACTGTCATACATATATAAAGTAACTAGAAATTATGCAGATTCCTATCCTGAGAGTTATTGGAATTATTTTTTTACTACAAATAATTATCTTCCTAATGACCAAGACAAACAAATCATATTAGAATTCGCTAATATGACCACTTCATCAATTAAATGGAGACTCTTTACATGGAAATATATGCATAGATATTTTTAACTTCTTATACTATAACTACATTTAACAACAAGAATAATACATGTTGGAGATGTAGAAATTAAATGACAGCTAACTGGTTACACATGTTTTTTGATTGCATAGCCTTAAAAAAGTACTGGGAAGATATTAATATCTTTTTACAAGCTTTATTTTCAGATAATTTTACACTTTCTAAATCTATTGTTCTATTTAACAGACCGATACCTGAATGTATTAGGGAAATTAAATATCTTATTATTTGGTCTATATTGGCCATTGCCAGGAAAATTATAACAAGAAATTGGAAATATGACACTTCTCCCTCTTTCCAAGAATTTAAAAATCTTCTTATTGAAGTCTGTCATTTGGAACTATTGACCATTAAAGCAAGATATTTCAGGAATACATCTTCTTATAATATGTGGAATAAGTTACATAATTTACTAGGAAAATAATCTATTAATCCAGAAATTCAATGATGTTTACCAATATTTATTTGATGTACATTTGTGAAGGTCTTTGTAAATAGTTTAGTTATGTTTGTTCATCATAGTTTGTTTTTAACTTATTCAAATTGAAATATTTGTGAACATATTATGAAGATATTTCTTTTATTTGAAATTCAATAAAGTTGTTTTTAAAAAAAGGAAATGATGGTGGAATGGAAACTAAAACTGAAGGCACATGGGAAGAAGCTGAATATAGACAAAACAGTTGCCACTGAAATCAGAAGAAGCTAAAAACTAAGACAGAAGGAAAAGTAGTGGAACAGGTTATCAGTTTCATTCTGGAAGTGGTGGTTGGGGAGAAGGGAAGTCTGAATGAAGATGTCAAAGCTAGAATCAGTGGGGTTTTAGTCAACTGGCAAAGAATGTCAGGGTCAGGGGAAGAATGGAACAGAAGAATGCCAAAGAAGCTGAAAAATAAGGTATATAAAACAGTGGTATGACTAGTACTACTGTATGGTACAGAAATTGGGTAGTGAAGGCAAAGCAGATGAGGATGGTGGATGTGATACAGATGAAGTGCCCGAGATAAACTGGTTACACAGTGTGGGACATATGAAGAAATGATGACATCAGAGCAGGAGCCGAAGTAGCTCCAATTGCAGAGAAGGTCAAATAGAACAGAGTATGGTAGTTCAGGCACATGCATAGGAAAGCAGAGCATAATTTGGTTAAGAAGATTTGGGAAAGTCAGAAGGAAGAAAAGAATAAATGAGAATGTCCTGTACAGAGATGGATGGGTTATGAAACAGAATACTTACAACAGTCAGGCATTTCTTTTGAAGAATGTAGAAGAGTTGCTTTGACTTGCAATAGGTGGTGACATTTGATGAAACACCCCGACTCCATGGAGATCATGGGAAAAGTGGGGTTGATGATGATGATGATGATGATGATGATGATGATAGACATAGGTTGAAAACTGTAAAGTTGGAAATGATACAGTGAATGGGTTTAACTTGGGTCTAAATTATATAAAATAATAAACATTTCAGACTATTTACAGATTAGAAGAATTTCTAAACATTAGTCTAAACAATAGTTAAAAAAAGATTAAGCACAAAACATTGCAGTACATTTCTTCTTGCATCCTGGTAGAAAAATCTTTAACAATGTCTTGAGAGGTGATTTTTAATAAAGGGAGTGGAGATATTTATGCACAGACATTTTTACTTTATCCTGATATAGATAGGGAGAGGCTATATGGAAGTTTCAGCCAGGGATGGTACATGAGCAGGAAAAGTTATCCGTCATATGTTATTTAGCTGATTTTTAAAGAGCTGAAATTTGTTTTTTGTTGTCTTATTATGAGCAGGATGGAGTTCCATAATTTTGAGATGTGACTTGAGAATACAGAGTTCCCTGCTAGGTTGCTGGATCTAATTACACTGAGTAGGTGCTTGTCTCCTGAATGGAGGAATCTATTTAGAGTGTACTGCTGGGGAAGATAGGCTGGGCTTGGACAATTGGGTCAAGGGTATGGTTGAGGTTGTGAGCAATCACTAGTTGAGTGAAGGCCAGTAATAATATGAAGAGGTAAGGTAGATCCATGTATCATTTCTAGCTTAAAATAATGATTGTAATGAAAAAAACTAAATATAATTCAAGCTAGGAAGTCTTAACTACTTGCTGTATGAGTATAATACATTCTATGGAAGTAAAATGGCAGACTAACAGAGTAGACTATACTTTTTCTGAAATCACATAACTGACACAGTTCAAAAATCTAGTTAATGTTGTTAGAAAAAAACGTTATTCTTCAGCCCAAACTGGGTATGAGTAGACAAAAAAAAAAAAAAAAAAACAAGGCAAAAAATAAATAAACAAAAAACAAAAGTATGACCACCAGCACTGATGATCTGTAGAAATGTGAAATGTCTTATAAAAATGAGTAAATGTGTAATTGATTATATTGCATAACTGTGATTCCCTGATCATTATATAATTACTTAAAACTTGGAAATGTTTCACATGATAATGATAGGTTATAGTATTGTATATATGAAACTAAGATGCATACAATCTTACACTACTTGCTAGCTAGAAGACAAAAGAAAAGAAAAAGTAAGAACAGCTAACATACGTAAAGTCCTTCCTCTAGTACACTGCTCTAAGGGTCTTAAGAAACACAATAAACCATAGTCATTTATTTAAAAGCAAAGAACCTGTACGTTGTAATATGCTCCATATTATAAACAGGATTTATTAGAAATAAATTACTGAGGCAACAGTAGAACCACAATGCATCTTAATTTAGGGATTATTTCAGAATAATTCTAAATGTCTGCCCTTTCATAATACCTGTTAATGTGAAAGACCAGAAATGCAACTGAAATATGCATAAAACAGACATCAAACAGCATGACACCTTTAGCATCAGCATCATAAAAAAAATAATTAAAACTCTATTTTTTCATTGTAATATACACAGATCCTGACCAAATTACCTAGTAATCCATCTTAATTGTAAAATAAAAATAAAGCAGTTAAAATATTAAAATATTATATTTTAGTCGTGTATCTAATTGTCATGGTGGATACACCACTGGTTGAATATTTCTGAACTTTTGGGGGGGTCTCAGGAACTTCTCTACATGGTAAAGAAAAATAAAACTCACTTCTCCTTTGTAAGAGAGGATACGATACTGCATTATCTTACAAATCCTAAAATATTATTGAGTACATTATTAAATTAGCAGTCTTCTCCACAATTATTCAAAGAAAAAAGAGAACACAAGTATTCATGCTGATCTGGACAAATTTATCAGGAGTGAAAAATATCAGTCCCATTCCTATCTGTAAGCAGTCCATTTCAAGCCATCAGATTATTCATTAGATTAAGCATTACTATTATTGATTACAAGTTAGGTCTATATAAGGCTCTTATTCAAAAAAGGAAGAAGAATCAACAGCTCGATATTTACAGAAAATTTTGATATGCTAATAGCAACAATATAGCTTTCTGTATCACTGTAATGGTGCAGAAGCAGAGTTCACACTTCTTAGTTAACTTGTATAGTCGAGGCGCCACAAAATCCTGCCATACTCTCTCCTCATGGATGGATTCTTCCTTTGTTACACCCATAGTAAAACCTCTCAACTTGTTACTGCAAAAAATCTGGACAACGCCTGAAATAATGGGAGGTGGGAGTCCAAAAATAGGGACAAATGTTAAATATTGCACTTATAAACTTAGAAAGTTGCTAGAGTAATAGGATTTGAGATTGCATCCATTTTCTGAAGGATATAAAGTCTGAAATGTAAATGTATGTCATTATTTAGTGACTTCAGTCCTTGGATCATTGCAGAGATTTGCCAAAAAAGCAGAAATTTTATGAGAAACAAACCAAAAATTAGAGGCAAAAATCTGGACATTCTGTGAAAATCTTAACAGTTGAGAGGTATGCCCACAGGGATCTAGGACTATTGCACAAAATCACATATCCATGAAATGTAAATGACCGAACGCACTTTAGCGAAAGTGCTTTTCACCGAAAAAGCGCTTTCACTAAAGTGTTCAAAAAAATTAATAAACAACAAAATTAAAAAAAAAACCCACAGTTCTCACGTTTATGCAGGGGTGCAAGCTCCCTGCACTTGTGGGGCCACCACACCCCCCTACTTTTATATTCTCACTCCGATATCACACTACAGTGTGAAAAAGGGAATATTCCTTTATCCCCACTGTGTTACAATCTCAGCAACAGCCATTTCCCCATGTATTTATCTTTTTTTTTTTTTTTTTTTTTTTTTTTTTAGCACACTGTCACAAAAGTGCTTTTTCGTTGAAAAGCACTTTCGCAAAAGTGTGCTCAGCCATTTAACTTTTGGTGAAACGGTCGTTAGATAAATAGTATGGATCCCGCCTACAGTCATGACATTTTTATGAATATGTATAAACAATGAGTACAGCCCCATATTCAAAATATTTTCCTGCTATATATATTTTTTGTTAAGCTAGTAAAAGAATACTAAATGTATCTATCAAAGAGGCTTCTGCTCCCCCTGACCCCATTCTCACAACAAGTGTTGTAAATTATATAAAACTGTTAATGACATTGCCATCTACCATTGGCTTCATTATTTTTTGGTTTAAGTTTTAGGGGGGAAGGATGGTTAGCATATGTCCTCTTTTCGATATTTTTCTTAAATGTCATTCATTTTATACTATTAGACTATGGTGCGGAATATAGGAAGGCAGCAGGCCCTATATAGAGTTGGCCATTACTAACAATAATCTATAAAAATGATAAGACGTATTTTTGCCTTACCATTTCCATGGCTTCTATGTTACATGGCATGATATCACATCCATTATTCATAACTAACAGGCTGACTTTACATTGTTGTTGATCTGCAAGTGTTAGTCCATCAGAAGATATGCCCACACCTGTGCAAAAATGGTACAAGGTCCTTAAAGTCAATCGTGTCATTTATGCTCACACCTCAATGAAAAATAGGAAGCGACTGTTTGATTATATTAAACCTTACATTATGATCAATATGATTATAACTGTAACTGATAGTTTGTCTTTCTAGTTATGAGATCAGAAATAAAAGATGTTACAGGATGTTAAAAAGACACCTGAATTGTTGAAGTGTTGGCAGTTATGGGTGAGTAAAGAAAGAGCTTACATATTTTTATTTATTTATTTATTTTACATTTGTTGACCGGGCTAGTCCAACTGGATATATGTCCATTTTCAGTAGAGGCCCGGGGAGAAAAGCTCCATAAGTTGTACAAATTCACAAAAGGCATAAAAAATGTTACATGAGAAACATAGCAATTTAAACAGATGATTTAAAAAGATAAATAAGATAAGAAATTTTTTTTTTTTTTTTTCTGAGTGAGCATTAGTCTGGATTAGTGCGGGAGCAAAGCCAGTGTTTATTGAGATGAATTTTTAGTTGATTTTTAAAAAGTTGGAAAGAGGTTAAAGAAGTGATATCAGAGGGTAGTTTATTCCATGTTTTTCCAACAGAGTTGGAGAATAAACAGTCACCTGCATGATTGTTAGGTTTGCTAATATTAATCAGGAGTTTGTTAGAAGAGCGAAGTTGTTTCAGGTTTTTGTATGGAGAAATAAGGCTAGAGAGCATTGGTGTGTTGGTTGGCTGATATAGAATCTTATAAGCTATTAAGATTTGTTGAAGAACAAGTTGGTTAGGAAGTTCAGTCCAGCCTAATTCTTTTAGGTTCTGGCAGTGATGAGTTCGAAAAGGAGATCCTACAGCAAATCGAGCTATGTTATGATAGGATGTTTCTAGTTTCTTCATGTTGTTTTGGAAAGATTAGTGTAAATGGGACAAGCATAGAGAAGAGTAGAAATTAGGTGAGACCTAGCAATGATGGATCTTGCTGTAGGTGTTAGGAAAGGTTTGATTCTGTAAAGGGATCCTATTTTTTTATTTACTAATTTTATGGTGTTGTTGATGTGAGAGTCGAAGTTGAGGTTATTATCAATAGTTATTCCTAATAGTTTTGTGGTCAAGTCAGGAGAAATGAGTGTTCTGTCAGAGGACGTAAGAGTAAAGTGTGGTGGAGTCAATTTGCGAGTAGGTGAAAAAAGTAACAATTTGGTTTTCTTAGGGTTAAGGAGTAGACAGCGGTCAGAGAACCATTGTTCTACAGTTTTAAAAGCATTTTGAGTACGTGACTGAAGTTCTGTTAGAGAGTTAGCAGTACAGATTATAGTAGAATCGCTCATGATTGAATACAGGTAGCATAAGGAATAGCAGATTGAAGGTCATTAATAAAAATTGAAAATAGTAAAGGGCCTAGGATAGAGCCTTGGGGTACGCCTATGGAAATAGGTAGAAGATTTGAAAGTGAGTTTTTCCAAAGTACTGCCTGCTGACGATTTTCTAGGTAAGATTCAAACCAGGATAAGGCTAGATGGTCAAGAGCAAGATATTTTAGGATATGTAGTAAAAGTTTGTGATTCACCATATCAAAAGCTTTGGATAGGTCGATGAAGACTGAGGATGATAAGTAGTTGTTGTTACGGTTAGTGTTAATGGAGTCAGTGAAGGAGAGTAAAGCTGTAGTGGTACTGTGTGAGGGTCTGAAACCATGCTGACAGTTAGAGAGTAGGTTGTTGTTAAGAAGGTGATTTAGTATTTGTTTATGAATACATTTTTCCATGATTTTTGCGAGTGGTGAGAGGAGAGCTATTGGTCGAAAATTGGAAAAATCATTAGGGCTTCCCCCTTTATGTAGTGGGATGATATGAGATATCTTCCAGATAGAGGGGAAGATGCCTTCCTTTATAGATCTATTAATTAGGATGGAAATAGGGTAGGTTAAGGCTTTGGCACCTACCTGCAGGAATTCTGCAGGCAGTTTGTCTGCAGAGGGAGTGGTAGGTTTTAATTTCTGGAGCAGTGATGTGATGAAGGAGGTAGAGACAGGTTGTAAGTGGAGGGAAGGAGGTGGATTCGATATAGGTGGAAGTAGTTTAGATGTGTCAGGAGATAGATGACTAGCAAGTGTTTTGATAGTATTCGTGAAGAACAAGTTGAAGTCATTCGCTGTTTGTGTAGGGTTATCTGGGTTAGAGTTCTGGGGATTAGGTGAAATGGAGTGACCTGGAGATAGAAGATTGTTAATACTGGCCCAGAATTTTTTAGGTTCTTTATTAGTGATATGCTGTAGCTGAAGGTAATAGTTCTTTTTGTCTGTTAGGATAGCTCTTTTAGTGTTGTTTCTAAGCTCTCTAAAGTTTTGGCGGTCAGTTAGATTTTTAGTGGTTCGCCATTTAGACCAAGATTTATTTCTAATAATGATTTTATGCCTAGTATTATTAGTTAGCCAGGGTGCTATTTCTGTTGAAGTCTATTGAATAGTAATAGTATCTATATATAGCAATAGTATCTATATATATTACATTGCCATTAAGCACAAAAATAGATTATATAATGTCAGAAGATATCCAATAAAGAGGATGGTATTAGGCAACTGACAGGAAAAATAGTAGATAATGAAAACTTGAATCAAAATATTATATGATTATGGACAGAGTACTTTACAATGAGGCCTTTATTAGTGAATGCTGGACAGAATGGTGGGTACATTTCAAAAGCAAACATAAAAGAAGTTTATGTACAGATAGAAAGGGAACATATAAGGGAGGATATGAAGCATTTGTAAGAAATTATACCAGGTATCTGTTCAAAGAAAAACAAGAATATCGAACACGTTCGGATTAGAAGCTCTAAGGCTTGTTATAAATAGTAGTCACAAGTTTAATACAAGTGAAGAAACTCTGCTATGTGCAATTATGGAGCTAGTACTTACAAATAACGTTTTTATGTTCAGTGACAAGTTATATTTACAGCAGTGGGGGGTAGCCATGGGCACCCCCTGTGCCAACACTTATGCTAATTTAGTAATGTTACACTGGGAGAGGACTTTTCTTTTTACTCATGACTGCTTTAAGAAAATCGGTCTTTATAAAAGGTTTGTGGATGATGTACTTTTGTTTTGGCATGGCAGCATAGATGAACTCCTTTCCTTTGTTCAGTATTTGGAATCCACCACAGATTTTTTAAAATTTACAGTTAACCATTCACTTCACAGTATAGATTTTTTAGATATATCTATTTCCAAGGGTGTATGACATATCATTGAAACGACTATTTTTAGGAAAGAATGTTGGAGGAATACACTACTCCAGTATAATAGCATGCACCCCAGGTTTGTTTTTGACAGCATAGTCAAAAGTCAGTTTATTAGAATTAGAAGACTGTGTAAAACAGATGATGAATTACGCAAACAGGGTAAATTCTTGGAAGACTGTTTTATTAACAGGAGTTATGACCCAGTGAAGGTACATGACATTAAAGAAAATATTTTATATGACAGAGCAGCAGAAAGCAGAAGTATCAATGCTAACAAACACTCTAGGTACACTAGAAGAACTTTTGACGATTCCATAGTAAGACTCAACTTGAGATATACCAGTGATATAAAACACGTTAGAGATGTTTTTTTCAGGAATTGGCATATTCTTTTAACAGATTCATGGATAGCAGAGCTAGTAGGGCCTACACCTTCGTTTACTTATCGCAACAGCAAAAATCTAAGTAGGTTATTATGCATTGAACCATCTAGCTTAAATAAGAGATCTAGAGCCCACAATGACAAGAGATTAGATACATTTCCCTGCATGAAATGCAGTATATGTATTATGATCACGACTGATCAATTATTTGAACATCCCACTCTAACTTTTAAGTTCGAACCACATTTTCTAGCTACATGTGATGATAAGAATTTGATATATTTGGCTACCTGCCAAACATGCAGAGCCTTTTATGTAGGAATGACAACCAGGACCCTGAAGGAAAGGATACAGGAACACGTCCATGATATTAAGAAATGTGACATTAAAAACGCCTTGGCGAAACATATCATGAACAATTTAGGACATTCCTTTGTTTTCAGAGTCCTACAGGTCGTTACACCCTGTACTAGAGAGGGAGACATTTTTAATGATCTAGAGCAAGTTGAGCTTTCCTGGATTTTCAAGCTCAAGGCCCAATATGACCCAGGTTTAAATCAGTACGTGAGTGTAAGGGCTCCACTGAAAGCACGCAGTGCTAAATGAAGGTTTATTGTGATAATATTGAATGCACAATATACTTTCTGTTAGGACACCTCAACAGTAGCGTGCCTTTAATTGTCAAGCATGTTCTGGTGAACAATGATAGTGGCTCACCTATCTTCATTAAGTATAGAACATCAATTGCTTTTTGTGTTGGATATGCACATATTCTTTAGTTTCATTTTTTTTTATTATTTTATTTTATTTTTACCTTCATTCCACGTAAGAGTGCTTTGATATTTAATATGATGCTAGTAATACAGCTTATGTATGTAGATATATATTTATTTCACAGTGATTTGAGCATCTGCGTCTTGCATTTACATTTTCATCAGATCATTTACATATTCACACATTTCATTCATTTATCACATTTTGTCGACTAATACAAGGATTTTCTCACTTAGTTGATTGTGTTACTTCTGTTCATCCTTATTGATTAATTTATCTATTTATTTATTTATGGAGATCATGTTGAGGTCCTGATTTTTATAGCTATTTTCATAGTTATTTTATACAAGCATGTTTTTATACATATATTCACATCTACACAGTACGAGTATTTTTATACACATATTTGTTAGGTATCAATATGTTTATACATTATTTCACAATGTGAGTAATGTTGCATATTTTATACATTTTTATATATATTTTGATATTGATTTTTCATGGCTCTGCATTGCTGCTCCCTTCATATTTATTAATATTTATGTTTATTAATGCTTGTGTCTGTAGTCTGTTGTCCAGATACTTATTTCATTTTTGTTCGTATTCAACGGAACATCTATTATATAGTGGATCATGTGCTCCGAATTCATTTTTAACTTATATAGTTTTAACTTATACATATTTTTAACTGTTTGTATTATTTCAGCTGCGTTTCACATTATCCATATGCACAAGCACTTTATTTATTGGAGAATGAGAAGATCGTTCTTCCTGTTTGAAGAGGTTTTAAAGATATATGTTTTTACACAATATTTATATCAATATCTGTCTCAACATTTTATATTTTATGATCGTTGACATTTTATTTCAACGGTTACATTCTTCAAGCGCCAGGCTTTACAGATTTTTTATACTGGCATGAGACATATTATTTTAGTTCATACATACATTATCTGATCATTTTATTGGATACATTGTGTTTATGAAGAATAACCTGCCAGCACTGGTGCTTTGTGAATTTTTCCGCAAGCCTCAGTAGCTTTCATGTTAAGTGACCAAGATATATGGTTTTACGCACAGGTCTTGGAATTATCATACATATATTATTTTACATTGGTCTATATTAAACAAATAGTTTTATTTACAAGTCATAGCTATGAGCTTTTTCATGATGCTTTTTATGATGTTCCACGTTATGCTTTCACACAAACTCGCTGTGCAACACAATGTCTTGTTTTGTCTTGTTTTAATGTCGTTTTTGCTTTAAATTGTTTTAAATTGTTTGATTGCTTGATTATATTGTTTAATTAAAGAAAAGTCACTCAGCATATATATATGTATAGCTTGTTTGAATGTATTTGTTAAGGATCTGAAGAAGCGTGTTTGATACACGTGAAAGCGCTTGTCCGAAATAAATCATTTGGTTCTGGTCACCACAATCATATTGTGGTGGTCAGACTCCAGTGTTTTACTTCATTCAGCTATTTTTCATGTTTTTTTGGAGCAGACCTTTGGGTAACAGCGACTTTGTGTTTTCATTGGTTTTATTGCCTTATTTTTGTCGCTGTTTCCACACGATGGATAACACTACAGTTGAGTTAGACTACGTACCAGAGAAAACAGACCTAAAGAGGAGATGGGAGACACTTATGGATAAGAGAGACAATCCTTTTTTATCGATGGAACTCTCTACAACAGGTTTAAACAACATTAATACTAATAATGAAAATGTACATGATTTTAACGTGTCTTTGAAAGAATTGGAAAATATGCTCTATAAACTACAAAGGTTTACCTGGCAGAGAAGACACTTAGAGGCGTGTCTACATTTTAAAGTCGTGCCGAGGGGCATGAGGGTTCTCTGCATGCCCACCTATGGCAACAGCCACCCGGACTTATTAAAAAGGTGGCAGCAGATGAATCTTGAGTTGAGTTACAACTATATGAGGCTACTAATAGACTACTTCACTCCAATGGAGAATGAACTTAACAGTAAAGCAGAAACCTTATACAATGACATCATTTCAAAGTTTAAATGGGCTATGTTTGAACAACGTCTTGATATTATACTTAATCAGACCTCTTCCTATGGGGAGAGATTACAACAGATTAAGTTGCGCAAGTTGCAACGAGACTACTTTGACTTTACCAATAGCCAAGTTTTCGATTGGCCCAGACATAGAGATAACAGGGACAATGACTCAGTGTCTTCAACTAACATTCATACACGCGATGCTCTTTCAAGTAGACAAGACATTTCCCCTTTAATTCCATCAGCTACAATATTGAGTACCTCCACGTCATCAGCAGGAGTTGCTTTTTCCTCTACACAAGAAACCGACAATACACCACCACCTAATCAGTTGGCCTTACAACGCTCTACCACGTTAAATTCAGGAGCTAAACCAAAGATAGCCCAAAGCAATATAGAGGGTTTTTTACTGCTTCCAGTGCACAATCAGCATGTCATGAGAGGCAGGTCCGACAGCAGAGGGAGGGCAAAGAGGAAGTATTCAGGGGAACAACAGGACCGGAGAGGACGTATGAGGGATGGAGCAGTCTAGTAGTCAATCTCTCTAACTACACATTGACACAAACAGACAACGATTTATTGAATCATGGTCTCAATTACATTCCTGCAAAGGTCAGTAATCTATCTAAAGTTCTTACAGACTTGAGACTTTTTATTCGCAATGTATCCTTGAAATTGTTTTTCACTAAGAATAACAGAACTGATAACTCTGCCAAGAATACTGTGAACACTGTTTTTAAAAAGAAGAGTGTGTTCACGCCAGCACCGCCGCCTGTTGCGGAATGTTTTTTAAAGATTTGTGAAGGAGAACTTTACAAGTATTACTATGACTATAAACACACTGCGATGTTTTTTAACACATATACTAAAGAATGGGACAGTATTTATTCTTTGAAACGAGCTGGTGATTTAATTGTAAAATCAGCTGATAAAGGAGGAGCCATAGTTCTACTAGATACTGATGTTTACATTAATGGCATGCTAGAATTGTTGAATGAAACTGCCACTTACAAACCAATTAATTATGCAGAATTTGAGAAGGTTGTTTATACAGTGCATCAAGAATTGTATGACTATGTAATGTGTAGGCAGATAGATTACAATCTATATCAGTATTTTTTCATAGAGAAGCCCAGAATACCCTATATTAAAGGCTTACCTAAAATACACAAGGGCCTTTTTCCACCTCCCATGAGACCCATTGTGGTAGGCAAGGGATGGGTTACTGAAACACTATCTGTATTTTTAGAGAAGAAACTCAGACCTTTGGTCTCTGAAACTGGCTCAATTTTGAAAGATACGTATGAACTTTTAGAGTGTTTGGACAATTTCTCCAAAGATATAACTGAAGAGTATGTTTTTGTGACTCTAGATGTGAAGAATTTGTTTACTTCTATACCGAACACGTTCGGATTAGAAGCTCTAAGGCTTGTTATAAATAGTAGTCACAAGTTTAATACAAGTGAAGAAACTCTGCTATGTGCAATTATGGAGCTAGTACTTACAAATAACGTTTTTATGTTCAGAGACAAGTTATATTTACAGCAGTGGGGGGTAGCCATGGGCACCCCCTGTGCCAACACTTATGCTAATTTAGTAATGTTACACTGGGAGAGGACTTTTCTTTTTACTCATGACTGCTTTAAGAAAATCGGTCTTTATAAAAGGTTTGTGGATGATGTACTTTTGTTTTGGCATGGCAGCATAGATGAACTCCTTTCCTTTGTTCAGTATTTGGAATCCACCACAGATTTTTTAAAATTTACAGTTAACCATTCACTTCACAGTATAGATTTTTTAGATATATCTATTTCCAAGGGTGTATGACATATCATTGAAACGACTATTTTTAGGAAAGAATGTTGGAGGAATACACTACTCCAGTATAATAGCATGCACCCCAGGTTTGTTTTTGACAGCATAGTCAAAAGTCAGTTTATTAGAATTAGAAGACTGTGTAAAACAGATGATGAATTACAAACAGGGTAAATTCTTGGAAGACTGTTTTATTAACAGGAGTTATGACCCAGTGAAGGTACATGACATTAAAGAAAATATTTTATATGACAGAGCAGCAGAAAGCAGAAGTATCAATGCTAACAAACACTCTAGGTACACTAGAAGAACTTTTGACGATTCCATAGTAAGACTCAACTTGAGATATACCAGTGATATAAAACACGTTAGAGATGTTTTTTTCAGGAATTGGCATATTCTTTTAACAGATTCATGGATAGCAGAGCTAGTAGGGCCTACACCTTCGTTTACTTATCGCAACAGCAAAAATCTAAGTAGGTTATTATGCATTGAACCATCTAGCTTAAATAAGAGATCTAGAGCCCACAATGACAAGAGATTAGATACATTTCCCTGCATGAAATGCAGTATATGTATTATGATCACGACTGATCAATTATTTGAACATCCCACTCTAACTTTTAAGTTCGAACCACATTTTCTAGCTACATGTGATGATAAGAATTTGATATATTTGGCTACCTGCCAAACATGCAGAGCCTTTTATGTAGGAATGACAACCAGGACCCTGAAGGAAAGGATACAGGAACACGTCCATGATATTAAGAAATGTGACATTAAAAACGCCTTGGCGAAACATATCATGAACAATTTAGGACATTCCTTTGTTTTCAGAGTCCTACAGGTCGTTACACCCTGTACTAGAGAGGGAGACATTTTTAATGATCTAGAGCAAGTTGAGCTTTCCTGGATTTTCAAGCTCAAGGCCCAATATGACCCAGGTTTAAATCAGTACGTGAGTGTAAGGGCTCCACTGAAAGCACGCAGTGCTAAATGAAGGTTTATTGTGATAATATTGAATGCACAATATACTTTCTGTTAGGACACCTCAACAGTAGCAGCGTGCCTTTAATTGTCAAGCATGTTCTGGTGAACAATGATAGTGGCTCACCTATCTTCATTAAGTATAGAACATCAATTGCTTTTTGTGTTGGATATGCACATATTCTTTAGTTTCATTTTTTTTTTATTATTTTATTTTATTTTTACCTTCATTCCACGTAAGAGTGCTTTGATATTTAATATGATGCTAGTAATACAGCTTATGTATGTAGATATATATTTATTTCACAGTGATTTGAGCATCTGCGTCTTGCATTTACATTTTCATCAGATCATTTACATATTCACACATTTCATTCATTTATCACATTTTGTCGACTAATACAAGGATTTTCTCACTTAGTTGATTGTGTTACTTCTGTTCATCCTTATTGATTAATTTATCTATTTATTTATTTATGGAGGTCATGTTGAAGTCCTGATTTTTATAGCTATTTTCATAGTTATTTTATACAAGCATGTTTTTATACATATATTCACATCTACACAGTACGAGTATTTTTATACACATATTTGTTAGGTATCAATATGTTTATACATTATTTCACAATGTGAGTAATGTTGTATATTTTATACATTTTTATATATATTTTGATATTGATTTTTCATGGCTCTGCATTGCTGCTCCCTTCATATTTATTAATATTTATGTTTATTAATGCTTGTGTCTGTAGTCTGTTGTCCAGATACTTATTTCATTTTTGTTCGTATTCAACGGAACATCTGTTATATAGTGGATCATGTGCTCCGAATTCATTTTTAACTTATATAGTTTTAACTTATACATATTTTTAACTGTTTGAATTATTTCAGCTGCGTTTCACATTATCCATATGCACAAGCACTTTATTTATTGGAGAATGAGAAGATCGTTCTTCCTGTTTGAAGAGGTTTTAAAGATATATGTTTTTACACAATATTTATATCAATATCTGTCCTAACATTTTATATTTTATGATCATTGACATTTTATTTCAACGGTTACATTCTTCAAGCGGAAGGCTTTACAGATTTTTTATACTGGCATGAGACATATTATTTTAGTTCATACATACATTATCTGATCATTTTATTGGATACATTGTGTTTATGAAGAATAACCTGCCAGCACTGGTGCTTTGTGAATTTTTCCGCAAGCCTCAGTAGCTTTCATGTTAAGTGACCAAGATATATGGTTTTACGCACAGGTCTTGGAATTATCATACATATATTATTTTACATTGGTCTATATTAAACAAATAGTTTTATTTACAAGTCATAGCTATGAGCTTTTTCATGATGCTTTTTATGATGTTCCACGTTATGCTTTCACACAAACTCGCTGTGCAACACAATGTCTTGTTTTGTCTTGTTTTAATGTCGTTTTTGCTTTAAATTGTTTTAAATTGTTTGATTGCTTGATTATATTGTTTAATTAAAGAAAAGTCACTCAGCATATATATATGTATAGCTTGTTTGAATGTATTTGTTAAGGATCTGAAGAAGCGTGTTTGATACATGTGAAAGCGCTTGTCCGAAATAAATCATTCCATTTATTGTGGTGGTCAGACTCCAGTGTTTTATTTCATTTGTAAGAAATTATACCAGGTATCTGTTCAAAGAAAAACAAGAATATGAAACAAATATAGACAGAAGTAAGAAAATATTACATAAGCAAAGATAGTATTTAAAAGAGAGAATGGAACATGTATTCCCATTTCTGACAAATGTTGTAAGAAAGTGTGGAGGAATAATAGAAATGCTGAAAGATGTTTCAGGACATGAGAAATATGAAAAAAGCAAAATTATAAAAATAATGGTTAATTACGTAAATAGGTATATGGATGACAAAGAGGTAATTAAGTATGACTGGGATTTAAGTAAGATTGAAAAAAAATCACTGGATGTGCTGAATAAGGAGACCAAAATAAAAGAATTAAATTATGTCTTGAAATAGGTAACTGAGAAGACAGTTCTGGGACTGGATGGAATGTATCATAAAATTTATAATGAAATGAAAGAGTTCCCGAAGTAGATATTAGTGTTGTGAGTGAATTGAGGGAAGAAGTTATTAATGACCATAAATTTGAAGGAACAATATGATTCATATAGGATATAAAACTGGAAATAAATTATGGTGAATGATACTGATTATAAAATTTTAAAGAAGATATTTTAAAAATGTTTGAGAAAGTATTAGGATAAATTCTGATAGGCTACACATACAGTGTTAAAATGATAAAGTCAAGAGATGTTGATATTAGTAAAAGAGATAGTAGATGAGCTAAGGAACATTAAGGCAAAGATAAAAAATGTTGTTGATGTGATGAAGGTGTATGATAATAGTGGTGCAAAGACAGTTTTCGATAATCATGTGTTTTTATGAAATAAAAGGGAAAGTACTGAATTTTCTACAAAATGCTTATAAAAAGTATTGGATTACAACTTTAGTAAACAAGTAGCAAAGTGAACAAATTTAGAGTAAGAAAGAGGAGACAGACAAAGATGCCCTGCTAGTAGTAAATTGTTTGTTTTAGTAATGAATGTAATGGCTATGGAAGTGGAAGGTAGACCGAGAAAGTTAAATTATTGCTTTAAAAGTTATGGGAAGTTACCTCTGGTATTGTCATATGCAGATGACATACTGCTGGTAGCAAAAAGTAAAGTGTGGATAAAGGAAGAGATTAAAGAGGTTGTCAGATTACCAGGTGTTCTAGTAATTTAATAAAGAAAAAAGTAAAGGTTAAGATCATGTGTTCAGAATTATGATTTTTATGTGAGGGGTATCAAGGAAGTGGGCATAAGACTTGGACAGTGTAAGGGGGTAATGGGATAATGGGATAAGGTATTGTAGGCAATTAAAGATGGATTATGAAAATATTTTAGTTAACTTTTAAAAAGAAAATGTATTTGTTGAATTTAGTAGTTTTAGGAAAGCTGGGATATAATGATGGTACATATTTATGTATGGATCTATGTCAGATCAAATTTTCAGAAAGTTGATTGAAATTTCAGAAAGTCAAATGTCAGATGGTTGAGACAATCCCTGGGATTCAGCAAACTTCCATGCAGGAATAGCTTATTCCTACATGGAAGAGACCATTCCTTTGCAGCATGGCAGCGTGCCATGCATATGTATGAAGGTGCGCTGCCATGCTCTAAATCGGATGCAGTTCTGTGTGTGAGTGCAGAGACTGTGTGTCTGACAGCAGTGGTCTCACAATACACATGCCCCCTGCACTCCATAATTGCTGTACAGCAATGTGATGGCAGCAGGAGTGTCCATGGAATACCTCTCAACCTCTTGGAGTAAGAAATATGGAGAAAGCTGATAGAATAACAGGTTATGCATTATCATGAATGTGCTGAAGGGTATAAAGTCTAAAACTCAAATGTCTGTCAGTATTTTCTAATTGCAATCTTTAATGATTTGCCACTAATCTGCCAGAAAGCCACAATTCTATGAAAAATAGACCAAAAATATAAGGCAAACATCTGGGCAGTCTGTAACAGTCTGTACAGTTGAGTGGTATGGCGGACACTGTTAGTGTCCATACAGCATACGTCAAATGCAAAGCCTGCCATGTCATCACCATTGTAAAAGCACAGCCCCCCACAGATAATGTTGCAGAAATCAATGTGCATAACCCTACACTACAAAAACAAAACACAACAGTTTAATTTTTTTTCAGTCCCCAATATAGTTTAAGTGTAGCTGAGCGGTGTGCGCATCATGCAGCTCTGCTCAGCCTAGCTTACACATCATAAGGAGCAAAATAGGTATATACTCCAAACCATAGCAATGCGGAAATAGCAAAGGGGGTAGAGTGTTAACCTTGCAAGTAGTCGTTCGATCCCCAGTAGAGCCAATTAGTGTTTTACATCTCAAAGCAGTACATAATTTATTTTTTTAATAATTAGGTAGTAAACAACACATATTTGCTAACCAGAGTAGTGTAGTATGTCCACATGTGAGGTGTCAGTGTGATAAAGTTGTGAAACCCCCATATAAACACTAGTGCCCCATACAGTATAGTCACACAAGAATAAATGTAATGAAAGCACATTGGGGGATATCAGGGAAGGTAAACAAATTTATAATATGTCAGGAATTATGAATTAATCCCATACAGGTGGTAGCCCATAAAATAAAACATAAGCAATGCTAAGCATTGCACAGCTATGCTGACCGGGTATAAGTATTGTGAAAATATGAATGCTAAGCAATGAGTAGCCCAGCAAAGTGGATTTGCCATTTGGTAAGCAGTGCTGGACCTGATGCTTTAAGCACTACCAACCTTAGCTAAGCAGGTTTGCCCGTAGCTTAGCTTAGCTCAGCATATTCAAAACCATCCAATCACGGCAAAGGGTGGGAAATCAACCATATTTAAATGTCACAGGCAGGAATACAGCTCATAACTGGTTGTAGCTCCCCAATGTAGGCAGTATGGCAGGTGTTGGAGAGGGCATCGCTTTCGGGCACAGTGCTGGGGCATACAGGAGTCCAAGGTCATGGTAAGACTCCTTGTTAAAAACCATGACATAAGACTGGTGCAGGACCAGTAACAGGGCTCCCAATATAAAGCAGAGGCCTGGGAAAGTCTCACTCATGACCTCACCAGTACCACTGGTATCCCTTGGACTGGTGAGCAGGTCCGGTATCACTATGCCGACTTGAAGCAGAGGAAGAGTGAGCTCTTGGACCAGAGGGTCCAAGAAGCACGGCAGAGGGGTAATGTCCCTGGCATGTGTAAGTATTCATATCAATAACTCTTTACCAAAGTTCAGCCTGTATATGTGATGGATAGGTATGCATAAATGTTTCTCTGTCTTCATTACAGCTCCATTTGAGTGGGCTGCGAACCAGGACACCCATGCCAGCAGGTTGCAAAGGCTGCATGACGAGGCTGTTGAGTAACAATCTAGCTTGTAGTATTCATATCAAATAAATATAAAGGAGTAGAATGTCACCTGGCAGTATTAAAAATGGGTATGGTTTGTACTGAATAAAGCAGACAATATTACAGTAATAGTCTCATATAGGTTATATATAAATAACATTGTAACTGCCTGTCAATAAAATTCAAAACACTGGACTGGTTGTGTTTACTCTAGTATGGTATGATTTGAAATGTGTACAGGTTATGCATAGCAACTATAGCTCTGATAGCATTAAACAGTCAAGTCTCATCTGACAAAGTTAATGCCTCTATAAGACACAAAATGAACTGATATTAAAAATGTCATGCACCAAGATCTGATATCTGAATAGCAATGTTGTGTTAACCACTGTTTTCCACACTGTGCTATGTCAAAAGGTATGTATAGTAATGTATGTATAAGAATGTTGTAATTACAAGGTCAGATTGTACAACAAAGAGAGATTGAGAAAGAAATCATTCAAAGAAGAGAAAGCAGTTTCTCAAGAGCTACTTCCAATGAAACACACACTTGTTATATTGTTAGCAGAAACAGCCATGGTTTGAATCCTGGGAGTGGTAGTAAGCTGTATGCATAATTTCAACTAGCATTTCATGAAAATGTGTAGAAACAGTCAGGTAGTGTTAACAAACATTCCCTCCACAAGGCTTCCGGGTAAGAGAAGGTATAAAGTAACTATAAGAAGGCTGTAGTTATACTGTGTCCAACACCCATGGTCCAAACTCAAGGCTGCAAATGACAGCAAGATAAGTACAGACACCAAGTGATCTCTCCCAAGGAATATTCAAAAGTGTCATGCTGTCGCAGCTAATGGTCCCTGATAACAACAACCAGGGTGACCAATAGAAATCAAGGCAGATTGTGTCAGTAGCACACACACACACACACACACACACACACACACACACACACACACACACACACACACACACACACACACACACACACACACACAGTATGAATGCACATATGTAACCCTGCCTATGTGAATATGGATAGAAACAGTCATGTACTATTAACAAACATTCCCTCCACAGGTCTTCTGAGTAAGGAAAAAGTATAAAGTAGCAATAAGAAGGCTGTAATTATACACTGTGTACAAACATACCAGTGCCCAGCCCAAGGCCATAGGTTGTTGCAATAACACCTATAGAGTAATAAGTAGAGCAATGATCATTAAAGCTGTGACCACTGCAAGAATCTACATTTGTTAATTGACATCTCTCTCTACCCCCCACCTTATCTTCACCAATAATCTAAACACAAAAATGAATGGGTATGTTTTCCACCAAACCTACTGATGGGACATGTGTCCTGTTGTTCTACAAATGTTGAAATGTATTTCAATTAATGTTCCCTGTTCAAACACTATCATTGGTGGCCTGTTGCTATCAATGTAACCTGCATGTCAGTGTAATGCCCACTGTGGTTCCATATATGCATGTGTTCTGTTTGCTATGCAAATGTTCCAAATCTGTTATTTTGGATTAATGGGAATACTCATGCATGCTGTTAGAACTAATCTTGGAATGTATTTACCATTACTAAGCAACGTATGTTCTAAAACTGCAACACCATAGCACGTCATGGAAGGCCGATCCTGGTGGATCCAGCTCTCCTGCCTCATCTGGCAGTGGCACCAGGCCCCAGCATGTCTGCGTCTCACCCCGGGACCTCCTCGTCTGCTGGTTCTGCATCACCTTTGGGAAGAACTGCCTCAGAGGATAAGGCTTGTCCCTCCCTGGGCATGGGCACTGACAGGATCCTATCATCCAAAGCCAGATCCGGGGTCTGGTGTGTAGCGAGCTCCACAAGGAATTTGGAGATCTGATACGCCAGCTTGAGGGCCACATAGTGCAATTAGAGGGTCAGCTTTCCCCGCCTGCTCAGCACACCCACCTTCTGGGCCATGAAGGAGCAGTGATGACTGCCCGTGGGGGGGACGTCAGTCCCACTGTATCTGTTTGGGGGCTCGTAAGCTGTGGATTACCAAGCACCCCTCCCCATGCAAGGTGTTTATCCCCATGTGTCATATACCACCCCTGTATGCTGTCTTATCTGTCTTGTCTGTCTTCCTACCCAATCTACCTCCCCAAATATACCTATCTGTCCCTAACATCCCACTCTCACCTTAATAAAAGGGCAAATTTTTCCCAAAAAAATGTTGTCCCATACATAGCTGTCCATTTCGCACATGTGTCCACTGGACACATGTAATCTTGTCTAACTGGCTTCACAACAGATTATTGTTGTCCTCACTCCTCTCTTTCAGGGGTTTGAGTGTCCAAATGTACCTCCAAATTCAGTATATACGCACATCTGTCACTGTAGAAGAAATGGACAGCTATGGACCTTCCTTCGATCCATCCTGCACATCCTTAGCTATCTTTCATATTGTTTTACCCTCTTTGTGCCCCCTTTTTCACCACTTTCCTATCACACCTTTTTAGTTTCTTTTAAAGAAATTAGCATGGGGGTAAGTGGGAGTGAGCCTGTTTGTGTGGTGCTAAGCAATACCTACAGAGATTAAGAACTTTTATGGTTAACTGTCTGTCAGCATAGTTAACCAGAAGTTAGCATTGCTTACTGCCGTGCAAACCCATGCAAATTTGCCTACAACTGCTTAAAGGTGCCTTAATCATGCTGTATTCAACAGCCCTTGCTCTGCCTATTTACAGAATAATCAGCCCTAGCAAGTCTTGAACCCAGGACCGTACACACCATAACCACAGCAAGTTACCACTAAGCCATGTGAGCTGTAGATATGTCTGATGTTTATTCAAAAATATCATGCAGCACATTCATTCAACAGTAGGGAAAGGAGTCTGTAGAATCAGTCAGGTACTCTATATATGCATGCATATATGTATGGAGATACATATATGTGGACAAATGTATACATAATACATATTTATATCTATATCTATATATATATATATATATATAGAGAGAGAGAGAGAGAGAGAGAGATGCATCCATATTTATATCCACATATATGCATACATACATATATATATATATAGAAAGGTGAATAAATACATACAGATATACATAAATATATGTATATGTATACATAAATATACAGAAGTATATGACAGCTACAAACACATGCAATCAAGAGATCATACTGCTGTAGACTAGAAGTGTAAATTGGAAAATGCACTCACTGGAAGTATCCCTTAAAATGGGGAATAATAACATCTGTGCTGTAACAGAGACCTGGTTAAAGGCAGCAGGAAGCACCCCTGCACTATTAGCCTATAACTCATTCCACAACTTTTGGCTGCAGAACCTGGACTGAAGCTTCAAACGTGGAGGTATTTTCATATTCATTAAGGATGCACACACCTCCATAGTGGTAGACCAGCATTATGCATTACAGATCCTGCAGGCACAGCTAACATTGGGTAAGACAGTCATTCAAGTTGTAGCCTGCTATAAGTCCCCAAACATGCCCCAAGACTCACACTCCATGTCCCTAAACACCCTGGAGAATATTAGTGTCCAACTTAACACTCTCATACTGGTTGACTTCAACTACCCCACCTTTAATTGGAAAAGCTAGTCATGTACCGATGCACATGCCCATCACATTGACCTGGTCATTCCTGACATGAGCAACTTTTGCTCTACTCCAATAGTGAACTCCTTCCTTGTTATATCTGAACACAAATTAATCACCTTTGGAAATCCACAGACCCTCCTGCACAGGTAACCACCATGAAAAGTCTTTCCAAAGCTAACTATGGCCTCTTAAAAACAGAGGTGGCTAACTTCATGGCAGCCATGCAAATGGAGTCTAGTTGCATGACAGCTGAATCAAACAATGCACTATGAACACGTACACAAATGCATGGATACTGCCATACTCAATACAACCAGGACCCTTACCTCCAAAAAAGGAAGCTGATCTGGTGGTCCCCTGCCATAAAGAAACTATACAATGGAAGGAGGGAACCGATATGGAATAAGGTGAAGTCCCAAAACTGGAAATAAACCCTTATCAACCTCAATTAAAAGTTGAGATCCCTCAATTACCACAAAGTTAGCTGTGAGAACAGAATTGGAGCACAGACAACCACAAGGCCTCATACGGTTATGTAAAGAATCTCCATGGCAATACCAAGATTTCTTCTGAGCTACTAGACAAAGACTGAGCCAACAAATAATGCCAATATACTGGCTGACATCTTGAGTGCAAACTTTACCCCCCCCCAAGGACCAATCACAATACCAGTATACTGTCAGGTACCCAGTATTACTGCAGCACAGGTTAAAACACTACTGTCCAAGACCAAGAATATAGTTTCTATGAGACCTGACAATATCCCTGGCTGTGTTGTACATGACCTACAGAGTGACCTGGCACCTCACCTGTGTGCCCTGTTCAAGCACACCTTCACCTCAGGCTTTGTTCCTACTGAATTGTGTATTGCTACAGTCACCCCTCTCCACAAATGAGATGTGACTACAGACCCTGGGAAATACTGCCCCAACTGCCTGACACGTCTGTTATGAGAAGCTATGGAATGCATCATCATGCACCTAATAAACAAGGATATGGGAATCTGCAGACTCTGGATCCCACACGGTTTACTTTTGTGAAGGGTAGGTCATACCTGATCATTCAACCTGGTAAACCTCTTGGTGTTAGTCACCTGAGTTGTGGATGAAGGCAAGGTAATACAGCCTAACTTGATCTGGCCAAAGCCTATGATAACATTCCCCACTCAGGTATCATGCAATAACTCACTAAGCTAGGCATTAATCCCTATATCACTAGGTGGGAACAGAGGCACAAATACA